>NW_028296542.1:477500-867584 GCF_964197995.2 Scardinius erythrophthalmus
AATTGTACTACTGACTATTTAGAGCAGTGTAATTTTTATATGTTAGGTTAACTATTTTATTATTATATTTTATTAATGCTATAATGAACAGGCTGCGATGCTGGAATGTGTGTGTGTGTGTGTGTGTGTGTGTGTGTGTGTATGTGTATGTGTGTTCATGTTTTTCTATCCCGGTGGGGACTTCAACCTGAATGCACACAGACTCATGGGGACTCATGTCACAGTGGGGACCTAAATAGAGGTCACCATGGGTAAACAAGCTTATAAATCATACAGAATGAGTTTTTTTGGAAATGTAAAAATGCAGAAAGTTTTCTGGGATAGGTAGGTTTAGGGGTAGGGTTAGTGTGAGGAGATAGAATATACAGTCTGTACAGTATAAAACCATTAAGTCTATGGAGAGTCCCCACAAAGATAGTAAACCGTGTGTGTGTGGCGTGGACGCGATTGAACAGTGGACACATAAAAACATACTCCGTCATTATACAGGACGACATTCAAACTGCAAAGTGTTAACTTATATTTGTGTACAGTCGCAATAAAACACAACATTGTGCTTTTGTAAAATAATTTCAAGCAATCCACCCCCCGAAAGGTGCTCATTTTAAAATTAAACTAAAATGCTCATGGCTGCACGGGCATTCATAACGGTGCGCATCCACGGCGAGGAACGAGCAGAACAGAGTGAACGTTTTTCAGTTAATTCTTACTTCCATAGGAATTCATTTGAAAAGCTCGCTCAACCACTATCAATGTCAGTGCGGACGAGCATATTTTACTTTCGTTTTTAAGTTGGCGATTCAAAAGCCCCCAGCGGTGTCACACATCGATTAACCAGTGGTAAAATATTCTCAACGTCACAAACCTAGTATATTTTTATGTAGATACAATAGGCCTACCTGATTTTGAACACAAGAGGACAGTATAGCCCTATGTATGACTTGACTTTTATGGGACTAAATAGTACAATTACTATTTTTAAACTTATAAATAATTATTAAATTGAAAAAAAAAAAGAATAAAATGGGTTTAGTTGTGATATTTGTATACTTTTATATAGAAATAAATGTTTTTTAATTACATGTTTAGAAGATGAGGCTTTTAGTTTCCTTTTTGTACATTACTTTAGTCCCTCACTATAGCAAAACCGTTTGAGATGTTTAATATCCGTTCACAATTTAGCATCTTTAATGTATTTTCATCATTTTGAAAAAGTTTGGTGTGAATAAAATAAACCAGTTAGGAAGAGTAGATAAAAACTCAGAGTCTGAAATATCCAAAAAATCCACATTCAAACCAAAATATCTGACTTCCTTTTGCTCTGAGCTAATAACTGTAAATTAGAAAGTTGTCTGACTCGATGAGACCAATATATATACTGATTTTTGGAACTGTTGGTAAAACTAACCCCCCCACTTTTGTCAAAAGCATGTTGAAAGTGACACACTTCCTTCTGCCAGTTGGTGGCGCTATAACTTTGGCTCACAATAGTTACATCCATCTGATCGGCCTCTTACCACGAACACACTGGTGAAGTTTCATGAAGATCAGTTAATGTATGCAGAAGTTATACCACTTCGTGTTTCTCTTTTCTCGCCATCATTTCGTTTCCTCGCCACGGCCAAACCGTTCGAGATATCAAAAATCCGTCCGCAATTTAGAATCCTCAATGTCTTGACTTAATGCACACCGAGTTTGGTGGGGATTGGATGAATTCTCTAGGAGAAGTACTTCGCATTCCACAGCAAGCGTTTTCCAAACAACCCATAATAGCCGACTTCCTGTTGGGCTGGCGTAAAACTTGACTGGGGGAAAGTTGTTCGGCCCGATGAGATCTATATGTGTACCGAGTTTCATATTAATTCATGCAAGCGTGTTTGATCTATGGACCAAGTTTTGGGACCCCTTTCAAGGGGGCGCTGTTGAGCCCCCCTGCCACGCCCGGGTACCAGCTTCAGCCCGTCCCTGATGGCAGGGGGTTCTGACTTGTGTGCAAAGTTTCAAGAGTTTTTGAGCATGTTAAGGGCCCCAAAAGCCCCTGAAACCTTGATTAACAATATAAAAGCAATAGTCAAATCCCCCCTCCCCTCACACACACAGAGACACAGAGAGAGGGAGAGAAAATTCTTCCGAAAATCCACATTGAAACCAAAATATCTCTCTTCCTGTTGGTCGGAGATAGATCATGTAAATTAGAAAGTTGTCCGTCTTGATGAGAACAATACACATACCAAGTTTTGTTGCTGTTGATAAAACTAACCCCCCCACTTATGACTAAAGGTGGCGCTACTGAGCCCCTCACCACGCCCGTTTCTGAAACTTTGCACATGTCTACGGGCTAATAAATGTGATGTGTCTGTCGAGTTTCATGCAATTTCAAGTATGTTAAGAGTCTCAAAAGCATAAAAAAAGAATATTAAAGTTTCATGCGTTGCCACGGCAACAGTATCTAAGATATCAATAATCCTTTCACAGGTTTACATCTGCCGTGTGTCTACATTGTACACATAAAGTTTGAAGCAAATCTGGTAAAAATAAGACAGTGATTTCAAAGCATTTTAATAGTGATGTACCTCCTGCTGCATGTTGGTGGCGCTATAACTTTGACTCACAATAGTCACATCTGTGCGATCGGCCTCTTACAACGAGCACACTGCTGAAGTTTCATCAAGATCAGTTAATGTATGCAGAAGTTATAACACACTTCCTGTTTCATTTTTTCGCCATAAATTCGTTTCCTCGCCACGGCCAAACCGCTCGAGATATCAAAAATCCGTCCGCAATTTAGCATCCTCAATGTCTTGACTTCATGCACACCGAGTTTGGAGGCGAATCGATGAATTCCCTAGGAGGAGTACATTAAATTCCACAGCATGCGTTTCCAAACAACCCTAAATAGCCGACTTCCTGTTGGGCTGGCGTAAAACTTAGAGCACGAAAGTTGTTCGGCCAGATGAGATCTATATGTGTACCGAGTTTCATATTATTACATGCAAGCGTGTCTGATTTATGGACAAGGGTTCGGATCCCGTTCCAGGGGGCGCTGTCGAGCCCCTCTGCCACGCCCGGGTACCAGCTTCAGTCCGGCCCTGATGGCCGCGGGTTCTGACCTGTGTGCAAAATTTCAAGAGTTTTCGAGCATGTTAAGGGCCCCAAAAGTGGCCGAAAGGTTGACAAAATAATAATAATAATAATAATAATAAATATAGCTGCGAGCAGCGATTGCGGGCCCAAGCCGGTGGCACCGCCACCCTGGTGCCTTTAGTTACACTAAAGACCGCAGGGTGGCGGTGCTGCCGGCTTGGGCCCTCCATCGCTGCTCGCAGCTATATTTATATATATATATATATATATATATATATATATACATATATATATATAACAAAAGATATATACATTATATATGGCCCAATGACATGACGTGCAATTTTGATGTCCAAACCCCTTTATGAAGTCAAAATAAGGAAATGTTTAATAAAAAGCACATTTATTGAATATATTGATCTCTGTTTATCAAATGATATGAACATATATTGAGGGTATTACAAAGTGTAAGAATTATTAGACATTATAGTCACATAATGTCATACCGGATAACTGTCCGGACCTTAGAGTGACATACAAAAAAGCCAAACAAACTGTAAAAAATCTAATAAACCCTAACATCTCTGCCACAGGCATTATTGTATGAGTCTTGACAACAATATATTTAAATATTACAAAGAATATGACATCCAGTTAATTGTTATGCTTTGGAGCATTCTGTCCCAAAACTGGCTGTTAGCCAATGTCATACGGGATAACAAGCAAACTGGAGCAATTTTATTGTGAATTTTATTTTGACACGATGTGAGACAGCATGTTAAAGAATCAGGAAGACCCTAAAGGGCCCCCACAAAATGGTGAAAGGTAAGTATGTCTTTCATAAAATGTGTTTAACAAACCCTTTTTCCTCACTAGCACACTATGTAGTAAAATCCTGTGTCATATGGGATAACGCTAAAATAACATGTATAATGTGGATTTTATGTAAATATGTTTATTTAGCATGAATTTACATATTTGGAAGTTGAGGGTAAAGGTTGCAGATTTCTATAGGTAGCCAAAAATACTGCCTGATTAAGATTTAAACTGAGTTTTGTCATACCGGATAACAATTTTGTCATATAGGATAAGTTATTTTCTGTTAGCCCATAATGTCATCCGTTATCTTGGATGGCATGTGTTTGACAATATATTCTTATACAGTTTTCAGCTTTAATTTGTATCATTTCCATTCAAATTGTGATATTAACATATCATTAACATTGTTTAGTTGAATATTAGCAAATTATATAATTCATAATAATATTTAATTACAATTGCATTTAATTATTGTCCAACCTGTAATATTGGGGAATCCGCCCCTTTAAGAACAGGCCATCCACCCTAGTGACATCAACATGAATTTTTTTTTTTTTTTTTTGCTTGATGGGCATGTTCGACTCATGGCCCTAGAGGTATGTAAGAATTTTGAAAGAAATCGGCCACTAGTTGGCGCTAACGGGTTTTACGGCTCTGTAATCACGTGGTGTTGCACAGATCTCCTCATGCTGAACAACTTTGCCTCAAGAACCACTGCTGTCAATCAAACTGTTCATTAAATATTCGTGAATATGTTTAAAAAACTACTTTTGCGAACTAGTCCTAGGTTTTTTGCCCGATCGGAACCAGACCAGTCTAGGACAATTCTCTGGACACTCTAGATCAATAATTATTGAAAAAAAGTTGAACTTTTGCATTTGGGTGGCTGTAACAGGGTAATTTAGAAAAGGGGCTTGGCAAAATACGCTAAAAAGTCTATAAATCCTAAAGGAAAACTCGAAAATTGATGAGCCTATGTGACATTTTAAAAAAGCAAGCAAAATTTTATGGAGATCGGACCATAGGTGGCGCTATAACTGTCAAAAAGCTTTGAAAACCACATATTTCCTAGTAAATTGCCTGTATTGGCTGTAAATGGACTTTTCCATCTATTATTTCAGTGGTTAAAAGCTTGCAAAAATAAAACTTAATGTCTTAAATGCTTATGTGCTTAAAGGCCTTAAATGCTTGAACCCCGATAAATGCTGCCTGCAGCTTTAATTCTAAATTCTGTTATTTTAGACAATGTCTATAAAAAATGTAGTGTTCATTTAATGAAATTTAGTGATTCAAGGTATTTCAAACCATTAATAAGATTTTTCTTTATAAATATGTTGTTCAATTACATGCTTTTGTAAATTTGTTGTTCAAATAAATGATGTTCAGTGAAATGAGTGAAGATCGCCTATACTCTAACCTTTACATTATTTATGAATATTGATGTAGAGTGACTATGATCATCAATAAAATGGTTCAAGGTACATTTCAGTACTAAATTAAACCTAATGTTGAAAAGGTGTGCTGTTTTGATATTCATAAACATGACAAAAATTGTTTAAATGTATTTGTATACTTGCCAAATCTTGGAAGAAACCACACTGAGTTTGTGTGTAACAGTTTACACACTGAAAATCACATCTGTATTTCTTTACAGCCTAATTAATTTCCTTAGAAAAACATTGCATAACATAAACATTAATTATTTATGAACATTATTATGTGTAAGTGTGGTAAAAATGACAATTCATGTGTTAACTCATATGGTGTCATACCGAGTAACAATATAAGTCAGGCGGGATAACGCTGTTTTTTTCCATTGAAATGCATAATTTCACTTCATGGAGTTGAGGAAACAATAATAACATGTTACCAAGTCCTGTAAAACATTTTCAGACATTTTGCATTTTAAATCACATTGCAGTGTTAAAATGTGGGTTAAGAACTTGAACAAGTAGGGTCACGTTTAAAGAAATCACAATATAATGAGAATAAAAAGTTGTGCAATTTTTTTTTTCTGAGCTCTAAATATTGTTTACTGCATCACTTATATATATATTCATTAAGTATTATTGATTTGAAAAGTTTTAATATCATAATATTTAGAAAATGCATTAACGTTATCCCGTATGACATTTTGACTGGTGTCGTCACATGATTCTCAGTTAAACTGCTTAAAATACATTGTTTAAAATTGAGATTTTAGTAATAAGTAAAAAACATCCCCATAAAGATAATAACTACTTTGATGTGCAGTTTTAACCTATTTGAATTTTTTATCAGTTGAAAACCTTATTTGTCACTGGCCCATATATATCAGACAAGTAATATTCTCTGTCTTGTCACTTCACAAAAAAATGGTACAAATTGTACTACTAACTACTTAAACAGAGCAGTGTAATTTTAATACGTTAGGTTGACTATTTTATAATTATATTTTATTAGGGCTATAATGAACAGGCTGCGATGTCAAGATTGCAATGCTGGAGTGTGTGTGTGTGTGTGTGTGTGTGTGTGTGTGTGTGGCGTGGGCGTGATTGAACAGTGGAGACATAAAAATATACTTTATGGTGCTAACTTTAAACTTGAAATAAAATGCTCACGGCTGCACGGGCATTCATTCCTACTTCCATAGGAATTAATTGAAAATGCTTGCTCTGCTCCCAACCATAATCAATGTCAGTGCGGACGAACATATTTTACTTTCGTTTTTAAGTTGGCGATTCAAAAGCCCCCAGCGGTGTCAACTTTTTTTTACAGTCTATGGGTGTCACATGTCGATTAACCGGTGCTTATATTCTCACTGTCACATACCTAGTATAGGCCGCCTACCTGAAAGAGAGTTTAGCTTGCATAGTAGCCTGATTAGAACGTCAATGACAAAAAAATAACTTGGGAATCACTAAAACGAGAGATTATTCTAATTATATTACATTAATTTTAAGTTGCAATCAACAGTTGATAATAAATGTATTACTGATCAATGGTAACAAGGTTGCACTGCTGAGGCTCGTGCAGCTTCTCCAGGAGAAACGTAAACAACTGAGCGCAGCACACAAAAAAGAAACCCAGTTAACAACATACTGACTATAAAAATTACAAATATGGAGTTTTTATATATTTTATAACATGATAAGAGCAACCTCACTTGACGAGTAGGCTGTGTTTCCTGAATACAATCACGATTGAAACTGCGACGTTGATTTAATCAACAGGTTAATAAACAGTTACAATTAAGTCACTTACATTTAAGATGCAATATTGACTGTTTTTGTTCTGTTTCAGCAGCAAAAATAGTTAAACCAAGATCACAGCAGAACCATCGCACATCTCACAGCAACTTGTTTTCTCATTTCTGAATGATTCAGCATTTTGAACGAATCGGTTGACTCAAAGATTCAATGACCAATCCATAAACATCTGTCTCAATCATGAATGACTCAGTCATTCGAACGAATCGTTTGAACGAATGAATTAATGACTCGCTCATTAAGACGGTCGCCTGGCGACACCTAATGGCGGTTTAGTGTTATGTTTAAAAGTATCTTTCTTTCCAATGTGTGTGCACCATTATCAATGTCTGTGTGGACGTCTTTACTTTCACTTTTATATTAGCGATTTAAAAGCACCCGCTCGTGTCACACATCGATTAACCAATGGGACAATATCCTCACCGTCATATACCTAATAAATTTATATTTAAATACAAGAGGCCTACCTAGTAAAACGTTTTATATACTATTTGGATATCCTTTTGGACACAAGAGGGCAGTATAGCCCTATGTTTGCTTTTTTGTTGAACCAAAAAGCACTAAATAGCCTGTTTTTAACTTTTTCATACTTCTTGAATTGCAAAAAAAGAATAAAATAGGTTTAGTTCTAATATTTGTATAATTTTATATAAAAATAAATTGTGTATAATTACATTTTTAGAAGTTATGAGATGTTTCCTGCTTCCTTTTTGACATTAATTTAATCCCTCGCCATAGCAAAACCGTCTGAGATATTCAATATCCGTTCACAATTTAGCATCTTTAATGTATTTTCATCATGTTGAAAAAGTTTGGTGGGAATAAAATAAATAGTTTAAGAGGAGTGGCTAAAAATTCAGAGGCTGATTTTGCAAAAAAATCCACATTCACATGAAAATATCTCACTTCCTGATGGGAGGAGCTAATGAATGTAAATTAGAAAGTTGTCCGGCTTGATGAGAACAATATACAAACTATATTTTTTTACTCTAGTTAAAACTAACCCCCCCACTTTTGTCAAAAGCATGTTGAAAGTGACACACTTCCTGTTGCCAGTTGGTGGCGCTATAACTTTGACTCACAATAGTCACATCCATGTGATCGGCCTCTTACAACGAACACACTGGTGAAGTTTCATCAAGATCAGTTAATGTATGCTGAAGTTATAACACACTTCCTGTTTCATTTTTTCGCCATAAATTCGTTTCCTCGCCACGGCCAAACCGTTCGAGATATTCAAAATCCGTCCGCAATTTAGCATCCTCAATGTCTTGACTTCATGCTGACCACGTTTGGAGGCGAATCGATGAATTTCCTAGGAGGAGTACATTAAATTCCACAGCATGCGTTTCCAAACAACGCTAAATAGCAGACTTCCTGTTGAGCTGGCGTAAAACTTAGAGCACGAAAGTTGTTCGGCCTGAGGAGATCTATGTGTGTACCGAGTTTCATATTATTACATGCAAGTGTGTTTGATTTATGGACACGTGTTCGGATCCCGTTTCAGGGGGCGCTGTCGAGCCCCCCTGCCACGTCCGGGTACCAGCTTCAGCCCGGCCCTGATGGACGTTGGTTCTGACCTGTGTGCAAAGTTTCAAGAGTTTTTGAGCACGTTAAGGGCCCCAAAAGCCCCTGAAACCTTGAAAAACAAAAAAGCAAATCTCACCCAACAGACAAATCCCTCCCACCCCTCACACACACAGAGTCAGAGAGAGAGAGAGAGAAAATTCTCCCAAAAAATCACATTCAAACCAAAATATCTGACTTCCTCTTGGTCTGAGAATATGACTGTAAATTAGAAAGTTTTCCGGCTTGATGAGAACAATATACATACCAAGTTTTGTGATTCTAGGAAAAACTAAGCCCCCATTTTTGACTAAAGGTGGCGCTACTGAGCCATTCCACCACGCCCGTTTCTGAAACTTTGCACGTCTACTGGCTAATAAATGTAATGTGTCTGTTGAGTTTCATGCAATTTCAAGTATGTTAAGAGTCTCAAAAGCATCAAAAAAGAATATTAAAGTTTGAAGCGTTGCCACGGCAACAGTATTAAAGATATGAAAAATCCTTTCACAGGTCTACATCTGCCGTGTGTCTACATTATACACATAAAGGTTGAAGCAAATCGGGTAAAAATAAGAGGGTGATTTCAAAGCATTTTGAAAGTGACACACTTCCTGCTGCCAGTTGGTGGCGCTATAACTTTGACTCACAATAGTCACATCCATGTGATCGGCCTCTTACAACGAACACACTGCTGAAGTTTCATCAAGATCAGTTAATGTATGCAGAAGTTATAACACACTTCCTGTTTCTCTTTTCTCACCATAAATTCGTTTCCTCGCCACAGCCAAACCGTTCGAGATATCAAAAATCCGCTGGCAATTTAGAATCCTCAATGTCTTGACTTCATGCTGACCAAGTTTGGTGGTGATCGGATGAATTCTCTAGGAGGAGTGTTTCAAATTCCATTGCACACGTTTTTCAAACAACCCATTATAGCTGACTTCCTGTTGGGCGGAGCTAATAACATAGAGTGCGGAAGTTGTTCGGCCCGATGAGATCTATATGTGTACCGAGTTTCAAACAAATATGTTCTTGTATGTGTCCAAGATTTCAGATTGCATTCTAGGGGGCGCTGTTGAGCACCCCTGCCACGCCCGGGTACCAGCTTCAGCCCTGCCCTAATGGCCGCGGGTTCTGACCTGTGTGCAAAGTTTCATGAGTTTTTGAGCATGTTAAAGGCCCCCAAAGCCCCCGAACCCTTGAAGAACAATAATAATAATAATAATAATAATCCTAACGAAAACAATAGGGCTCTGCGCCCTTTCAGGGCTTGGGCCCTAATAATAATCCTACCGGAAACAATAGGGCCTTCGCCCTTTCAGGGCTTGGGCCCTAAATATAGCTGCGAGCAGCGATTACGGGCCCAAGCCGGTGGCACCGCAACCCCGGTGCCTTTAGTTACCTAAAGGCACCGGGGTGGCGGTACCGCCGGCTTGGGCCCTCCATCGCTGCTCGCAGCTATATTTATATATATATATATATATATATATATATATATATATATATATATATATACATATACATACATACACACACATACATATATATGTATATATATATATATATATATATATATTATTGTTCAAAAGTTTGGGGTCAGTAAGATTTTTAATGTTTTTAGGAGAAGTCTCTTCTGCTCACCAAGGCTGCATTTATTGATTAAAAATACAAACAAAAACAGTAATATTGTGAAATATTATTCCAATTTAAAACAGCTGTTTTCAATTTTTAAATATTTTACATAGTAATTCATTTCTGTGATCAAAGTTGAGTTTTCAGCATCATTACTCCAGTCTTCAGTGTCACATGATCCTTCAGAAATCATACTATGATGATTGATGCTCAATAAATATTCATTATTATTTTCAATGTTGAAAACAGTTGTGTACAGATTTTTTTTTTTCAAAATGCTTTGATGAATGTTAGTTCAAAAGAACAGCATATATTTCAAATATATATATTTTTAACATTATAAATGTCTTTACTGTAACTGTTGATCAGTTTAACTCATCCTTCATAAATAAAAGTACTGATTTATTTTATTTATTTACCCCAAAAATAAAATTTTAATTATTACTAACCCAAAACTTTTGAGCGGTAGTGTTTAACGTTACAAAAGCTTTAGATTTCAGATAAATGCTGTTCTTTTGAACTTTCTATTCATCAAAGACTGTACACAACTGTTTTCGACATTTAAAATAATAATGAATGTTTCTTGAGTATCAATCATCATATTAGAATAATTTCTGAAGGATCATGTGACAGTGACGACTGGAGTAATGATGCTGAAAACTCAGCTTTGATCACAGGAATAAATAACAGTTTAAAATATATTAAAATAGAAAGCAGCTGTTTTAAATTGGAATAATATTTTACAATATTACTGTTTTTGTTTGTATTTTTAATCAAATATATGCAGCCTTGGTGACAGTGGCGTAGGCAGAAATTGTATTTTGGGCGGGCCAGTGAAAAAGTGAGTGGGCCAATAGTTTTTCCTAGAAAAAAAATTACTTAAATAATAATTAAACCTTAGAGAGTAGAAAAAAATAATAGATAAACTGCAAAAACAGTTACACCTTTATTTTGCAATATTGGGCAAAGGCAATAACAAAACACTGTCTAATAATCCCAGTCAAAAACACACATCAAAATGTCAGAGCACGTCACGTGATGCATCTGAACGAATCACGTTGTCAGAAATTGACATCAGCCAATGAGATTTCGCTTTTAGAGTTAAATGCCCCATTGTACTTTCACGATTGGTTGCTGATTAAAGGAAATTACCATATTTGGATCCGACAGCATTGTGTTTGTGTACAGGAGAAAGTAGAGAGCTTTAATTTCAACGGTGTTTGTGTTATGACAGGTGCAGACAGCGATCGCGGAGCAGCATATTGATAAACAACGCCAACTTTTGTTGAATTTAGGAGAAATATACAGACGCAAATAGACAAAATGTAGTAAAATAAAGACCTAAATGTGTATTTTGGATTTTTTTTTCACCACAAGTCTGAAATAAGGCATTGAAGAAGACAAATAGCCCAAAATCTTAAAATTGGCCAGTGAAAAAAAAACCCGATGTTTTTGCCGTGTCTCGCCTTAAATCACTTCACGGGCAAAAATTAAGGAAATTAGTTAAACAACTGGCCTACCTTTGTTGTTTTCATTCTACAAAACAAGATGCAAGTGCCTGGGTTTAGTATTAAAAACAGAAATGATCTCATCATAGTCCAAAGAGTCACAGAGTTATTTTTGAAAGAACTAAAGGCCGCCAGAGCCCGCCACCTAGAGAGTCTTCCTGTCGGACTCGGAACCCCTAGCAACCATAGCAACCAATTACGTTCCGGAGGGAGGCTTTCACGCATTTTATTCGGAAAAAGAATTAAACACACACACCAGTCAACAATAAATCAGGTTTATATTAATATATTTTCTTAAATACATTTGAATAATAAAAATAAACTAAAAATATATTTTGATCAAACTTGCCTGGGCGGGCCAGTGAGTTATGTGGGCGGACCAGTGCCGCCCTGGCCCATTACTGGCTACGCGCCTGCTTGGTGAGCAGAAGAAACTTCTCTGTTATGTGCGCGCCACAGACTGCACGCACGTCCGCTTAGAGTTCCGCCTTTTGCCTTCCGTCAATATTACGTTATTAGAAAAATATTTTTTTAGAGAATCGATTTTTTGACATTTGTGAATCGATTCAGAATCGTCCACGTCCGCATCGCGATGCATCTAAGAATAATTTTTTTCTCCCACCCCTAGATTTCATACAAATAAACAGTTACAATTAAGTCACTTACATTTTAGATGCAATGTTGACTGTTTTTGTTCTGTTTCAGCAGCGAAAATAGTTAAACAAAGATCACGGCAGAACCATCACTTATCACGTGTTTTCTCATAACTGAACGATTCAGCATTTTTAACGAATCGGTTGACTCAAAGATTGAATGATCAATCCATAAACATCTGTCTTAATTAGTGATGGCAAAATGAGGCTTCCTGAACCACTGAGACCTTGCAGGCCATTGCTTCAGCTAAAGGTTCATTACTCGAAGCTTCATTCAGCATTGCTCACTAGTGACACCTAGCTACTGTGTAAAGAAATAGCAGACAAATTAATTCATTCTGAACCAGTGTCGCGCCCTCCCTCCCTCCCTCCCTAATTTTATAAAAAAAAAAAATATATATATATATAAAAAATATATATTTTATAAAAATGCTTTTATAACTAAAAATATTTATTTGTAATGTAAATATATTTATATTTAAATGTATTTTTTATAAAAATATTTTTATAAATAAAAATATTTATTTATTTATTTTGTACTCACTGTTGATGTTTGTAACCTTTCATTTGCAATAATAAAAAGACATGATCAGACATTTGTCCATTACTGTGTATAATATAAAATATATATCTTTCTCTGTCTGAATTTACTTGTCCAGAGTAACACACACAGTTCATTAATTATTCATAAATTGTTTGGATAGGGACAGTATGAACAACAACAGTGACACTGTTGAGTGCAGTGCTTATGTTAGAGGGAGTGTTATAAAGTACATTTATTAATTTAACAGATTATAGATAACAGATTAAAGTAAACTGCAACAGAATGGTCCAGAAGGAAGGAAAATAAAAATAGATTTTTTTATTGAGAAACAAAATTATTTCAAGTGTTTTGGGGTTTAGATGATTCCTCTTCTTCTAGCCTGGGAAAAGATCCTTTCACAAGGAACAGAGGATGAAGGGGAACGTAAAAATGGCAGTGGTACAAATGAGGATACTGATGCTTCTGTTGAGCCCAGACAGTGGAGGATTCCCTCTTTCTTGCTGGCTCCATTACCAGGAAAAAGAAAGAGTCACAAAAAGGAAACAAATCCAAAAGGGCAATCAAAATGCAGTCCAGTCCAGATCCAAAAATCCAAAGCAATCCAAATAATCTTATCTAACAACAACACTATAATATAGGCCTACTATAATAATAATATACTAGGCTATATATTCTAACCTGATAATGTAATAATATACAGCCCTCACATATGACACAATAACGACAATGACAATGATAGTTTTCTAACTCTCTGACTCTCTGACTCTACTACTGTAAAACTGCTTCTACTACTGCTGACAACACCCACAAGGTGGCGCGAGTTTCGAACCGGCTTTAATCCGGAAGCGACACTCAGACCGAACCGATGACGTAGCCACACAAACCGAGGCCTCGTTTGTCATTAGTCACGTGATTTTCACGTTAACAACACAAGCCTCGAATCGCGGCTTCATCTGGCACGCCCACTTTTTCTCGACACACGCTCCGACGCCTCGGTTCAAATGTCACATCACTAGTCTTAATCATGATCGACTCATTCGAACGAATCGTTTGAACGAATGAATCAATGACTCGCTTATTAAGATGGATGCCTGGCGACACCTAATGGCGGTTTAGTGTTGTTTATTCTTTCCCACATGTGTGTGATTTGTGTGTGCAACATTATCATTATTTTTCTTTCACTATTATATTAGCGATTTAAAAGCACCCACTCGTGTCACACGTCGATTAACCGGTGGGAAAATATCCTCAGACACATACCTAATAAATGTATATTTAAATACAATATTGGCCTACCTGGTAAAAAGTTTTATATACTATTTTGATGTCCTTTTGGACACAAGAGGGCAGTATAGCCCTATGTTTGCTTTTTTGTTGAACCAAATAGCACTAAATAGCCTGTTTTAACTTTTTCATTCTTCTTGAATTGCAAAAACAGAATAAAATGGGTTTAGTTCGATATTTGTATACTTTTATATAGAAATAAATGGTATATAATTACATTTTTAGAAGATTTTTAGTGTTTCCTTTTTGGACATTACTTTAATCCCTCGCCATAGCAAAACCGTTTAAGATATTTATTATCCATTCACAATTTAGCATATTTAATGTAGTTTCATCATGTTGAAAAAGTTTGGTACGAATAAAATAAATAGTTTAAGAGGAGTGGCTAAAAATTCAGAGGCTGATTTAGCAAAAAAAATCACATTCAGACCAAAATAGCTGACTTCCTGATGGCCAGAGCTATTGAATGTAAATTAGAAAGTTGTCCGGCTTGATGAGAACAATATACAAACTATTTTTTCTTTACTGTAGTTAAAACTAACCCCCCCACTTTTGTCAAAAGCATGTTGAAAGTGACACACTTCCTGCTGCCAGTTGGTGGCGCTATAACTTTGACTCACAATAGCTACATCGATCTGATCGGCCTCTTACCACGAACACACTGCTGAAGTTTCATCAAGATCAGTTAATGTATGCAGAAGTTATTCCACTTCGTGTTTCTCTTTTCTCGCCATAAATTCGATTCCTCGCCACAGCCAAACCGTTCGAGATATCAAAAATCCGTTCGCAATTTAGCATCCTCAATGTCTTGACTTCATGCTGACTGAGTTTGGAGGTGATTGAATGAATTCTCTAGGAGGAGTACATCACGTTCCACAGCAAGCGTTTTCCAAACAACCCATAATAGCCGACTTCCTGTTGGGCTGGCGTGAAACTTGACAGAGGGAAAGTTGTTCGGCCCCATGAAATCTATATGTGTACCGAGTTTCATATTAATTCATGCAAGCGTGTTTGATATATGGACCAAGTTTTCAGACCCTGTTCAAGAGGGCGCTGTTGAGCCCCCCTGCCACGCCCGTTTCTGAAACTTTTCACATGTCTACTGGCTAATAAGTGTTATGTGTCTGTCGAGTTTCATCCAATTTCAAGCATGTTAAGAGTCTCAAACGCATCCGAAAAGAATATTAAAATTTGATGCGTTGCCACGGCAACAGTATCTAAGATATCAATAATCCTTTCACAGGTCTACATCTGCCGTGTGTTTACATTATACACATAAAGTTTGAAGCAAATCGTGTAAAATTAAGAGGGTGACTTCAAAGCATTTTGAAAGTGACACACTTCCTGCTGCCAGTTGGTGGCGCTATAACTTTGACTCACAATAGTCACATCCTTGTGATCGGCCTCTTACAACAAACACACTGCGAAAGTTTCATCAAGATCAGTTAATGTATGCAGAAGTTATAACACACTTCCTGTGTCCCATTAATCGCCATAAATTCGTTTCCTCGCCACAGCCAAACCGTTCGAGATATCAAAAATCCGTCCGCAATTTAGCATCCTCAATGTCTTGACTTCATGCACACCGAGTTTGGTTGTGATTGGACGAATATTCTAGGAGGAGTATTTCAAATTCCAGAGGATGCGTTTTTCAAACAACCCATAATAGTTGACTTCCTGTTGGGCTGGTGTAAAACTTAGAGCACGAAAGTTGTTCGGCCCGATGAGATCTATATGTGTACTGAGTTTCATATTATTATATGCAAGCGTGTTTGATTTATAGACCAAGTTTTCGGACACCATTCCAGGGGGCGCTGTCGAGCCCCCGTGCCACGCCCGGGTACCAGCTTCAGTCCGGCCCTGATGGCCGCAGGTTCTGATGTGTGTGCAAAATTTCAAGAGTTTTTGAGCATGTTAAGGGCCCCAAAAGTGCCCAAAAGGTTGACAAAATAATAATAATAATAATAAAATATAGCTGCGAGCAGCGATTACGGGCCCAAGTCGGTGGCACCGCAACCCCGGTGCCTTTACCTAAAGGCACCGGGGTGGCGGTACCGCCGGCTTTGGCCCTTCATCGCTGCTCGCAGCTATATTTATATATATATATATATATATATATATATATGGCTATAATGAACAGGCTGCGATGTCAAGATTGCAATGCTGGAATGTGTGTGTGTGTGTGTGTGTGTGTGTGTGTGTGTGTGTGTGTGTGTGTGTGTGTGTGTGTGTGTGTGTGCATGTGTGTTCATGTTTTTATATCCCGGTGGGGACTTCAACCTGAATGCACACAGACTCATGGGGACTCGTGTCACAGTGGGGACCTAAATAGAGGTCCCCATGGGTAAACAAGCTTAGAAATCATACAGAATGAGTCTTTTTGGAAATATAAAAAAATGCAGAAAGTTTTCTGTAATGGGTAGGTTTAGGGGTAGGGTTAGTGTGAGGAGATAGAATATACAGTTTGTAAAGTATAAAAACCATTAAGTCCATGGAGAGTCCCCACAAAGATAGTAAACCGTGTGTGTGTGTGTGTGTGTGTGTGTGTGGCGTGGGCGCGATGGAACAGTGGACACATAAAAACATACGTCATTATACAGGACCACATTCAAACTGCAAAGTGTTAACTTATATTTGTGTACTGTCGCAATAAAACACAACATTGTGCTTTTGTAAAATAATTTCAAGCAATCCACCCCCCGAAGGGCGCTAATTTTAAAATGAAACTAAAATGCTCATGGCTGCACGGGCATTCATGGTGCGCATCCACGACAAGGAACGAGCAGAACAGAGTGAACGTTTTTCAGTTTATTCCTACTTCCATAGGAATTCATTTGAAACGCCCGCTCAACCGCTCACCCTGTGGTCTGTGTGAGTCCTAATGCCCCAGTGTAGTGACGGGGACACTATACTGCCAAAAGAGCACCGTCCTTCGGATGAGACGTTAAACCGAGGTCCTGACTCTCTGTGGTCATTAAAAATCCCAGGATGTCCTTCGAAAAAGAGTAGGGGTGTAACCCCGGCATCCTGGCCAAATTTGCCCCTTGGCCTCTATCCATCATGGCCTCCTAATCATCCCCATGTACTGATATACTGATTGGCTTCATCACTGTCTCCTCTCCACCAGTAAGCTGGTGTGTGGTGGGCGTTCTGGCGCAATATGGCTGCCGTCGCATCATCCAAGTGGATGCTGCACATTGGTGGTGGTTGAGGAGATTCCCCCCATCTATGTAAAGCGCTTTGAGGTCTCAGAAAAAGCGCTATATAAATGTAACAAATTATTATTATTATTATCAACCACTATCAATATCAGTGCGGACGAAAATATTTTACTTTCGTTTTTAAGTTTGCGATTCAAAAGCCCCCAGCGGTGTCACACGTCGATTAACCGGTGGTAAAATATTCTCACCGTCACATACCTAGTATATTTTTATGTAAATACAATAGGCCTACCTGATTTTGAACACAAGAGGGCAGTATAGCCCTATGTATGACTTGACTTTTATGGGACTAAATAGTACAATTACTATTTTTAAACTTATAAATAATTATTAAATTTAAAAAAAAAAAAAGAATAAAATGAGTTTGGTTGTGATATTTGTATACTTTTATAGAAATAAATGGTGTATAATTACATTTTTAGAAGATGAGGCTTTTAGTGTTTAATTTTTGTACATTACTTCAGTCCCTCACTATAGTAAAAACATTTGAGATGTTTAATATCCGTTCACAATTTAGCATCTTTAATGTATTTTCATCATTTTGAAAAAGTTTGGTGTGAATAAAATAAGCCAGTTTGGAAGAGTAGCTAAAAACTCAGAGTCTGAAATATCCAAAAAATCCACATTCAAACCAAAATATCGGACTTTCTTTTGCTCTGAGCTAATGACTGTTAATTAGAAAGTTGTCCGGCTCGGTGAGACCAATATATATACTCATGTTTGTAACTGTTGGTAAAACTAACCCCCCCACTTTGTCAAAAGCATGTTGAAAGTGACACACTTCCTGCTGCCAGTTGGTGGCGCTATAACTTTGACTCACAATAGTTACATCCATCTGATCTGCCTCTTATCACAAACACACTGCTGAAGTTTCATCAAGATCAGTTAATGTATGCAGAAGTTATAACACTTCGTGTCTCTCTTTTCTCGCCATAAATTCGATTCCTCGCCACGGCCAAACCATTCGAGATATCAAAAATCCGTCCGCAATTTAGCATCCTCAAACTCTTGACTACATGCACACCGAGTTTGGAGGGGACACGGTGAATTTTCTAGGAGGAGTATTTCACATTCCACAGCAAGCGTTTTCCAAACAACCCATAATAGCCGACTTCCTGTTGGGCTGGCGTAAAACTTGACCGGGGGAAAGTTGTTCGGCACGATGAGATCTATTTGTGTACCGAGTTTCATATTAATTCATGCAAGCGTGTTTGATATATGGACCAAGTTTTAGAACCCCGTTCAAGGGGGCGCTGTTGAGCCCCCCAGCCACGCCCAGGTACCAGCTTCTGCCCGTCCCTGATGGCAGGGGGTTCTGACTTGTGTGCAAAGTTTCAAGAGTTTTTGAGCACGTTAAGGACCCCAAAAGCCCCTGAAACCTTGATTAACAATATAAAAGCAATAGGTCAAGGTCAAGGTCAAGCTTTTATTAAGATCCCTTTAGGGCAATTTGGTTGCAGCACAGGCAAACAGACAACAAACTGACACATACAGTACATCATGGTAGTAAATAACAAACACATATTACGGATTTCAGAAAAAAAAAGTACAAAAAAATACCTAAGATATAAAAATTAAAAAAATAAATATATATATATATATATATATATATATATATATATAAAATATATAAAATAAAAACTTAATAAATACCTTTAAGACTTATTTAATAGTCTGATTGCGCTCGGAACAAAAGAGTATTTGTATCGATTATTTTTTATCTTTGGTAGTCTGTAGCGACGGCCCGAGGGCAGCATAGAGAACTCTGAATATAAAAAGTGTTCATTATCTAAAAGCACAGAGTGGGCTCGACTCAAAACATTTCTGTTAAACAGAACTGTCAAGCTTCTTTGCTCTTTACCTATAATCTTCCCACTGTTATTAACTAATTTATTTAGTGCATTTTTGTATTTCACACCAAGATTTCCAAACCAGCAGCTAATGGAAAAAGACAACACTGGTTCTATATAAGACTTGTAAAACAATTCTATCAGTGTTTTGTCTATATTAAATGATCTTAATTTCCTAAGACAGAAAAGACGCTGCTGTCCCTTTTTACAAAGGGCATCTGTGTTCAAGTCAAACCGCAATCTTTTATCAATAATTGTCCCTAGATATTTATAACTGTCCACACATTCCACCTTATTGTACTTGACAAATGTGTCTTGGGAAGGATGTGTTTGTATTCTAAAGTCAATACTCATGTCTTTTGTCTTGGATACATTTATCTGCAAACAAGCATCATCACACCACTTCACGAAATCATCAACCACTGGACCATGGCACGTTTCATTTTCTTCTAAAAGACTCACAATAACTGTATCGTCTGCAAATTTTAAGAAGTACCTATTTTTATGTTTGCTTAGACAGTCATTTGTATATAGAATATACAATAAAGGAGACAAAACACACCCCTGGGGAGAACCTGTGGATATTGTCAAGGGAGCTGAAAGACTACCGTTAACTCTCACTCTCTGAGTTCGTTCAGTTAAAAAATCTAAGACCCAACCTACCAGGTTAAGATCCAGACTAAAATTAGTAATTAATTTTTTTGCTAAAATATGAGGTTGTAGAGAATTAAAAGCAGATGAAAAGTCGACAAATAAGAGCTTAGCATGAGTTTTACTACCCTCCAGGTGCTGTAATACCATGTTTAGTAGAGTTGCTGTTGCATCTTCTACACCTCGCTTTGTTCTATATGCGAACTGAAGAGGGTCTAACAAATCCTTTGTTTTATCTAATAATTCATATTTTACTAATTTCTCAAAACATTTCATTATAAGGGATGTTAATGCTATTGGCCTAAGGTCATTTAGTGTTACAGCATGTGTGGTTTTCGGCACCGGCACTACGGTGGCTTCCTTCCAGAGTTTTGGAACTCTCTGGAGGGCAATTGATCTTTGAAAGATGTTACAAAACACTGGCGCCAATTGTTCTGCACAGACCTTAATTAAACGCCCTCCGATTTTATCAGGACCGGGGCTTTTTCTCACATTACAACCCTTAAAAACTTTCATTACAGACAATTCATCAAAAAAGTTATAAGCACAACCATAACTCATTTTAGATTTCATAGACTCTGTCACTGGACCAAAATCAGACACATCAAATCGTGAATAAAACTTATTTAAGTCCTCTGCCAGCTGACTACTAGAGTCATACTCAGGTAATTGAATTTTCTTAATCTCATACCCTTTAGTTCCAGTTATAAGCGTCAACCCCTTCCAAACAGACCCCAAATTGTTCATACTCAACTCTTTCTCGAGCTTTATTTTATAATTTAACTTTGCTTTCCTCACTTCTGTTTTTATTTCCTTTTGTAGTTCAAGTTTTTTGACCAGATTTCCCTCATGAAATGCTCTACACCTCTCATTCATGAGTGCTTTAAGAGAATTTGTAAACCATGGCTTATTGTTTGAGAATATTTTAACAGTCTTACGGGGGATAAGCATCTCTTCACAAAAGGATATATAGTTACTAGTAACTTCTGTAAGTTCATCTATACTCGAGCAAGAGTCATAAAAAACATCCCAGTTCGTACACTCCAAACATCCCTGCAAAGATACAGTAGACTCCTCAGACCACAGGCTGATGTTCTTGATCTGTGGCCGTACTCGTCTTAAAACAGTTTTATAAACAGGGACAAGTAAGACAGTATTATGGTCCGCCGACCCCACTGGGGGCTGAACAACAGACTTATATGCATCCTTAATTGATCCGTAACAGAGGTCAAGAGTTGTATTTTGACGTGTTGGGCAATGCACATATTGATAAAAATTCCGCAAACACTGCTTCATGGAACACTTATTAAAATCGCCCAGAATCAGGTTTGGAGCATCCGGAGAAATAGCTTGCAGTCTATGCACAACACTCCCAAGGGTCTCTACTACATCTGCTTCATTTGCTCTCGGATGTATGTAGACCACTGTTACAAAAAGTTGAGGGAATTCGCGGGGCATGTATTGTGGTCTGAGTGATACAGAGAGCAGTTCAAGGTCTTTAGTGCACACGCTCTCTCTCACAGTAACAGATCTACACCATTCTTGGTTTATATACAGACAAACGCCTCCTCCTTGTTTTTTACCCGTAACTAAGGGACAACGGTCTGTCCGAAAAGGAGTGCCAAAACCGTCGATAATTACGGAGTTATCAGAGTCACTACTTTTTAGCCACGATTCAGTAAAAGCCATAATACAAGCATCTTTATAAGCATGTTGAAAACGTACCGTTGCTTGAAGTTCATCAATCTTACTCCTAACCCAGTCAGCAAATTACCTTTGGCACAGATGTGGGCCAGATAAACAGCTGAGCTGTGGCCCAGATTAGTTTGTGTTTGCCGGCCCAGATATGGCCCACATCTCCTTTGCCAGAACTGAACCAAAGGACTGCCATAACTCCACCAAGCATGAGCCAAATACTACAAATTCATGTGGCCCATGTGTGGGCCTGGTATGCAACTTTAGTATGGTTGAGTTCTGTTAAAATCTAACGGCCCTTATGTGGCCCACATGCAGCTGACAGTATTTAAAATCTTAACTCACAGGTAAATTAAACACTCAACAACAAATGGACTCAAAACTATTTATTTTGACAAGCATTTAAATAATTACAGCTAAAGTGTTGTACTTAATAACAGTAGTATTCAGTTGAAAACATTTATCAAAATAAATATAATTACAGCAACAGAGTTGAATTTAATAATTACAGTAGTATTTAGTTGAAAACATTTAAGAAAACATAATTACAGCTACTCAGTTGTACTTATTTTAAGTAGAATTCAGTTGAAAACATTCAAGAATACAAATTAATAATATAAATAGCATTCAAAGCTAATTTTTTACACCAAAGTTCAAAACACTCGATCAAAGCTTGTATTAATGTTATGTTTAATTAGTCCAATGAGAGTAATACAAATAAATCACAGTTGGTAAAGAGAACTTTAAAGAGAAATTGAGAAAGTTAAAGCAAACTTGAAAGGTAAAGAGTTGAGAAGTGTGTTGATGTGCAGAGAAGTCTCCAATGAGGGTCGGCAATGTGTTGACCTTTTCCAGTAAGGGGATTCTGCCTGACTGCACCTGCAATAAAGAAGAATTGAAATAATGTTAGCAGCAATACAACCTGGAAGCTAGAGCTGCAGGATAATAAAAAAATCATTAATATCCTTTAATATTTTAATTGCAATTATTAACAAATTAAACACCTCTGAATTAACAGTGTATGAAAGTTTTTTTTCCAGTAAATTTTCAAAAGGAATTGCAAATTATATTTTTCAATATGTGGGCCAGAATTATACCGTAATTCCTTATGACAAATTATTTCGATTTTTAGAATACTTTTGCACCAACAACCGGTTAAAATTTACAGCACTGCATGTATTCTGCTTCTTTAAAAAAAAAAAAAAGACATGCACACTCTAATGTAAAAACACACCAACACAGATAGCATTAATGTCATGTTTTAGTCCAAAGACAGAGTCTACAAAAATAAGTGTTTTTACTAACACAAAATAAACTCAAGATAATCTGCAATGATGCGAGACAATTTGGAAGCAGAAACACACAAACAATAATGGGCCAAGTACTGAATGCAAGGAGGAACATAAAGGGTTAGTTCGCCCAAAAATGAAAATTCTATCTGTAATTACCCTCAAGTTTTTCCAACTTTTGGGTTGTAAGTCAGAGCGTAGACTCACTATTGGCCGACGCTGGTCATGTGTGGGGGATGCTGGCCAGTCGTGAGCCTACGTTCTGACGTACAACACAGAAGCGCTGAATTACACTACGTTGAATAAAGTCTTTATTTTAGCTTGTTTTGCGCACAAAAAGTATTTTCGACACTTGATAAACTTAAGGTTCAGTTCTTGGACTATTTTAACAATGTCTTTACTAACTTTCTGGGCTGGCAAGTTTCAATAACAGAGAAGCCTATGGAGGAGTGAGACAGGTCTCAGATTTCATCATAAATATCTTAATTTGTGTTCCGAAGATGAACGAAGGTCTTACGGGGGTGGAACAACATGGGTGAGTAATTACTGACAGAATTTTCATTTTTGGGTAAACTAACCTTTTAAATACACAGTGATAATGAACTAAATACAGATAGTTGTAGGCATGCGCTGGTATGAGACTTTGACAGAATGATAATCTTATATTGTGATTACAGCTTTAAAATGTATGATTGAAACAATATGATTCGCAATATATAAAAAATAACTTTCTTTAAAAAACAAAACATAAAACTTCTAAATAAAAAAAGCAGTCACTTAAGTGAGCCACGGATGTGATCAGGTAATGACAAAAAAAGTTGTTTGGTTCGATACTGAGATAACAGAAATAAAAATACAATGTTCTGTAAAGCGGTTTTGAAAAGTTGTGTATTGTGCAAAGTGCAATACAAATAAAAGTGACTTCTAAAAAAGGTCTCACCAATGACAATTTCCTTTACGACCAGGCGTTGGACACCAATCTTCCCATTGACTTCTCTCCAATTCATAACGTGCCACAGCAGTTGTAAAAGTGCCTTTCAGCACTCTCCACATGGTGTTATCCAGGTCAAAGCCACCAACCAAACCCAGATAGGTAATCTGATAGGAAAAAAAAACATTCTGTAAGTGGTTGAAATATGCATTTAAATAGACCACCCTAAAATGAAAGTGCTTTTATATTCAAAAATGAACTATAAACTATTATTTACTCCATCTCAAACCATATTTTCTAGGTTTTTAATATGGAAATTATTGTCATTGCCCCACCCATACCACACATTAGGGCTGGGTGGTATGACAGTATACCATAGCATGGTATATAAACTATATTGTGAGAAATTAGAGTAATTATAAAAATGTCCTGCCTCCTCCAAGCTTTATAATGGCAGTGAATGGCTGCTCAATTAATTGATAGTTAACAGAAATACAGCAATTCATTGTTTGTTCATGTTAGTTCACAGTGCACACTAAAGTTAACAAGTACAATTTTTTATATTGAATGTGTTAGTAAATGTTGAAATTAACATTAACACATATTAATATATGCAGTAGAAGTGCAGTTCATTATTAGTTCATGTTAATGTTCAGGTATTGTATCGAAAGTCATAATTTTGGTATTGTGACTTGACACTAATAGCCTAACGTTAACATTACTTCCTTTAATTTAAAGAGGGAAAGGTCATGAGAAAAAGTCTTGGTTGAATATCATTTCAGAGTTAAATAAAGATACATACAATAATGCACACGTATTAATGTGTTTATTCTTGGCATTTTTATATTATTATGATTAGTTGAATGATTGTGAACACAAATTAGGATTTAGGTTTTCTGACAAACAGTAACACCGACATTGGACCGCGTCGCCTTAATTCACAAATAGGCTACTACACAATGACAAACTATACTATTTTATTGTGTACGACAGTGAGCTGTTGATTTATAAACAAAAACATCTTAATTTAAAACGGCAAACCAGCGAACTGCTATAGCCTAAGTTAACGGTTAAGTTACATTAAACTTTATTGTAAATTATAGCAGTAAACTGAGGAAAATATTAGCTAGTTCAACCCCTTCCTCGATGGAACGAATAACTAAATGCATAATAACATGCAATATTGACACATAATGCTGCATATTTCATTTATATGACTTTAAAATGCCAAAACATCACTTACCTGAATGTACACAGTCGTGAGGAAAGCAGAGTAAAAGGCGTCAGCTGGCCAGCGTCGCAGTCAAACTCGCGCCGTAGTCTCACTCCACCAATAGGAGGGAAGATGCAGAGCAACCTGAGGTGTGGAACGGCGGATGTTTGCCGCACTTGATTTCAGGATTCCTGTGTTTTTCCACGTATAAGCCAAATGTTTACCACAAGTCGGTGTTTCTCACTGTGTGCCATAGCTCAACCACATATGGTCCTCATGTGTTCGTTGTTATCTGGGCCATATACCTCAAAATCAGTTGTGAACCAAGAGAGCATTTCCCGCAGATTTTAAAGTTATGGCAAAACAAATATGGCTACGATTTGGCCCATATCTGTTCAGCCATGCCACATCTAGGCCATATGTGCCAGATAATACCCACATGTGGCCCACATGTAATTGCTATCTGGGAAGGGACTGGACGTTAGCCATGATAATTGACGGGAGAGGAATCCGGTTTAGACGTAACTTTCTCAGCCTCACCCGTATCCCTCCTTTCTTCCCCCTCTTCCGTATTTTTCGAGGGTTACAATCCTGGGTGGTAAAAGGTCCCGTATTATTTTGAACACCGTTCCCATGCGGCGGGCATTGGTCCACAGGATAACGAACATTGTAAGGTCGATGCCACTGAAGAACTCTCTGCCATACTGGATCCTCACCGGCTGTTTAACAGGAGATGCATCCAGACGCGCGAGAAGTAGGGATATAGCCCACAGTAGGACAATAAACAGCACATCCATTTGACAAACTCGTCCTCGTTAGGCGTTATGAAATGACAAGTCCCAACAAACTCAGACAAACAAAACTTTAGACAACAAGCGCGTGACAGACAAGTCAGTTTAGTCCTGTTTCAGCTGCTGGTCGCCACGTGCGTAGCGCCCGGAAGTTTGATAGTTTGAAATTCAACGAGGCCTCCGATTTTATCAGGACAAGTCAAATAGTCAAATCCCCCCCTCCCCTCACACACACAGAGACCCAAAAGTGCCCGAAAGGTTGACAAAAAAATAATAATAAATATAGCTGCGAGCAGCGATTACGGGCCCAAGCCGGTGGCACCGCAACCCTGTTGCCTATAGTTACCTAAAGGCACCGGGGTGTCGGTGCCACCGGCTTTGGCCCTTCATCGCTGCTCACAGCTATATTTATATATATATATAAAAGACAGAAACCTTATTACCTTATTCTGATTTTATGATACACTCAAAATATTCCACAACAAATCTTTTAAATTTAATGTAAAAATAAAAACGAAAGTAAGCACTGTTGGGCTCACGTAACCCTCTCATTAGAATCAAAATGTTTCAGCATTTGCGATGTATTTGGATGCTAAACTATTCTTTATTATAGGCTTTGTTCTTCGCTCGTGTTCCAATATCGACGGAAAAAATCATCCTCTTCACACGCGCAAAAATGTGCTTGAAACATCACAGTGGAGCGGTGCTTACTGTGAATGTACGAATTGTACTACTGACTATTTAGAGCAGTGTAATTTTTATATGTTAGGTTAACTATTTTATTATTATATTTTATTAATGCTATAATGAACAGGCTGCGATGCTGGAATGTGTGTGTGTGTGTGTGTGTGTGTGTGTGTGTGTGTGTGTGTGTGTGTGTGTGTGTGTGTGTGTGTGTGTGTGTGTGTGTGTGTATGTGTGTTCATGTTTTTCTATCCCGGTGGGGACTTCAACCTGAATGCACACAGACTCATGGGGACTCATGTCACAGTGGGGACCTAAATAGAGGTCACCATGGGTAAACAAGCTTATAAATCATACAGAATGAGTTTTTTTGGAAATGTAAAAATGCAGAAAGTTTTCTGGGATAGGTAGGTTTAGGGGTAGGGTTAGTGTGAGGAGATAGAATATACAGTCTGTACAGTATAAAACCATTAAGTCTATGGAGAGTCCCCACAAAGATAGTAAACCGGGTGTGTGTGGCGTGGACGCGATTGAACAGTGGACACATAAAAACATACTCCGTCATTATACAGGACGACATTCAAACTGCAAAGTGTTAACTTATATTTGTGTACAGTCGCAATAAAACACAACATTGTGCTTTTGTAAAATAATTTCAAGCAATCCACCCCCCGAAAGGTGCTCATTTTAAAATTAAACTAAAATGCTCATGGCTGCACGGGCATCCATAACGGTGCGCATCCACGGCGAGGAACGAGCAGAACAGAGTGAACGTTTTTCAGTTAATTCTTACTTCCATAGGAATTCATTTGAAAAGCTCGCTCAACCACTATCAATGTCAGTGCGGACGAGCATATTTTACTTTCGTTTTTAAGTTGGCGATTCAAAAGCCCCCAGCGGTGTCACACATCGATTAACCAGTGGTAAAATATTCTCAACGTCACAAACCTAGTATATTTTTATGTAGATACAATAGGCCTACCTGATTTTGAACACAAGAGGACAGTATAGCCCTATGTATGACTTGACTTTTATGGGACTAAATAGTACAATTACTATTTTTAAACTTATAAATAATTATTAAATTGAAAAAAAAAAAGAATAAAATGGGTTTAGTTGTGATATTTGTATACTTTTATATAGAAATAAATGTTTTTTAATTACATGTTTAGAAGATGAGGCTTTTAGTTTCCTTTTTGTACATTACTTTAGTCCCTCACTATAGCAAAACCGTTTGAGATGTTTAATATCCGTTCACAATTTAGCATCTTTAATGTATTTTCATCATTTTGAAAAAGTTTGGTGTGAATAAAATAAACCAGTTAGGAAGAGTAGATAAAAACTCAGAGTCTGAAATATCCAAAAAATCCACATTCAAACCAAAATATCTGACTTCCTTTTGCTCTGAGCTAATAACTGTAAATTAGAAAGTTGTCTGACTCGATGAGACCAATATATATACTGATTTTTGGAACTGTTGGTAAAACTAACCCCCCCACTTTTGTCAAAAGCATGTTGAAAGTGACACACTTCCTGCTGCCAGTTGGTGGCGCTATAACTTTGACTCACAATAGCTACATCCATCTGATCGGCCTCTTACCACGAACACACTGCTGAAGTTTCATCAAGATCAGTTAATGTATGCAGAAGTTATTCCACTTCCGTGTTTCTCTTTTCTCGCCATAAATTCGATTCCTCGCCCCAGCCAAACCGTTCGAGATATCAAAAATCCGTCCGCAATTTAGCATCCTCAAAGTCTTGACTACATGCACACCGAGTTTGAAGGGGACATGGTGAATTTTCTAGGAGGAGTATTTCACATTCCACAGCAAGCGTTTTCCAAACAACCCATAATAGCCGACTTCCTGTTGGGCTGGCGTAAAACTTGACCGGGTAAAGTTGTTCGGCCCGATGAGATCTATATGTGTACCGAGTTTCATATTAATTCATGCGAGCGTGTTTGATATATGGATCAAGTTTTAGAACCCCGTTCAAGGGGGCGCTGTTGAGCCCCCCAGCCACGCCCGGGTACCAGCTTCAGCCCGGCCCTGATGGCCGTGGGTTCTGACCTGTGTGCAAAGTTTCAAGAGTTTTTGAGCACGTTAAGGACCCCAAAAGCCCCTGAAACCTTGATTAGCAATATAAAAGCAATAGTCAAATCCCCCCTCCCCTCACAAACACACAGACACAGAGAGAGGGAGAGAAAATTCTTCAGAAAATCCACTTTCAAACCAAAATATCTCTCTTCCTGTTGGTCGGAGATGGTTCATGTAAATTAGAAAGTTGTCCGTCTTGATGAGAACAATACACATACCAAGTTTTGTGATTCTAGGAAAAACTAAGCCCCCATTTTTGACTAAAGGTGGCGCTACTGAGCCATTCCACCACGCCCGTTTCTGAAACTTTGCACATGTCTACGGGCTAATAAATGTGATGTGTCTGTTGAGTTTCATGCAATTTCAAGTATGTTAAGAGTCTCAAAAGCATCAAAAAATAATATTAAAGTTTGATGCGTTGCCACGGCAACAGTATCTAAGATATCAATAATCCTTTCACAGGTTTACATCTGCCGTGTGTCTACATTGTACACATAAAGTTTGAAGCAAATCGGGTAAAAATAAGACACTGATTTCAAAGCATTTTGAAAGTGATGTACTTCCTGCTGCCTGTTGGTGGCGCTATAACTTTGACTCACAATAGTCACATCCATGTGATCGGCCTCTTACAACGAACACACTGCTGAAGTTTCATCAAGATCAGTTAATGTATGCAGAAGTTATAACACACTTCCTGTTTCATTTTTTCGCCATAAATTTGTTTCCTCGCCACGGCCAAACCGTTCGAGATATCAAAAATCCGTCCGCAATTTAGCATCCTCAATGTCTTGACTTCATGCACACCAAGTTTGGAGGCGAATCGATGAATTCCCTAGGAGGAGTACATTAAATTCCACAGCATGCGTTTCCAAACAACGCTAAATAGCCAACTTCCTGTTTGGCTGGCGTAAAACTTAGAGCACGAAAGTTGTTCGGCCCGATGAGATCTATATGTGTACCGAGTTTCATATTATTACATGCAAGCGTGTTTGATTTATGGACACGTGTTTGGATCCCGTTCCAGGGGGCGCTGTCGAGCCCCCCTGCCCCGCCCGGGTACCAGCTTCAGTCCGGCCAATAATAAATATAGCTGCGAGCAGCGATTACGGGCCCAAGCCGGTGGCACCGCAACCCCGGTGCCTTTAGGGTGGCGGTGCCGCCGGCTTTGGCCCTTTATCGCTGCTCGCAGCTATATATATATATATATATATATATATATATACACATACATATATATATTTATTTATTTATTCATTCATTCATTCATTTTTTTTTTTTTATTATTATTATTATTTTTTTATTCAGATTTTATGATACACTCAAAATATTCCACAACAAATCCTTTAAATTTAATGTAAAAGTAAAAATGAAAGTAAGCAGTGTTGGGCTCACGTAACCCTCTCATCAGAATCAAAATGTTTCAACATTTGCGATGTATTTGGATGCTAAACTATTCTTTATTATAGGCTTTGTTCTTCACTCGTGTTCCAATATTGATGGAAAAAATCATCCTCTTCACATGCGCAAAAATTTGCTTGGAAACATCACAGTGGAGCGAGCGGTGCTTACTGTGAATGTACGAATTGTACTACTGACTATTTAGAGCAGTGTAATTTTTATATGTTAGGTTGACTATTTTATTATTATATTTTATTAAGGCTATAATGAACAGGCTGCGATGTCAAGATTGTAATGCTGGAGTGTGTGTGTGTGTGTGTGTGTGTGTGTGTGTGTGTGTGTTCATGTTTTTCTATCCCGGTGGGGACTTTAACCTGAATGCACACAGACTCATGGGGACTCGTGTCACAGTGGGGACCTAAATAGAGGTCCCCATGGGTAAACAAGATTATAAATCATACAGAATGAGTTTTTTTGGAAATGTAAAAATGCAGAAAGTTTTATGGGATAGGTAGGTTTAGGGGTAGGGTTAGTGTGAGGAGATAGAATATACAGTTTGTACAGTATAAAAACCATTAAGTCCATGGAGAGTACCCACAAAGATAGTAAACCGTGTGTGTGTGTGTGTGTGTGTGTGTGTGGCGTGGGCGCGATTGAACAGTAGACACATTAAAACATACTCCATCATTATACAGGACGACATTCAAACTGCAAAGTGTTAACTTATATTTGTGTACAGTTGCAATAAAACACAAAATTGTGCTTTTGTAAAATAATTTCAAGCAATCCACCCCCCGAAAGGCGCTAATTTTAAAATGAAACTAAAATGCTCATGGCTGCACGGGCATTCATAACGGTGCACGTCCACGGCGAGGAACGAGCAGAACAGAGTGAACGTTTTTCAGTTAATTCCTACTTCCATAGGAATTCATTTGAAACGCTCGCTCAACCAATATAAATGTCAGTGCGGACGAACATATTTTACTTTAGTTTTTAAGTTAGCGATTAAAAAGCCCCCAGCGGTGTCACACGTCAGCTAACCGGTGGTAAAATATTCTCACCGTCACATACCTAGTATATTTATATATAGATATAATAGGCCTACCTGATTTTGAACACAAGAGGGCAGTATAGCACTATGTTTGACTTTATTTATGTATTGTTTAGACTAAACAACCATTCTGGCAGTTTTTAAACTTAAAATTCATTCTTAAATTGAAAAAAAAGAATAAAATGTTTAGTTGTGATGTTTGTATACTTTTATATAGAAATAAATGGTATATAATTACATTTTTAGAAAATTTGAGGCTTTTAGTTTTTCCTTTTTGGACATTACTTTAATCCCTCGCCATAGCAAAACCGTTTGAGATATTTATTATCCGTTCACAATTTAGCATATTTAATGTATTTTCATCAGAAGTTATAACACTTCGTGTCTCTCTTTTCTCGCCATAAATTCGTTTCCTCACCACGGCCAAACCGTTCAAGATATCAAAAATCCGTCCGCAATTTAGCATCCTCAATGTCTTTACTTCATGCTGACTGAGTTTGGAGGTGATTGAATGAATTCTCTAGGAGGAGTACATCACATTCCACAGCAAGCGTTTTCCAAACAACCCATAATAGCTGACTTCCTGTTGGGCTGGCGTGAAACTTGTCAGAGGGAAAGTTGTTCGGCCCGACGAAATCTATATGTGTACCGAGTTTCATATTATTTCATGCAAGCGTGTTTGATATATGGACCAAGTTTTCAGACCCTGTTCAAGAGGGCGCTGTTGAGCCCCCCTGCCACGCCCGTTTCTGAAACTTTTCACATGTCTACTGGCTAATAAGTGTTATGTGTCCGTCGAGTTTCATCCAATTTCAAGCATGTTAAGAGTCTCAAACGCATCCGAAAAGAATATTAAAACTTGATGCGTTGCCACGGCAACAGTATCTAAGATATCAATAATCCTTTCACAGGTCTACATCTGCCCTGTGTTTACATTATACACATAAAGTTTGAAGCAAATCGGGTCAAATTAAGAGGGTGACTTCAAAGCATTTTGAAAGTGACACACTTCCTGCTGCCAGTTGGTGGCGCTATAACTTTGACTCACAATAGTCACATCCATGTGATCGGCCTCTTACAACGAACACACTGCTGAAGTTTCATCAAGATCAGTTAATGTATGCAGAAGTTATAACACACTTCCTGTGTCCCATTATTCGCCATAAATTCGTTTCCTCGCCACGGCCAAACCGTTCGAGATATCAAAAATCCGTTCGCAAGAATTCATCCTCAATGTCTTGACTTTATTCTCACCGAGTTTGGTGGCGATCGGATGAAATCCCTAGGAGGAGTATTTCACATTCCATTGTATGCGTTTTCCAAACAACGTATAATAACCGACTTCCTGTTGGGCTTTTGTAAAACTTAGAGCACGAAAGTTGTTCGGCCCGATGAGATCTATATGTGTACTGAGTTTCATATTATTACATGCAAGCGTGTTTGATTTATGGACCAAGTTTTCGGACCCCATTCCAGGGGGCGCTGTCGAGCCCCCCTGCCACGCCCCAGTACCAGCTTCAGCCCGGCCCTGATGGCCGCAGGTTCTGACGTGTGTGCAAAATTTCAAGAGTTTTTGAGCATGTTAAGGGCCCCAAAAGTGACAAAAAGGCAAAAAAAAAAAATAATGAAGAAAAAAAAGAAAAAAAAAAAAAATAATCCTTACGGAAACAATAGGGCCTTCGCCCTTTCAGGGCTTGGGCCCTAATAATAATAATAATAATAATAATAATCCTACCGGAAACAATAGGGCCTTCGCCCTTTCAGGGCTTGGGCCCTAATAATAATCCTACCGAAAACAATAGGGCCTTCGCCCTTTCAGGGCTTGGGCCCTAATAAATAATCCTACCGAAAACAATAGGGCCTTCGCCCTTTCAGGGCTTGGGCCCTAATAATAATAAATATAGCTGCGAGCAGCGATTACGGGCCCAAGCCAGTGGCACCGCAACCCCGGTGCCTTTAGTTACCTAAAGGCACCGGGTTGGCGGTACCGCCGGCTTTGGCCCTCCATCGCTGCTCGCAGCTATATTATATATATATATATATATATATATATATATATATATATATATATATATATATATATATATATATATATATATATTATTGTTCAAAAGTTTGGGGTCAGTAAGATTTTTAATGTTTTTAGGAGAAGGCTCTTCTGCTCACCAAGGCTGCATTTATTGATTAAAAATACAAACAAAAACAGTAATATTGTGAAATATTATTCCAATTTAAAACAGCTGTTTTAAATTTTTAAATATTTTACATAGTAATTCATTTCTGTGATCAAAGTTGAGTTTTCAGCATCATTACTCCAGTCTTCAGTGTCACATGATCCTTCAGAAATCATACTAATATGATGATTGATGCTCAATAAATATTCATTATTATTTTCAATGTTGAAAACAGTTGTGTACAGATTTTTTTTTTTCAAAATGCTTTGATGAATGTAAAGTTCAAAAGAACAGCATATATTTCAAATATATATATTTTTAACATTATAAATGTCTTTACTGTAACTGTTGATCAGTTTAACTCATCCTTCATAAATAAAAGTACTGATTTATTGTATTTATTTACCCCAAAAATAAAATTTTAATTATTACTAACCCAAAACTTTTGAGCGGTAGTGTTTAACGTTACAAAAGCTTTAGATTTCAGATAAATGCTGTTCTTTTGAACTTTCTATTCATCAAAGACTGTACACAACTGTTTTTGACATTTAAAATAATAATGAATGTTTCTTGAGTATCAATCATCATATTAGAATAATTTCTGAAGGATCATGTGACAGTGACGACTGGAGTAATGATGCTGAAAACTCAGCTTTGATCACAGGAATAAATAACAGTTTAAAATATATTAAAATAGAAAGCAGCTGTTTTAAACTGGAATAATATTTTACAATATTACTGTTTTTGTTTGTATTTTTAATCAAATAAATGCAGCCTTGGTGAGCAGAAGAAACTTCTCTGTTATGTGCGCGCCACAGACTGCACGCACGTCCGCTTAGAGTTCCGCCTTTTGCCTTCCGTCAATATTACGTTATCAGAAAAATATTTTTTTAGAGAATCGATTTTTTGACATTTGTGAATCGATTCAGAATCGTCCACGTCCGCATCGCGATGCATCTAAGAATAAATTTTTTCTCCCACCCCTAGATTTCATACAACAGGTTAATAAACAGTTACAATTAAGTCACTTACATTTTAGATGCAATGTTGACTGTTTTTGTTCTGTTTCAGCAGCGAAAATAAACAAAGATCACGGCAGAACCATCACGCATCACGTGTTTTCTCATAACTGAACGATTCAGCATTTTTAACGAATCGGTTGACTCAAAGATTGAATGATCAATCCATAAACATCTGTCTTAATCATGATCGACTCATTCGAACAAATCGTTTGAACGAATGAATCAATGACTCGCTTATTAAGATGGATGCCTGGCGACACCTAATGGCGGTTTAGTGTTGTTTAAAAGCATCATTCTTTCCCACATGTGTGTGATTTGTGTGTGCAACATTATCATTATTTTTCTTACACTATTATATTAGCGATTTAAAAGCACCCACTCGTGTCACACGTCGATTAACCGGTGGGAAAATATCCTCAGACACATACCTAATACATGTATATTTAAATACAATATTGGCCTACCTGGTAAAAAGTTTTATATAATATTTTGATGTCCTTTTGGACACAAGAGGGCAGTATAGCCCTATGTTTGCTTTTTTGTTGAACCAAATAGCACTAAATAGCCTGTTTTAACTTTTTCATTCTTCTTGAATTGCAAAAACAGAATAAAATGGGTTTAATTGTGATATTTGTATACTTTTATATAGAAATAAATGGTATATAATTACATTTTTAGAAGATTTTTAGTGTTTCCTTTTTGGACATTATTTAATCCCTCGCCATAGCAAAACCGTTTGAGATATTTATTATCCATTCACAATTTAGCATATTTAATGTAGTTTCATCATGTTGAAAAAGTTTGGTACGAATAAAATAAATAGTTTAAGAGGAGTGGCTAAAAATTCAGAGGCTGATTTTGCAAAAAAATCCACATTCAGACCAAAATATCTGACTTCCTGATGGCCAGAGCTATTGAATGTAAATTAGAAAGTTGTCCGGCTTGATGAGAACAATATACAAACTATTTTTTCTTTACTGTAGTTAAAACTAACCCCCCCACTTTTGTCAAAAGCATGTTGAAAGTGACACACTTCCTGCTGCCAGTTGGTGGCGCTATAACTTCGACTCACAATAGCTACATCCATCTGATCGGCCTCTTACCACGAACACACTGCTGAAGTTTCATCAAGATCAGTTAATGTATGCAGAAGTTATTCCACTTCCGTGTTTCTCTTTTCTCGCCATAAATTCGATTCCTCGCCACAGCCAAACCGTTCGAGATATCAAAAATCCGTCCGCAATTTAGCATCCTCAATGTCTTGACTACATGCACACCGAGTTTGAAGGGGACACGGTGAATTTTCTAGGAGGAGTATTTCACATTCCACAGCAAGCGTTTTCCAAACAACCCATAATAGCCGACTTCCTGTTGGGCTGGCGTGAAACTTGACAGAGGGAAAGTTGTTCGGCCTGATGAGATCTATATGTGTACCGAGTTTCATATTAATTCATGCAAGCGTGTTTGATATATGGACCAAGTTTTCAGACCCTGTTCAAGGTGGCGCTGTTGAGCCCACCTGCCACGCCCATTTCTGAAACTTTTCACATGTCTACTGGCTAATAAGTGTTATATGTCTGTCAAGTTTCATCCAATTTCAAGCATGCAAAGAGTCTCAAAAGCATCCGAAAATAATATTATAGTTTGATGCGTTGCCGCGGCAACAGTATCTAAGATATCAATAATCCTTTCACAGGTCTACATCTGCCATGTATTTACATTATACACATAAAGTTTGAAGCAAATCGGGTAAAAATAAGAGGGTGATTTCAAAGCATTTTGAAAATGACAAACTTCCTGCTGCCAGTTGGTGGCGCTATAACTTTGACTCACAATAGTCACATAAATGTGATCGGCCTCTTACAACGAACACACTTCTGAAGTTTAATCAAGATCAGTTAATGTATGCAGAAGTTATAACACCCTTCCTGTGTCCCATTATTCGCCATAAATTCGTTTCCTCGCCACGGCCAAACCGTTCGAGATATCAAAAATCCGTTCGCAATTTAGCATCCTCAATGTCTTGACTTCATTCACACCGAGTTTGGTGGCGATCAGATGAATTCCCTAGGAGGAGTATTTCACATTCCATTGTATGCGTTTTCCAAATAACGTATAATAACCGACTTCCTGTTGGGCTGGTGTAAAACTTAGAGCATGAAAGTTGTTTGGTCCGATGAGATCTATATGTGTACTGAGTTTCATATTATTATATGCAAGTGTGTTTGATTTATGGACCAAGTTTTCGGACACCATTCCAGGGGGCGCTGTCGAGCCCCCCTGCCACGCCCGGGTACCAGCTTCAGTCCAGCCCTGATGGCCGCGGGTTCTGATGTGTGTGCAAAATTTCAAGAGTTTTCGAACATGTTAAGGACCCCAAAAGAGCCCGAAAGGTTGACAAAATAATAATAATAATAATAAAATATAGCTGCGAGCAGCGATTACGGGCCCAAGCCAGTGGCACCGCAACCCCGGTGCCTTTAGTTACCTAAAGGCACCGGGGGGCGGTACCACCGGCTTGGGCCCGTAATCGCTGCTCGCAGCTATATTTTTATATATATATATATATATATATATATATATGTATATATATATATATATATATATATATATATATATATATATATATATATATATATATATATATATATATATATATACATACATACATACATACATACATACATACACACACATACATATATATGTATATGTATATATATATATATATATATATATATATATATATATATATTATTGTTTAAAAGTTTGGGGTCAGTAAGATTTTTAATGTTTTTAGGAGAAGTCTCTTCTGCTCACCAAGGCTGCATTTATTGATTAAAAATACAAACAAAAACAGTAATATTGTGAAATATTATTCCAATTTAAAACAGCTGTTTTCAATTTTTAAATATTTTACATAGTAATTCATTTCTGTGATCAAAGTTGAGTTTTCAGCATCATTACTCCAGTCTTCAGTGTCACATGATCTTTCAGAAATCATACTAATATGATGATTGATGCTCAATAAATATTCATTATTATTTTCAATGTTGAAAACAGTTGTGTACAGATTTTTTTTTTCAAAATGCTTTGATGAATGTAAAGTTCAAAAGAACAGCATATATTTCAAATATATATATTTTTAACATTATAAATGTCTTTACTGTAACTGTTGATCAGTTTAACTCATCCTTCATAAATAAAAGTACTGATTTATTTTATTTATTTCCCCCAAAAATAAAATTTTAATTATTAGGCTACTAACCCAAAACTTTTGAGCGGTAGTGTTTAACGTTACAAAAGCTTTAGATTTCAGATAAATGCTGTTCTTTTGAACTTTCTATTCATCAAAGACTGTACACAACTGTTTTCGACATTTAAAATAATAATGAATGTTTCTTGAGTTTTAATCATCATATTAGAATAATTTCTGAAGGATCATGTGACAGTGACGACTGTAGTAATGATGCTGAAAACTCAGCTTTGATCACAGGAATAAATAACAGTTTAAAATATATTAAAATAGAAAGCAGCTGTTTTAAATTGGAATAATATTTTACAATATTACTGTTTTTGTTTGTATTTTTAATCAAATAAATGCAGCCTTGGTGAGCAGAAGAAACTTCTCTGTTATGTGCGCGCCACAGACTGCACGCACGTCCGCTTAGAGTTCCGCCTTTTGCCTTCCGTCAATATTACGTTATTAGAAAAATATTTTTTTAGAGAATCGATTTTTTGACATTTGTGAATCGATTCAGAATCGTCCACGTCCGCATCGCGATGCATCTAAGAATACATTTTTTCTCCCACCCCTAGATTTCATACAACAGGTTAATAAACAGTTACAATTAAGTCACTTACATTTTAGATTCAATGTTGACTGTTTTTGTTCTGTTTCAGCAGCGAAAAAAGTTAAACAAAGATCACGGCAGAACCATCACGTGTTTTCTCATAACTGAACGATTCAGCATTTTTAACGAATCGGTTGACTCAAAGATTGAATGATCAATCCATAAACATCTGTCTTAATCATGATCGACTCATTCGAACGAATCGTTTGAACGAATGAATCAATGACTCGCTTATTAAGATGGATGCCTGGCGACACCTAATGGCGGTTTAGTGTTGTTTAAAAGCATCATTCTTTCCCACATGTGTGTGATTTGTGTGTGCAACATTATCATTATTTTTCTTTCACTATTATATTAGCGATTTAAAAGCACCCACTCGTGTCACACGTCGATTAACCGGTGGGAAAATATCCTCAGACACATACCTAATAAATGTATATTTAAATACAATATTGGCCTACCTGGTAAAAAGTTTTATATACTATTTTGATGTCCTTTTGGACACAAGAGGGCAGTATAGCCCTATGTTTGCTTTTTTGTTGAACCAAATAGCACTAAATAGCCTGTTTTAACTTTTTCATTCTTCTTGAATTGCAAAAACAGAATAAAATGGGTTTAGTTGTGATATTTGTATTCTTTTATATAGAAATAAATGGTATATAATTACATTTTTAGAAGATTTTTAGTGTTTCCTTTTTGGACATTACTTTAATCCCTCGCCATAGCAAAACCGCTTGAGATATTTATTATCCATTCACAATTTAGCATATTTAATGTAGTTTCATCATGTTGAAAAAGTTTGGTACGAATAAAATAAATAGTTTAAGAGGAGTGGCTAAAAATTCAGAGGCTGATTTTGCAAAAAAATTCACATTCAGACCAAAATATCTGACTTCCTGATGGCCAGAGCTATTGAATGTAAATTAGAAAGTTGTCCGGCTTGATGAGAACAATATACAAACAATTTTTTCTTTACTGTAGTTAAAACTAACCCCCCCACTTTTGTCAAAAGCATGTTGAAAGTGACACACTTCCTGCTGCCAGTTGGTGGCGCTATAACTTTGACTCACAATAGCTATATCCATCTGATCGGCCTCTTACCACGAACACACTGCTGAAGTTTCATCAAGATCAGTTAATGTATGCAGAAGTTATTCCACTTCCGTGTTTCTCTTTTCTCGCCATAAATTCGATTCCTCGCCACGGCCAAACCGTTCGAGATATCAAAAATCCGTCCGCAATTTAGCATCCTCAAAGTCTTGACTACATGCACACCGAGTTTGAAGGGGACACGGTGAATTTTCTAGGAGGAGTATTTCACATTCCACAGCAAGCGTTTTCCAAACAACCCATAATAGCCGACTTCCTGTTGGGCTGGCGTAAAACTTGACCGGGGTAAAGTTGTTCGGCCCGATGAGATCTATATGTGTACCGAGTTTCATATTAATGCATGCGAGCGTGTTTGATATATGGATCAAGTTTTAGAACCCCGTTCAAGGGGGCGCTGTTGAGCCCCCCTGCCACGCCCGGGTACCAGCTTCAGCCCGGCCCTGATGGCCGTGGGTTCTGACCTGTGTGCAAAGTTTCAAGAGTTTTTGAGCACGTTAAGGACCCCAAAAGCCCCTGAAACCTTGATTAACAATATAAAAGCAATAGTCAAATCCCCCCCTCCCCTCACACACACACAGACACAGAGAGAGGGAGAGAAAATTCTTCAGAAAATCCACATTCAAACCAAAATATCTCTCTTCCTGTTGGTCGGAGATGGTTCATGTAAATTAGAAAGTTGTCCTATTTGATGAGAACAATACACATACCAAGTTTTGTTATTCTAGGAAAAACTAAGCCCCCATTTTTGACTAAAGGTGGCGCTACTGAGCCATTCCACCACGCCCGTTTCTGAAACTTTGCACATGTCTACGGGCTAATAAATGTGATGTGTCTGTTGAGTTTCATGCAATTTCAAGTATGTTAAGAGTCTCAAAAGCATCAAAAAATAATATTAAAGTTTGATGCGTTGCCACGGCAACAGTATCTAAGATATCAATAATCCTTTCACAGGTTTACATCTGCCGTGTGTCTATATTGTACACATAAAGTTTGAAGCAAATCGGGTAAAAATAAGACACTGATTTCAAAGCATTTTGAAAGTGATGTACTTCCTGCTGCCTGTTGGTGGCGCTATAACTTTGACTCACAATAGTCACATCCATGTGATCGGCCTCTTACCACGAACACACTGCTGAAGTTTCATCAAGATCAGTTAATGTATGCAGAAGTTATAACACACTTCCTGTTTCATTTTTTCGCCATAAATTCGTTTCCTCGCCACGGCCAAACCGTTCGAGATATCAAAAATCCGTCCGCAATTTAGCATCCTCAATGTCTTGACTTCATGCACACCGAGTTTGGAGGCGAATCGATGAATTCCCTAGGAGGAGTACATTAAATTCCACAGCATGCGTTTCCAAACAACGCTAAATAGCCAACTTCCTGTTTGGCTGGCGTAAAACTTAGAGCACGAAAGTTGTTCGGCCCGATGAGATCTATATGTGTACCGAGTTTCATATTATTACATGCAAGCGTGTTTGATTTATGGACACGTGTTTGGATCCCGTTCCAGGGGGCGCTGTCGAGCCCCCCTGCCACGCCCGGGTACCAGCTTCAGTCCGGCCCTGATGGCCGCGGGTTCTGACGTGTGTGCAAAATTTCAAGAGTTTTCGAGCATGTTAAGGGCCCCAAAAGTGCCCGAAAGGTTGACAAAATAATAATAATAATAATAATAATAATAAATATAGCTGCGAGCAGCGATTACGGGCCCAAGCCGGTGGCACCGCAACCCCGGTGCCTTTAGTTACCTAAAGGCACCGGGGTGGCGGTACCGCCGGCTTTGGCCCTCCATCGCTGCTCGCAGCTATATTTATATATATATATATATATATATATATATATATATATATATATATATATATATATATATATATACATACATACATACACACACATACATATATATATATATATATATATATATATATATATATATATATATATATATATTATTGTTCAAAAGTTTGGGGTCAGTAAGATTTTTAATGTTTTTAGGAGAAGTCTCTTCTGCTCACCAAGGCTGCATTTATTGATTAAAAATACAAACAAAAACAGTAATATTGTGAAATATTATTCCAATTTAAAACAGCTGTTTTCAATTTTTAAATATTTTACATAGTAATTCATTTCTGTGATCAAAGTTGAGTTTTCAGCATCATTACTCCAGTCTTCAGTGTCACATGATCCTTCAGAAATCATACTAATATGATGATTGATGCTCAATAAATATTCATTATTATTTTCAATGTTGAAAACAGTTGTGTACAGATTTTTTTTTTCAAAATGCTTTGATGAATGTAAAGTTCAAAAGAACAGCATATATTTCAAATATATATATTTTTAACATTATAAATGTCTTTACTGTAACTGTTGATCTGTTTAACTCATCCTTCATAAATAAAAGTACTGATTTATTTTATTTATTTCCCCCAAAAATAAAATTTTAATTATTAGGCTACTAACCCAAAACTTTTGAGCGGTAGTGTTTAACGTTACAAAAGCTTTAGATTTCAGATAAATGCTGTTCTTTTGAACTTTCTATTCATCAAAGACTGTACACAACTGTTTTCGACATTTAAAATAATAATGAATGTTTCTTGAGTATCAATCATCATATTAGAATAATTTCTGAAGGATCATGTGACAGTGACGACTGGAGTAATAATGCTGAAAACTCAGCTTTGATCACAGGAATAAATAACAGTTTAAAATATATTAAAATAGAAAGCAGCTGTTTTAAATTGGAATAATATTTTACAATATTACTGTTTTTGTTTGTATTTTTAATCAAATAAATGCAGCCTTGGTGAGCAGAAGAAACTTCTCTGTTATGTGCGCGCCACAGACTGCACGCACGTCCGCTTAGAGTTCCGCCTTTTGCCTTCCGTCAATATTACGTTATTAGAAAAATATTTTTTTAGAGAATCGATTTTTTGACATTTGTGAATCGATTCAGAATCGTCCACGTCCGCATCGCGATGCATCTAAGAATAAATTTTTTCTCCCACCCCTAGATTTCATACATCAGGTTAATAAACAGTTACAATTAAGTCACTTACATTTTAGATTCAATGTTGACTGTTTTTGTTCTGTTTCAGCAGCGAAAATAGTTAAACAAAGATCACGGCAGAACCATCACGTGTTTTCTCATAACTGAACGATTCAGCATTTTTAACGAATCGGTTGACTCAAAGATTGAATGATCAATCCATAAACATCTGTCTTAATCATGATCGACTCATTCGAACGAATCGTTTGAACGAATGAATCAATGACTCGCTTATTAAGATGGATGCCTGGCGACACCTAATGGCGGTTTAGTGTTGTTTAAAAGCATCATTGATTTGTGTGTGCAACATTATCATTATTTTTCTTTCACTATTATATTAGCGATTTAAAAGCACCCACTCGTGTCACACGTCGATTAACCGGTGGGAAAATATCCTCAGACACATACCTAATAAATGTATATTTAAATACAATATTGGCCTACCTGGTAAAAAGTTTTATATACTATTTTGATGTCCTTTTGGACACAAGAGGGCAGTATAGCCCTATGTTTGCTTTTTTGTTGAACCAAATAGCACTAAATAGCCTGTTTTAACTTTTTCATTCTTCTTGAATTGCAAAAACAGAATAAAATGGGTTTAGTTGTGATATTTGTATTCTTTTATATAGAAATAAATGGTATATAATTACATTTTTAGAAGATTTTTAGTGTTTCCTTTTTGGACATTACTTTAATCCCTCGCCATAGCAAAACCGTATGAGATATTTATTATCCATTCACAATTTAGCATATTTAATGTAGTTTCATCATGTTGAAAAAGTTTGGTACGAATAAAATAAATAGTTTAAGAGGAGTGGCTAAACATTCAGAGGCTGATTTTGCAAAAAAATTCACATTCAGACCAAAATATCTGACTTCCTGATGGCCAGAGCTATTGAATGTAAATTAGAAAGTTGTCCGGCTTGATGAGAACAATATACAAACAATTATTTCTTTACTGTAGTTAAAACTAACCCCCCCACTTTTGTCAAAAGCATGATGAAAGTGACACACTTCCTGCTGCCAGTTGGTGGCGCTATAACTTTGACTCACAATAGCTATATCCATCTGATCGGCCTCTTACCACGAACACACTGGTGAAGTTTCATCAAGATCAGTTAATGTATGCAGAAGATATTCCACTTCCGTGTTTCTCTTTTCTCGCCATAAATTCGATTCCTCGCCACAGCCAAACCGTTCGAGATATCAAAAATCCGTCCGCAATTTAGCATCCTCAAAGTCTTGACTACATGCACACCGAGTTTGAAGGGGACACAGTGAATTTTCTAGGAGGAGTATTTCACATTCCACAGCAAGCATTTCCAAACAACCCATAATAGCCGACTTCCTGTTGGGCTGGCGTAAAACTTGACCGGGGTAAAGTTGTTCGGCCCGATGAGATCTATATGTGTACCGAGTTTCATATTAATTCATGCGAGCGTGTTTGATATATGGATCAAGTTGAGCCCCCCAGCCACGCCCGGGTACCAGCTTCAGCCCGGCCCTGATGGCCGTGGGTTCTGACCTGTGTGCAAAGTTTCAAGAGTTTTTGAGCACGTTAAGGACCCCAAAAGCCCCTGAAACCTTGATTAACAATATAAAAGCAATAGTCAAATCCCCCCCTCCCCTCACACACACACAGACACAGAGAGAGGGAGAGAAAATTCTTCAGAAAATCCACATTCAAACCAAAATATCTCTCTTCCTGTTGGTCGGAGATGGTTCATGTAAATTAGAAAGTTGTCCGTCTTGATGAGAACAATACACATACCAAGTTTTGTGATTCTAGGAAAAACTAAGCCCCCATTTTTGACTAAAGGTGGCGCTACTGAGCCATTCCACCACGCCCGTTTCTGAAACTTTGCACATGTCTACGGGCTAATAAATGTGATGTGTCTGTTGAGTTTCATGCAATTTCAAGTATGTTAAGAGTCTCAAAAGCATCAAAAAATAATATTAAAGTTTGATGCGTTGCCACGGCAACAGTATCTAAGATATCAATAATCCTTTCACAGGTTTACATCTGCCGTGTGTCTATATTGTACACATAAAGTTTGAAGCAAATCGGGTAAAAATAAGACACTGATTTCAAAGCATTTTGAAAGTGATGTACTTCCTGCTGCCTGTTGGTGGCGCTATAACTTTGACTTACAATAGTCACATCCATGTGATCGGCCTCTTACAACGAACACACTGCTGAAGTTTCATCAAGATCAGTTAATGTATGCAGAAGTTATAACACACTTCCTGTTTCATTTTTTCGCCATAAATTTGTTTCCTCGCCACAGCCAAACCGTTCGAGATATCAAAAATCCGTCCGCAATTTAGCATCCTCAATGTCTTGACTTCATGCACACCGAGTTTGGAGGCGAATCGATGAATTCCCTAGGAGGAGTACATTAAATTCCACAGCATGCGTTTCCAAACAACGCTAAATAGCCAACTTCCTGTTTGGCTGGCGTAAAACTTAGAGCACGAAAGTTGTTCGGCCCGATGAGATCTATATGTGTACCGAGTTTCATATTATTACATGCAAGCGTGTTTGATTTATGGACACGTGTTTGGATCCCGTTCCAGGGGGCGCTGTCGAGCCCCCCTGCCACGCCCGGGTACCAGCTTCAGTCCGGCCCTGATGGCCGCGGGTTCTGACATGTGTGCAAAATTTCAAGAGTTTTCGAGCATGTTAAGGGCCCCAAAAGTGCCCGAAAGGTTGACAAAATAATAATAATAATAATAATAATAATAATAATAATAATAATTAAAGCTGCAAGCAGCGATGAAAGGGCCCTCGCACCCGTGCCATCAACACGCAGTGGCTTTAGGAAGACAGAGCATGGTTGGGCAATGTACATTTAAGGAGGTATATATAGTAAGAGTATGTCAAAGTCAGTTACTAAATGTTTTGTATAATGGGGATAATAGCATGCTTCATGACTCAGCTAAGTGTTGCTAGCATGTTTAGTATGTGTCTAGCATGCTTAGTACACAATAATTATGTTGTTAGTACTGCATTACTGTGTTAACCATGTCAGTTTCTGTTGCCAGTAGTTGGGGCTATGTCTATATCTGAATATTGCTATGTAGATGTGTTCAGTGCAGGACTTTTATCAAACATGTGAAGTTTGGGGCAGATTGGACATTGTATGCTTGAGTTACAACAACTTCCTTTAGCATTTCTAGCATGTTTTATGATGTTTCTAGCATTTTACATATTAATTTTGGGGTAGATTGGACATTGCATTCCTGAGTTACAGCAAATTCATATTTAATTGCAGTAATATCATGCTTTAGCACTTAGCTAAGTGTTTGCTAGTATGTTTTAGCATGTCTCTAGTATGTTGGTAGGATATTTAGCACCTACTGGCATTTTTTTATATGTTATTAGGAGTCCAGAACAGTGTTAAACGTCACTTCCTTTTGCCAGCAGGCGGCGCTATGACTATAACTGAATATGAGCATGGACATGTGTTCAAAAGATAACTCTTATCAAACGTGTGAAGTTTGGGGTAGATTGGACATTTTATGCTTAAATTACAACAACTTCCTTGAGCTTTTATAGCATGCTTTAGAACTTAGCTAAGTGTTGCTAGCATTTTCTTGCATGTTACATATTAAGTTTGGGGTAGATTGAACATCCCATGCCTGTGTTACAACAAATTCCCATTTAATTGCAGTAATATCATGATTTAACACTTATCTAAGTGATTGATAGCATGTTTTAGCATGTTTCTAGTATGTTGTTAGCATGTTTAGCACATGCTGGCACTTTTTTATATGTTATTAGGAGTCCACAACAGTGTTTAACATGTCACTTCCTGTTGCCAGCAGGTGGCGCTATGACTGTAACTGAATATGAGCATGGTCATGTGTTCAGGACAGAACGCTTATCAAAAGTGTGAAGTTTGGGGCAGATTGGACATTGCCTTCTTGAGTAACAACAACATCCTGTTTCATTGAATTAGCATGCTTTAGCACTCAGCTAAGTTTTGCTAGCATGTTTTAACATGTTTCTAGCATGTTTAGAAGTCAATGGCATTTTTAACATGTTGCTAGAACGGCATCAACGTGTTAAACATGACACTTCCTTTTACCAGTAGGTGGCGCTATTACTATAACTGAATATTCTCATGTAGATGTGTTCAGGCCATGACTCTTATCAAACGTGTGAAGTTTGGGGCAGATTGGACATTCCGTGCCTGAGTTACAGCAAATTCCTATTTAATTGCAGTAATAGCATGCTTTAGCACTAAGCTAAGTGTTTGCTAGCATGTTTTAGCATGCGTCTAGTATGTTGTTAGCATGTTTAGCACTTGCTGGCACTTTTTTATATGTTATCAGGAGTTCACAACAGTGTTTAACATGTCACTTCCTGTTGCCAGCAGGTGGCGCTATGACTGTAACTGAATATGAGCATGGTCATGTGTTCAGGACAGAACGCTTATCAAAAGTGTGAAGTTTGGGGCAGATTGGACATTGCCTTCTTGAGTAACAACAACATCCTGTTTCATTGAATTAGCATGCTTTAGCACTCAGCTAAGTTTTGCTAGCATGTTTTAACATGTTTCTAGCATGTTTAGAAGTCAATGGCATTTTTAACATGTTGCTAGAACGGCATCAACGTGTTAAACATGACACTTCCTGTTACCAGTAGGTGGCGCTATTACTATAACTGAATATTCTCATGTAGATGTGTTCAGGCCATGACTCTTATCAAACGTGTGAAGTTTGGGGCAGATTGGACATTCCGTGCCTGAGTTACAGCAAATTCCTATTTAATTGCAGTAATAGCATGCTTTAGCACTTAGCTAAGTGTTTGCTAACATGTTTTAGCATGTGTCTAGTATGTTGTTAGCATGTTTAGCACTTGCTGGCACTTTTTTATATGTTATCAGGAGTTCACAACAGTGTTAAACATGTCACTTCCTGTTGCCAGCAGGTGGCGCTATGACTGTAACTGAATATGAGCATGGTCATGTGTTCAGGACAGAACGCTTATCAAAAGTGTGAAGTTTGGGGCAGATTGGACATTCCATGCCTGAGTTACAACAACTTCCTGTTTCATGGCGAAACATCAAAATTTGTCAGGCTGCCGAGGACCCGCCCTTCGACGAAAACTCAAGATCTTCGCAATTTAACGTCGCAAAGGCCTTAAGATTACACTCACCAAATTTGAAGATGATCAGATTAAAACTGTAGGAGGAGTTCGTTAAAGTACGAGGCATGAAAATGGCAAAAACTGCACAAAAATCTGAGAGGAAGTTGAAAATGGCTGACTTCCTGTTGTGTTTAGGGCTACGCTCCAAGAGACTTTTTTGTAGGTATTAGGTCCTTACATGTATGTACCGAATTTCGTACACGTACGTGGAACATAGCGGGAGGCGCACTCCGTTGAACTTTTATAGGTGGCGCTATCGAGCCATTTTGCCCCGCCCAATTATGAAACCTATATCAGATGTAAATTTTCGCCAGTTCTGATGCGTGTGCAAAGTTTCGTGAGTTTTCGAGCATGTTTAGGCCCTCAAAAATGCGATTAAATTCGGAGAAGAATAATAATAATAATTAAAGCTGCAAGCAGCGATGAAAGGGCCCTCGCACCCGTGCCGCCGCCACCCGGTGGCTTTAGGAAGACAGAGCATGGTTGGACAATGTGCATTTAAGGAGGTATATATAGTAGTTGCTAGCAGGTTTAGTATGTTTTTAGCATGCTTAGTACACAATAGTTATGTGGTTAGTACTGCATTACTGTGTTAACCATGTCAGTTTCTGTTGCCAGTAGGTGGGGCTATGTCTATATCTGAATATCGCTATGTAGATGTGTTCAGTGCAGGACTTTTATCAAACATGTGGAGTTTGGGGCAGATTGGACATTCTATGCTTGAGTTACAACAACTTCCTTTAGCATTTCTAGCATGTTTTATGATGTTTCTAGCATATTACATATTAATTTTGGGGTAGATTGGACATTGAATGCCTGAGTTACAGCAAATTCATATTTAATTGCAGTAATAGGATGCTTTAACACTTAGCTAAGTATTTGATTGCATGTTTCTAGTATGTTGCTAACATGTTTAGCAGTTGGTGACACTTTTTTATATGTTATTAGGAGTCCAGAATAGTGTTAAACGTCACTTCCTGTTGCCAGCAGGCGGCGCTATGACTATATCTGAATATGAGCATGGACTTGTGTTCAGGAGATAACTATTATCAAACGTGTGAAGTTTGGGGTAGATTGGACATTGTATGCCTAAGTTACAACAACTTCCTTTAGCATTTCTAGCATGCTTTAGAACTTAGCTATGTGTTGCTAGCATGTTTATTGCATGTTACATATTAAGTTTGGGGCAGATTGGACATTCCATGCCTGTGTTACAGCAAATTCATATTTAATTGCAGCAATAGCATGCTTTAGCACTTAGCTAAGTGTTTGCTAATGTGTTTCTAGTATGTTGTTAGCATGTTTAGCACTTGCTGGCACTTTTTTATATGTTATCAGGAGTCCACAACAGTGTTTAACATGTCACTTCCTGTTGCCAGCAGGCGGTGCTATGACTGTAACTGAATGAGCATGGTCATGTGTTCAGGACAGAACGCTTATCAAAAGTGTGAAGTTTGGCGCAGATTGGACATTGCCTTCTTGAGTAACAACAACATCCTGTTTCATTGAATTAGCTAAGTATTGCTAGCATGTTTTAACATTTTCTAGCATTTTTAGAAGTCAGTGGCATTTTTAACATGTTGCTAGAACGGCATCAACGTGTTAAACATGACACTTCCTGTTACCAGTAGGTGGCGCTATTACTATAACTGAATATTCTCATGTAGATGTGTTCAGGCCATGACTCTTATCAAACGTGTGAAGTCTGGGGCAGATTGGACATTCTGTGCCTGAGTTACAACAAATTTCTATTTAATTGCAGTAATAGCATGCTTTAGCACTTAGCTAAGTGTTTGCTAGCATGTTTTAGCATGTTTCTAGTATGTTGTTAGCATGTTTAGCACTTGCTGGCACTTTTTTATATGTTATCAGGAGTCCACAAGAGTGTTAAACATGTCACTTCCTGTTGCCAGCAGGTGGCGCTATGACTATAACTGAATATGAGCATGGTCATGTGTTCAGGACAGAACGCTTATCAAAAGTGTGAAGTTTGGGGCAGATTGGACATTCCATGCCTTAGTTACAGCAACTTCCTATTTATTTGCAGCAATAGCATGCTTTAGCACTTAGCTAAGTGTTTGCTAACATGTTTCTAGTATGTTGTTAGCATGTTTAGCACTTGCTGGCACTTTTTTATATGTTATCAGGAGTCCACAACAGTGTTTAACATGTCACTTCCTGTTGCCAGCAGGTGGCGCTATGACTGTAACTGAATATGAGCATGGTCATGTGTTCAGGACAGAACGCTTATCAAAAGTGTGAAGTTTGGCGCAGATTGGACATTGCCTTCTTGAGTAACAACAACATCCTGTTTCATTGAATTAGCATGCTTTAGCACTTAGCTAAGTATTGCTAGCATGTTTTAACATGTTTCTAGCATTTTTAGAAGTCAATGGCATTTTTAACATGTTGCTAGAACGGCATCAACGTGTTAAACATGACACTTCCTGTTACCAGTAGGTGGCGCTATTACTATAACTGAATATTCTCATGTAGATGTGTTCAGGCCATGACTCTTATCAAACGTGTGAAGTTTGGGGCAGATTGGACATTCCGTGCCTGAGTTACAGCAAATTCCTATTTAATTGCAGTAATAGCATGCTTTAGCACTTAGCTAAGTGTTTGCTAGCATGTTTTAGCATGTTTCTAGTATGTTGTTAGCATGTTTAGCACTTGCTGGCACTTTTTTATATGTTATCAGGAGTCCACAAGAGTGTTAAACATGTCACTTCCTGTTGCCAGCAGGTGGCGCTATGACTGTAACTGAATATGAGCATGGTCATGTGTTCAGGACAGAACGCTTATCAAAAGTGTGAAGTTTGGGGCAGATTGGACATTCCATGCCTGAGTTACAGCAACTTCCTGTTTCATGGCGAAACATCAAAATTTGTCAGGCCGCCGAGGGCCCGCCCTTCGACGAAAACTCAAGATCTTCGCAATTTAACGTCGCAAAGGCCTTAAGATTACACTCACCAAATTTGAAGATGATCAGATTAAAACTGTAGGAGGAGTTCGTTAAAGTACGAGGCCTGAAAATGGCAAAAAGTGCACAAAAATCAGAGAGGAAGTTGAAAATGGCTGACTTCCTGTTGTGTTTAGAGCTATGCTCCAAGAGACTTTTTTGTAGGTATTAGGTCATTACACATATGTACCGAATTTCGTACACGTACGTGGAACACAGCGGGAGGCGCACTCTGTTGAACTTTTATAGGTGGCGCTATCGAGCCATTTTGCCCCGCCCAATTCTGAAACCTATATCAGATGTAAATTTTCGCCAGTTCTGACGCGTGTGCAAAGTTTCGTGAGTTTTCGAGCATGTTTAGGCCCTCAAAAATGCAATTAAATGCGGAGAAGAATAATAATAATAAATATAGCTGCGAGCAGCGATTACGGGCCCAAGCCGGTGGCACCGCAACCCCGGTGCCTTTAGTTACCTAAAGGCACCGGGGATGGCTGTGCCACCGGCTTTGGCCCTCCATCGCTGCTCGCAGCTATATATATATATATATATATATATATATATATATATATATATATATATATATATATATATATATATATATATATATATATATATATATATATATATATATATATATACATACACACACACACACACACATACATATATATATATATATATATATATATATATATATATATATATATATATATATATATATATATGTGTGTGTATATATCTATCTATCTATCTATATATATATATATATATATATATATATATACACACACACACACACACATATATATATATATATATATATATATATATATATATATATATATATAAGACAGAAAATATTACTTGTCTTACCTTATTCTGATTTTATGATACACTCAAAATATTCCACAACAAATCCTTTAAATTTAATGTAAAAATAAAAACAAAAGTAAGCAAAAAAAGTGTTGGTCTCACGTAACCCTCTCATTAGAATCAAAATGTTTCAATTTTTGCGATGTATTTGGATGCTAAACTATTCTTTATTATAGGCTTTGTACTTCACTCGTGTTCCAATATCGATGGAAAAAATCTCTTCACACGCGCAAAAATGTTCTTGGAAACATCACAGTGGAGCTCTGCTTACTGTGAATGGTATTGTACTACTGACTATTTAAACAGAGCAGTGTAATTCGTTTATGTTAGGTTGACTATTTTTATTATTATATTGTATTAGGTTTATAATGAATGTCAAGATTGCAATTCTGGAATGTGTGTGTGACGCGGTTGCGGTTGAACAGTGGACACAAAAACATAAATAAAATGTTTTAGTTAATTCCTACATCCATAGGAATACATTGAAAATGCTCGCTCTACTCCGCACCATTATCAATGTCTGTGCGGACGTCTGTATTTTACTAGTATATAGTATACTATAGTAAGCGATTTAAAAGCCCTCAGCGGTGTCACATGTCGATTAACCTGTGGGAAAATTTTTATCACAGTCACATCCCTAATATATTTATATATAAATACGATAGGCCTACCTGAAAGAGAATTTTACTTGCCCGACCAAAGTATAGCCTGATTAGAACGTCAATAACAAAAAAATAACTTGGGAATCACTAAAACGAGAGATTATTCTAATTTCATTACATTCATTTTAAGTTGCAATCAGCAGTTAATAATAAATGTATTACTGATCAATGGTAACAAGGTTGCACTGCTGAGGCTCATGCTGCTTCTCCAGGAGAATTGTAAACAAATGAGCGCAGCACACAAAAAAGCAACCCAGTTAACAACATACTGACTATAAAAATGACAAATATGGAGTTTTTATATATTTTATAACATATGATAGAGTTAAGCAACCTCACTTGACGAGTAGGCAACTATTTCCTGAATACAATCACGATTGAAAATGTGACATTGATTTCATACAACAGGTTAATAAACAGTTACAATTAAGTCACTTACATTTTAGATGCAATATTGACTGTTTTTGTTCTGTTTCAGCAGCATAAATAGTTAAACAAAGATCACAGCAACTTGTTTTCTCATTACTGAATGATTCAGCATTTTGAAACGAATCGCTTGACTCAAAGATTCAATGGTCAATCCATAAACATCTGTCTCAATCATGAATGACTCAGTCATTGGAATGAATCGTTTGAACGAATGAATCAATGACTCGCTCATTAAGATGGTCGCCTGGCGACACCTAATGGCGGTTTAGTGTTATGTTTAAAAGTATCATTCTTTCCAACGTGCACCATTATCAATGTCCGTGCGGACGTCCGTTTTTTTACTTTCACTTTTATATTAGCGATTTAAAAGCACCCGCTCGTGTCACACGTCGCTTAACCGATGGGAAAATATCCTCACAGTCATATACCTAATAAATTTATATTTAAATACAATAGGCTTACCTAGTAAAACGTTTTATATACTATTTTGATATCCTTTTGGACACAAGAGGGCAGTATAGCCCTATGTTTGCTTTTTTGTTGAAACAAATAGCACTAAATAACCTGTTTTTAACTTTTTCATACTTTTTGAATTGCAAAAACAGAATAAAATAGGTTTAGTTCTAATATTTGTATAATTTTATATAAAAATAAATGGTGTATAATTAAATTTTAAGAAGATATGAGATGTTTTCTGATTCCTTTTTTGACATTATTTTAATCCCTCGCCATGTCAAAACCGTTTGAAATATTTAATATCCGTTCACAATTTAGCATCTTTAATGTATTTTCATCGTGTTAAAAAAGTTTGGTGTGAATAAAAAAAAAAACACTTAGCAGGAGTGGGTAAAAAGCAGAGGCTGAATTTGCAAATAAATCCACATTCAAACCAAAATATCTGACTTCCTATTGGTCGAAGCTAATAACTGTATATTAGAAAGTTGTCCGGCTCGATGAGACCAATGTACGTACTGATTTTTGTAACTGTGGGTGAAACTAACCCCCCCCACTTTTGTCAAAAGCATTTTGAAAGTGACACACTTCCTGCTGCCAGTTGGTGGCGCTATAACTTTGACTCACAATAGTTACATCCATCTGATCGGCCTCTTACCACGAACACACTGGTGAAGTTTCATCAAGATCAGTTAATGTATGCAGAAGTTATACCACTTCGTGTTTCTCTTTTCTCGCCATAAATTCGTTTCCTCGCCATGGCCAAACCGTTCGAGACATCAAAAATCTGTCCGCAATTTAGAATCCTCAATGTCTTGACTTCATGCACACCGAGTTTGGTGGGGATTGGATGAATTCTCTAGGAGGAGTACTTCGCATTCCACAGCAAGCGTTTTCCAAACAACCCATAATAGCCGACTTCCTGTTGGGCTGGCGTAAAACTTGACCGGGGGAAAGTTGTTCGGCCCGATGAGATCTATATGTGTACCGAGTTTCATATTAATTAATGCAAGCGTGTTTGATCTATGGACCAAGTTTTGGGACCCCGTTCAAGGGGGCGCTGTTGAGCCCCCCTGCCACGCCCGGGTACCAGCTTCAGCCCGTCCCTGATGGCAGGGGGTTCTGACTTGTGTGCAAAGTTTCAAGAGTTTTTGAGCACGTTAAGGACCCCAAAAGCCCCTGAAACCTTGATTAACAATATAAATGCAATAGTTAAATCCCCCCCTCCCCTCACACACACAGAGACACAGAGAGAGGGAGAGAAAATTCTTCAGAAAATCCACATTCAAACCAAAATATCTCTCTTCCTGTTGGTCAGAGATAGTTCATGTAAATTAGAAAGTTGTCCGTCTTGATGAAAACAATACACATACCAAGTTTTGTTGCTGTTGATAAAACTAACCCCCCCACTTATGACTAAAGGTGGCGCTACTGAGCCCCTCACCACACCCGTTTCTGAAACTTTGCACATGTCTACGGGCTAATAAATGTGATGTGTCTGTCGAGTTTCATCCAATTTCAAGTATGTTAAGAGTCTCAAAAGCATCAAAAAAGAATATTAAAGTTTGAAGCGTTGCCATGGCAACAGTATTAAAGATATCAAAAATCCTTTCACAGGTCTACATCTGCCGTGTGTTTACATTATACACATAAAGTTTGAAGCAAATCGGGTAAAAATAAGAGGGTGATTTCAAAGCATTTTGAAAGGGACACACTTCCTGCTGCCAGTTGGTGGCGCTATAACTTTGACTCACAATAGTCACATCCATGTGATCGGCCTCTTACAACGAACACACTGCTGAAGTTTAATCAAGATCCGTTAATGTATGCAGAAGTTATAACACACTTCCTGTTTCCATTATTCGCCATAAATTCGTGTCCTCGCCACAGCCAAACCGTTCGAGATATCAAAAATCCGTCTGCAATTTAGCATCCTCAATGTCTTGACTTCATTCCCACCGAGTTTGGTGGCGATCGGGTGAATTCCCTAGGAGAAGTGTTTCAAATACCAGACCATGCGTTTCCAAACAACCCATAATAGCCGACTTCCTGTTGGGCTGGCGTAAAACTTAGAGCACGAAAGTTGTTCGGCCCGATGAGATCTACATGTGTATCGAGTTTCATATTATTACATGCAAGCGTGTTTGATTTATGGACACGTGTTCGGATCCCGTTCCAGGGGGCGCTGTCGAGCCCCCCTGCCACGCCCGGGTACCAGCTTCAGCCCGGCCCTGATGGCCGCGGGTTCTGACGTGTGTGCAAAATTTCAAGAGTTTTCGAGCATGTTAAGAGCCCCAAAAGTGCCCGAAAGGTTGACAAAATAATAATAATAATAATAATAATAATAATAATAAATAATCCTACCGGAAACAATAGGGCCTTCGCCCTTTCAGGGCTTGGGCCCTAATAATAAACAGAGCAATTCCAAGAGGGTCCTCACACCATCGGTGCTCGGGCCCTAATAATAAACAGAGCAATTCCAAGAGGGTCCTCACACCATCGGTGCTCGGGCCCTAATAATAATAATAATAATCCTACCGGAAACAATAGGGCCTTCGCCCTTTCAGGGCTTGGGCCCTAATAATAATAATAATAATAATAATAATAATCCTACCGGAAACAATAGGGCCTTCGCCCTTTCAGGGCTTGGGCCCTAATAATAATCCTACCGAAAACAATAGGGCCTTCGCCCTTTCAGGGCTTGGGCCCTAATAATCCTACCGGAAACAATAGGGCCTTCGCCCTTTCAGGGCTTGGGCCCTAATAATAATCCTACCGAAAACAATAGGGCCTTCGCCCTTTTAGGGCTTGGGCCCTAATAATAAATAATCCTACCGGAAACAATAGGGCCTTCGCCCTTTCAGGGCTTGGGCCCTAATAAAAATGAAAACGAAATTAAGCAGTGTTGGGCTCACACAACTCTCTCATTAGAATCAAAATGTTTCAACATTTGCGATGAATTTGGATGCTAAACTATCCTTTATCATAGGCTTTGTACTTCACTCACTTTCCAATATCGACGGAAAAAATCATCCTATTCCAATAGAGTCTGGCTGCAGACTTGCACTTGCACTCTCAGACTTGCACTCTCAGACACCAGCGCTTCCTCTGCCTGTGACGTCACTCGCAATCGACACAAATTAACCGGAAATATGTTTCCAACAGTAAATATGTTATATTATTTATTTTTTCAGAAAAAAAAAAAACGGCATATTTTTTTGAGTTATAAAACATTGTATCGTTAAAGTTGGTATTATACCTTATATTGCTATCATATACTGTTGTGTCCCAACATTAACAAAACATTTCCCCAAAATCATGTTTAATCGGAGATACTAGATTTATGACTTGGGAGCAGGGAGATACGAGGTTACGCTGTCATTGATAAGAGTGGTACGGACACTGAAGTCGCTGCTGCCGGTGTTCTGACGGAACGACTGGCAGTGTTCATCAAAGTCTGCGGGCGCGTTGAGCCTTTTGACAAGAGAAGGCTTAAAGAGCTATTCAAATCTAATGATTGTGGTTACATACATCTTCCTAAACTCCATTTTAAACGTTTAAGAGATATGAGTGATGCAATACCAAAATACTAGGCTGTCTAGGCGGAAATTAGCCTTATCTGCACGCAAACTTGCCTTCGTGGCTCACGGGCTTCATCTGCACCGAAGCATTACAGTTATCGATTTTTAACAAAACATGCCTACTCAAATGTATCTAACCTAACTATTTTCACTCGTTATTGTCTAAAAAACATACAAAATTATCCAAAGATAGGCTTACTTAGCGCCAGTAACTTAGGCAGACCTTTTTTCTCCCATAAATTAAAACCTTGCTACTTGGGGTATTTTACATGCACAGTGCCAACTTCCAGTCAGTAAAATAATAATAAAAACAATAATTTAATGCTGGTATCCAAAACATTTAATTCAATTCATTATATTAGATACCTTTTAAAACTTCAATGTACACGTGTAATAAGTAGACATTTAAAATACATCAATAACTGATATCATAGTTTAACACAGATAAAATCAGAGTTAAGTCTTGCTTTACGTGTTGCTCGATGAGGATTTCTTAATCGCTGCGACTTTCAATCCTGAGGAGACAAAATGACGCGGAGTGAAGAAGAGGTGGAGTTATGAGGATTCTCAGACAGTTGAAGTGTCCAATGGAGTTAAGAGATTTGCTCTCTAACTATTTTCAACACTTTAGATTGGTTAATAATTTGTGAAAATAACAGAACGTGGGGATATATATATATATATATATTTATGGTATATAATATACTAACAGAAACGATTTTTGAACGACATTGGGAGCTGTTCTCAATCCGACACAAACCACACTATGCGTCGATTGCAAGCGACGTCACCTTGCAGAGGAAGCGCTGGTGTCTGAGCGTGCAGGTCTGAGAGTGCAAGTCTGAGAGTGCAAGTGCAGGTCTGCAGCCAGACCCTTCTCTCCTATTCACACGCGCAAAAATGTGCTTGGAAACATCACAGTGGAGCGGTGCTTACCAATTGAATGGTACGGATTGTAGTACTGACTATTTAAACAGAGCATTGTAAATTTTATATGTTAGGTTGACTATTTTATTAATATATTTTATTAAGGCTATAATGAACAAGCTACCTGATTTTGAACACAAGAGGGCAGTATAGCACTATGTTTGACTTTATTTATTTATTGTTTAGACTAAACAACCATTCTGGCAGTTTTTAAACTTAAACTTCATTCTTAAATTGAAAAAAAAAAGAATAAAATGAGTTAAGTTCTGATATTTGTATACTTTTATATAGTAATAAATGGTGTATAATTACATTTTTAGAATAAATGAGACTTTTAGCATTTCCTTGTTTGACATTACTTTAATCCCTCACCATAGCAAAACCGTTTGAGATATTTATTATCCGTTCACAATTTAGCATCATTAATATATTTTTATCATGTTGAAAAAGTTTGTTGGGAATAAAATAAACCACTTAGATAAAGGTGGCTAAAAATTAAGAGGCTGATTTTGCAAAAAAATCCACATTCAGACCAAAATATCTGACTTCCTGATGGTCAGAGCTAATGACTTTAAATTAGAAAGTTGTCCGGGTCGATGAGATCAATATATGAACTGAGTTTTTTTTACTGTAGTTAAAACTAACCCCCCCACTTTTGTCAAAAGCATGTTGAAAGTGACACACTTCCTGCTGCCAGTTGGTGGCGCTATAAACTTTGACTCACAATAGTTACATCCATCTGATCGGCCTCTGTCCACGAACACACTGCTGAAGTTTCAACAAGATCAGTTAATGTATGCAGAAGTTATTCCACTTCGTGATTCTCTTTTCTCGCCATAAATTCGATTCCTCGCCACGGCCAAACCGTTCGAGATATCAAAAATCCGTTCGCAATTTAGCATCCTCAAAGTCTTGACTACATGCACACCGAGTTTGGAGGGGACACGGTGAATTTTCTAGGAGGAGTATTTCACATTCCACAGCAAGCGTTTTCCAAACAACCCATAATAGCCGACTTCCTGTTGGGCTGGCGTGAAACTGGACAGAGGGAAAGTTGTTCGGCCTGATGAGATCTATATGTGTTCCGAGTTTCATATTAATTCATGCAAGCGTGTTTGATATATGGACCAAGTTTTGAGACCCCGTTCAAGGGGGCGCTGTTGAGCCCCCCTGCCACGCCCGTTTCTGAAACTTTTCACATGTCTACTGGCTAATAAGTGTTATGTGTCTGTCGAGTTTCATCCAATTTCAAGCATGCTAAGAGTCTCAAACGCATCCGAAAAGAATATTAAAGTTTGATGTGTTGCCACGGCAACAGTGTCTAAGATATCAATAATCCTTTCACAGGTCTACATCTGCCGTGTATTTTCATTATACACATAAAGTTTGAAGCAAATCGGGTAAAAATAAGAGGGTGACTTCAAAGCATTTTGAAAGTGACACACTTCCTGCTGCCAGTTGGTGGCGCTATAACTTTGACTCACAATAGTCACATCAATGTGATCGGCCTTTTACCACGAACACACTGCTGAAGTTTCATCAAGATCAGTTAATGTATGCTGAAGTTATAACACACTTCCTGTTTCTATTTTCTCGCCATAAATTCGTTTCCTCGCCACGGCCAAACCGTTCGAGATATCAAAAATCCGTCCGCAATTTATCATCCTCAATGTCTTGACTTCATGCACACCGAGTTTGGAGGCGAATGGAAGAATTTCCTAGAAGGAGTACATCAAATTCCACAGCATGCATTTTCCAAACAACGTATAATAACCGACTTCCTGTTGGGCTGGTGTAAAACTTAGAGCACGAAAGTTGTTCGGCCCGATGAGATCTATATGTGTACTGAGTTTCATATTATTACATGCAAGCGTGTTTGATTTATGGACCAAGTTTTCAGACACCATTCCAGGGGGCGCAGTCGAGCCCCCGTGCCACGCCCGGGTACCAGCTTCAGTCCGGCCCTGATGGCCGCAGGTTCTGACGTGTGTGCAAAATTTCAAGAGTTTTTGAGCATGTTAAGGGCCCCAAAAGTGCCCGAAAGGTTGACAAAATAATAATAATAATAATAATAATAAAATATAGCTGCGAGCAGCGATTACGGGCCCAAGCCGGTGGCACCGCAACCCCGATGCCTTTAGTTACCTAAAGGCACCGGGGTGGCGGTGCCGCCGGCTTTGGCCCTTCATCGCTGCTCGCAGCTATATTTATATATATATATATATATATATATATATATAATCTTGAATGTATTTTTTATCATGTTGAAAAAGTTTGGTGTGAATAAAATAAACCACTTAGGAGGAGTAACTAAAAACTCAGAGTCTGACATATCCAAAAAATCCACATTCAAACCAAAATATCTGACTTCCTGTTGCTCGGAGCTAATGACTGTAAATTAGAAAGTTGTCCGGCTCGATGAGACCAATATGCGTACTGATTTTTGTAACTGTGGGTAAAAGTAACCCCCCCACTTTTGATAAAAGCATTTTGAAAGTGACACACTTCCTGCTACCAGTTGGTGGCGCTATAACTTTGACTCACAATAGTTACATCCATCTGACCGGCCTCTTACCATGAACACACTGCTGAAGTTTCATCAAGATCAGTTAATGTATGCAGAAGTTATAACACTTCGTGTTTCTCTTTTCTCGCCATAAATTTGTTTCCTTGCCACGGCCAAACCGTTCGAGATATCAAAAATCCGTCCGCAATTTAGCATCCTCAATGTCTTGACTTCATGCACACCGAGTTTGGTGGCGATTGGATGAATTCTCTAGGAGGAGTAGTTCACATTCCACAGCAAGCGTTTTCCAAACAACCCATAATAGCTGACTTCCTGTTGGGCGGAGCTAATAACTTAGACTGCGGAAGTTGTTCGGCCCGATGAGATCTATATGTGTACCGAGTTTCATATTAATTCATGCAAGTGTGTTTGACATATGGACCAAGTTTTCAGACCGTGTTCAAGGGGGCGCTGTTGAGCCCCCTGCCACGCCCGGGTACCAGCTTCAGCCCGGCACTGATGGCCGTGGGTTCTGACCTGTGTGTAAAGTTTCAAGAGTTTTTGAGCACGTTAAGGACCCCAAAAGCCCCTGAAACCTTGATTAACAATATAAAAGCAATAGTCAAATCCCCCCCTCCCCTCACACACACAGAGACACAGAGAGAGGGAGAGAAAATTCTTCAGAAAATCCACATTCAAACCAAAATATCTCTTTTCCTGTTGGTCAGAGATCGTTAATGTAAATTAGAAAGTTGTCCGTCTTGATGAGAACAATACACATACCAAGTTTTGTTGCTGTTGATAAAACTAACCCCCCCCATTTATGACTAAAGGTGGCGCTACTGAGCCCCTCACCACGCCCGTTTCTGAAACTTTGCACAAGTCTACGGGCTAATAAGTGTGATGTGTCTGTCGAGTTTCATTCAATTTCAAGTATGTTAAGAGTCTCAAAAGCATCAAAAAACAATATTAAAGTTTGATGCGTTGCCACGACAACAGTATTAAAGATATCAAAAATCCTTTCACAGGTCTACATCTGCCGTGTGTTTACATTATACACATAAAGTTTGAAGCAAATCGGGTAAAAATAAGAGGGTGATTTCAAAGCATTTTGAAAGTGACACACTTCCTGCTGCCAGTTGGTGGCGCTATAACTTTGACTCACAATAGTCACATCCTTGTGTTCGGCCTCTTACAACGAACACACTGCTGAAGTTTCATCAAGATCAGATAATGTATGCTGAAGTTATAACACACTTCCTGTGTCCCTTATTCGCCATAAATTCGTTTCCTTGCCACGGCCAAACCGTTTGAGATATCAAAAATCCGTCCGCAATTTAGCATCCTCAATGTCTTGACTTCATGCACACCGAGTTTGGTGGGGATGGGATGAATTTTCTAGGAGGAGTAGTTCACATTCCACAGCAAGCGTTTTCCAAACAACCCATAATAGCCGACTTCCTGTTGGGCTGGCGTGAAACTTGACAGAGGGAAAGTTGTTCGGCCCGATGAGATCTATATGTGTACCGAGTTTCATATTAATTCATGCAAGCGTGTTTGATATATGGACCAAGTTTTCAGACCCCGTTCAAGGGGGCGCTGTTGAGCCCCCCTGCCACGCCCGTTTCTGAAACTTTTCACATGTCTACTGGCTAATAAATGTGATGTATCTGTCGAGTTTCATCCAATTTCAAGCATGCTAAGAGTCTCAAACGCATCCGAAAAGAATATTAAAGTTTGATGCGTTGCCACGGCAACAGTATCTAAGATATCAATAATTCTTTCACAGGTCTACATCTGCCGTGTGTCTACATTATACACATAAAGTTTGAAGCAAATCGGGTAAAATTAAGAGGGTGAATTCAAAGAATTTTGAAAGTGACACACTTCCTGCTGCCAGTTGGTGGCGCTATAACTTTGACTCACAATAGTCACATCCATGTGATCGGCCTCTTACAACAAACACACTGCTGAAGTTTCATCAAGATCAGTTAATGTATGCAGAAGTTATAACACACTTCCTGTGTCCCATTATTCGCCATAAATTTGTTTCCTCGCCACGGCCAAACCGTTTGAGATATCAAAAATCCGTTCGCAAGAATTCATCCTCAATGTCTTGACTTTATTCTCACCGAGTTTGGTGGCGATCGGATGAAATCCCTAGGAGGAGTATTTCACATTCCATTGTATGCGTTTTCCAAACAACGTATAATAACCGACTTCCTGTTGGGCTTTTGTAAAACTTAGAGCACGAAAGTTGTTCGGCCCGATGAGATCTATATGTGTACTGAGTTTCATATTATTACATGCAAGCGTGTTTGATTTATGGACCAAGTTTTCGGACCCCATTCCAGGGGGCGCTGTCGAGCCCCCCTGCCACGCCCCGGTACCAGCTTCAGCCCGGCCCTGATGGCCGCGGGTTCTGACGTGTGTGCAAAATTTCAAGAGTTTTTGAGCATGTTAAGTGCCCCAAAAGTGGCAAAAAGGCAAAAAAAAAAATAATGAAGAAAAAAAAAAAAAAATATAGCTGCGAGCAGCGATTACGGGCCCAAGCCGGTGGCACCGCCACCCTGGTGCCTTTAGTTACATAAAGGCACCGGGGTGGCGGTGCCACCGGCTTTGGCCCTTCATCGCTGCTCGCAGCTATATTTATATATATATTTTATATATATATATATATATATATATATATATAAGACAGAAACCTTATTAGCTTATTCTGATTTTATGATACACTCAAAATATCCCACAACAAATCTTTTAAATTTAATGTAAAAATTAAAACGAAAGTAAGCACTGTTGGGCTTACGTAACCCTCTCATTAGAATCAAAATGTTTCAGCATTTGCGATGTATTTGGATGCTAAACTATTCTTTATTATAGGCTTTGTTCTTCACTCGTGTTCCAATATCGACAGAAAAAATCATCCTCTTCACACGCGCAAAAATGTGCTTGAAACATCACAGTGGAGCGGTGCTTACTGTGAATGTACGAATTGTACTACTGACTATTTAGAGCAGTGTAATTTTTATATGTTAGGTTAACTATTTTATTATTATATTTTATTAAGGCTATAATGAACAGGCTGCGATGTCAAGATTGCAATGCTGGAATGTGTGTTTGTGTGTGTGTGTGTGTGTGTGTGTGTGTGTGTGTGTGTGTGTGTGTGTGTGTGTGTGTGTGTGTGTGTGTGTGTGTGTGTGTGTGTGTGTGTGTGTGTGTGTATGTGTGTTCATGTTTTTCTATCCCGGTGGGGACTTCAACCTGAATGCACACAGACTCATGGGGACTCGTGTCACAGTGGGGACCTAAATAGAGGTCCCCATGGGTAAACAAGCTTATAAATCATACAGAATGAGTTTTTTTTGGAAATGTAAAAATGCAGAAAGTTTTCAGTGATGGGTAGGTTTAGGGGTAGGGTTAGTGTAAGGAGATAAAATATACAGTTTGTACAGTATAAAAATCATTAAATCTATGGAGAGTCCCCACAAAGATAGTAAACCGTGTGTGTGTGGGTGGGTGTGTGTGTGTGGTGTGGGCGCGATTGAACAGTGGACACATAAAAACATACTCCGTCATTATACAGGACGACATTCAAACTGCAAAGTGTTAACTTATATTTGTGTACAGTTGCAATAAAACACAACATTGTGCTTTTGTAAAATAATTTCAAGCAATCAACCCCCGAAAGGCGCTAATTTTAAAATTAAACTAAAATGCTCATGGCTGCACGGGCATTCATAACGGTGCGCATCCACGGCGAGGAACGAGCAGAACAGAGTGAACGTTTTTCAGTTAATTCCTACTTCCATAGGAATTCATTTGAAACGCTCGCTCAACCACTATCAATGTCAGTGTGGACGAACATATTTTACTTTCGTTTTTAAGTTGGCGATTCAAAAGCCTCCAGCGGTGTCACACGTCGATTAACCGGTGGTAAAATATTCTCACCGTCACATACCTAGTATATTTTTATGTAGATACAATAGGCCTACCTGATTTTGAACACAAGAGGGCAGTATAGCCCTATGTATGACTTGACTTTTATGGGACTAAATAGTACAATTACTATTTTTAAACTTATAAATATTTATTAAATTGAAAAAAAAAAAGAATAAAATGGGTTTAGTTGTGACATTTTTATACTTTTATATAGAAATAAATGGTGTTTAATTACATTTTTAGAAGATGAGGCTTTAAGTGTTACTTTACTTTAGTCCCTCACTATAGCAAAACCGTTTGAGATGTTTAATATCCGTTCACAATTTAGCATCTTTAATGTATCTTTATCATTTTGAAAAAGTTTGGTGTGAATAAAATAAAACCGTTAGGAAGAGTAGCTCAAAAACTCAGAGTCTGAAATATCCAAAAAATCCACATTCAAACCAAAATATCTGACTTCCTTTTGCTCGGAGCTAATAACTGTAAATTAGAAAGTTGTCCGGCTCGGTGAGACCAATATATATACTGATTTTTGTAACTGTTGGTAAAACTAACCCACCCACTTTTGTCAAACGCATGTTGAAAGTGACACACTTCCTGCTGCCAGTTGGTGGCGCTATAACTTTGACTCACAATAGTTACATCCATCTGATCGGCCTCTTACCACGAACATACTGCTAAAGTTTCATCAAGATCAGTTAATGTATGCAGAAGTTATAACACTTCGTCTCCTCTCTTTTCTCGCCATAAATTTGTTTCCTCGCCATGGCCAAACCGTTCGAGATATCAAAAATCCGTCCGCAATTTAGCATTCTCAATGTCTTGACTTCATGCTGACTGAGTTTGGAGGTGATTGAATGAATTCTCTAGGAGGAGTACATCACATTCCACAGCAAGCGTTTTCCAAACAACCCATAATAGCCGACTTCCTGTTGGGCTGGTGTGAAACTTGACAGAGGGAAAGTTGTTCGGCCCGATGAAATCTATATGTGTACCGAGTTTCATATTAATTCATGCAAGCGTGTTTGATATATGGACCAAGTTTTCAGACCCTGTTCAAGAGGGCGCTGTTGAGCCCCCCTGCCACGCCCGTTTCTGAATCTTTTCACATGTCTACTGGCTAATAAGTGTAATGTGTCTGTCGAGTTTCATCCAATTTCAAGCATGCTAAGAGTCTCAAACGCATCCGAAAAGAATATTAAAATTTGATGCGTTGCCACGGCAACAGTATCTAAGATATCAATAATCCTTTCACAGGTCTACATCTGCCGTGTGTTTACATTATACACATAAAATTTGAAGCAAATCGGGTAAAAGTAAGAGGGTGACTTCAAAGCATTTTGAAAGTGACACACTTCCTGCTGCCAGTTGGTGGCGCTATAACTTTGACTCACAATAGTCACATCCATGTGATCGGCCTCTTACAACGAATACACTGCTGAAGTTTCATCAAGATCAGTCAATGTATGCAGAAGTTATAACACACTTCCTGTGTCCCATTATTCGCCATAAATTCGTTTCCTCGCCACGGCCAAACCGTTCGAGATATCAAAAATCTGTTCGCAAGAATTGATCCTCAATGTCTTGACTTTATTCTCACCGAGTTTGGTGGCGATCGGATGAAATCCCTAGGAGGAGTATTTCACATTCCATTGTATGCGTTTTCCAAACAACGTATAATAACCAACTTCCTGTTGGGCTTTTGTAAAACTTAGAGCACGAAAGTTGTTCGGCCCGATGAGATCTATATGTGTACTGAGTTTCATATTATTACATGCAAGCGTGTTTGATTTATGGACCAAGTTTTCGGACCCCATTCCAGGGGGCGCTGTCGAGCCCCCCTGCCACGCCCCGGTACCAGCTTCAGCCCGGCCCTGATGGCCGCAGGTTCTGACGTGTGTGCAAAATTTCAAGAGTTTTTGAGCATGTTAAGGGCCCCAAAAGTGGCAAAAAGGCAAAAAAAAAAATAATGAAGAAAAAAAAAAAAAATAATCCTTACGAAAACAATAGGGCCTTCGCCCTTTCAGGGCTTGGGCCCTAATAATCCTTACGAAAACAATAGGGCCTCCGCCCTTTCAGGGCTTGGGCCCTAAATATAGCTGCGAGCAGCGATTACGGGCCCAAGCCGGTGGCACCGCAACCCCGGTGCCTTTAGTTACCTAAAGGCACCGGGGTGGCGGTACCGCCGGCTTTGGCCCTCCATCGCTGCTCGCAGCTATATTTATATATATATACATATATATATATATATATATATATATACATACATACATACACACACATACATATATATGTATATATATATATTTATATATATATATATATATATATATATATATATATATATATATATATTATTGTTCAAAAGTTTGGGGTCAGTAAGATTTTTAATGTTTTTAGGAGAAGTCTCTTCTGCTCACCAAGGCTGCATTTATTGATTAAAAGTACAAACAAAAACAGTAATATTGTGAAATATTATTCCAATTTAAAACAGCTGTTTTCAATTTTTAAATATTTTACATAGTAATTCATTTCTGTGATCAAAGTTGAGTTTTCAGCATCATTACTCCAGTCTTCAGTGTCACATGATCCTTCAGAAATCATACTAATATGATGATTGATGCTCAATAAATATTCATTATTATTTTCAATGTTGAAAACAGTTGTGTACAGATTTTTTTTTTTCAAAATGCTTTGATGAATGTAAAGTTCAAAAGAACAGCATATATTTCAAATATATATATTTTTAACATTATAAATGTCTTTACTGTAACTGTTGATCAGTTTAACTCATCCTTCATAAATAAAAGTACTGATTTATTTTATTTATTTCCCCAAAAAATAAAATTTTAATTATTACTAACCCAAAACTTTTGAGCGGTAGTGTTTAACGTTACAAAAGCTTTAGATTTCAGATAAATGCTGTTCTTTTGAACTTTCTATTCATCAAAGACTGTACACAACTGTTTTCGACATTTAAAATAATAATGAATGTTTCTTGAGTATCAATCATCATATTAGAATAATTTCTGAAGGATCATGTGACAGTGACGACTGGAGTAATGATGCTGAAAACTCAGCTTTGATCACAGGAATAAATAACAGTTTAAAATATATTAAAATAGAAAGCAGCTGTTTTAAATTGGAATAATATTTTACAATATTACTGTTTTTGTTTGTATTTTTAATCAAATAAATGCAGCCTTGGTGAGCAGAAGAAACTTCTCTGTTATGTGCGCGCCACAGACTGCACGCACGTCCGCTTAGAGTTCCGCCTTTTGCCTTCCGTCAATATTACGTTATTAGAAAAATATTTTTTTAGAGAATCGATTTTTTGACATTTGTGAATCGATTCAGAATCGTCCACGTCCGCATCGCGATGCATCTAAGAATAAATTTTTTCTCCCACCCCTAGATTTCATACAACAGGTTAATAAACAGTTACAATTAAGTCACTTACATTTTAGATGCAATGTTGACTGTTTTTGTTCTGTTTCAGCAGCGAAAATAGTTAAACAAAGATCACGGCAGAACCATCACGCATCACGTGTTTTCTCATAACTGAACGATTCAGCATTTTTAACGAATCGGTTGACTCAAAGATTGAATGATCAATCCATAAACATCTGTCTTAATCATGATCGACTCATTCGAACGAATCGTTTGAACGAATGAATCAATGACTCGCTTATTAAGATGGATGCCTGGCGACACCTAATGGCGGTTTAGTGTTGTTTAAAAGCATCATTCTTTCCCACATGTGTGTGATTTGTGTGCAACATTATCATTATTTTTCTTACACTATTATATTAGCGATTTAAAAGCACCCACTCGTGTCACACGTCGATTAACCGGTGGGAAAATATCCTCAGACACATACCTAATACATGTATATTTAAATACAATATTGGCCTACCTGGTAAAAAGTTTTATATACTATTTTGATGTCCTTTTGGACACAAGAGGGCAGTATAGCCCTATGTTTGCTTTTTTGTTGAACCAAATAGCACTAAATAGCCTGTTTTAACTTTTTCATTCTTCTTGAATTGCAAAAACAGAATAAAATGGGTTTAGTTGTGATATTTGTATACTTTTATATAGAAATAAATGGTATATAATTACATTTTTAGAAGATTTTTAGTGTTTCCTTTTTGGACATTATTTAATCCCTCGCCATAGCAAAACCGTTTGAGATATTTATTATCCATTCACAATTTAGCATATTTAATGTAGTTTCATCATGTTGAAAAAGTTTGGTACGAATAAAATAAATAGTTTAAGAGGAGTGGCTAAAAATTCAGAGGCTGATTTTGCAAAAAAATCCACATTCAGACCAAAATATCTGACTTCCTGATGGCCAGAGCTATTGAATGTAAATTAGAAAGTTGTCCGGCTTGATGAGAACAATATACAAACTATTTTTTCTTTACTGTAGTTAAAACTAACCCCCCCACTTTTGTCAAAAGCATGTTGAAAGTGACACACTTCCTGCTGCCAGTTGGTGGCGCTATAACTTTGACTCACAATAGCTACATCCATCTGATCGGCCTCTTACCACGAACACACTGCTGAAGTTTCATCAAGATCAGTTAATGTATGCAGAAGTTATTCCACTTCCTTGTTTCTCTTTTCCCGCCATAAATTCGATTCCTCGCCACAGCCAAACCGTTCGAGATATCAAAAATCCGTCCGCAATTTAGCATCCTCAATGTCTTGACTACATCCACACCGAGTTTGAAGGGGGCACGGTGAATTTTCTAGGAGGAGTATTTCACATTCCACAGCAAGCGTTTTCCAAACAACCCATAATAGCCGACTTCCTGTTGGGCTGGCGTAAAACTTGACCGGGGTAAAGTTGTTCGGCCCGATGAGATCTATATGTGTACCGAGTTTCATATTAATTCATGCGAGCGTGTTTGATATATGGATCAAGTTTTAGAACCCCGTTCAAGGGGGCGCTGTTGAGCCCCCCAGCCACGCCCGGGTCCCAGCTTCAGCCCGGCCCTGATGGCCGTGGGTTCTGACCTGTGTGCAAAGTTTCAAGAGTTTTTGAGCACGTTAAGGACCCCAAAAGCCCCTGAAACCTTGATTAACAATATAAAAGCAATAGTCAAATCCCCCCCTCCCCTCACACACACACAGACACAGAGAGGGAGAGAAAATTCTTCAGAAAATCCACATTCAAACCAAAATATCTCTCTTCCTGTTGGTCAGAGATGGTTCATGTAAATTAGAAAGTTGTCCGTCTTGATGAGAACAATACACATACCAAGTTTTGTTGCTGTTGATAAAACTAACACCCCCACTTATGACTAAAGGTGGCGCTACTGAGCCCCTCACCACGCCCGTTTCTGAAACTTTGCACATGTCTACTGGATAATAAATGTGATGTGTCTGTCGAGTTTCATGCAATTTCAAGTATGTTAAGAGTCTCAAAAGCATAAAAAAAGAATATTAAAGTTTGATGCGTTGCCACGGCAACAGTATCTAAGATATCAATAATCCTTTCACAGGTTTACATCTGCCGTGTGTCTACATTGTACACATAAAATTTGAAGCAAATCTGGTAAAATTAAGACAGTGATTTCAAAGCATTTTAATAGTGATGTACTTCCTGCTGCCTGTTGGTGGCGCTATAACTTTGACTCATAATAGTCACATCTGTGCGATCGGCCTCTTACAACGAACACACTGCTGAAGTTTCATCAAGATCAGTTAATGTATGCAGAAGTTAGGGCTGGGCGATATGGCTGAAAACTGTATCACGATATAAGTGTTTTATATCGGCCGATATCGATAATTATTGAATTTTTTTTATAACATATTTAAAATAAGGACCAGTTCAGGAGACAAATATATTACATTTAAAGATTTTTTTATTTTAAACTTAACCTACCTCTGATTATAATCCCATCAGTTATAAAGGCAGAAATGTCAACACGACCATGGAAAACTCAAAAGTCTAAAATCACAATGAACACTTAACAATTATCTCTTAACATTAAGGTGCAAAATTAAAGAATACGTAATAAATGCTTTATAAAGGGGTGGGCGATATGGCAAAAATATAATATTACGACTTCTTTCTATAAATTCTATAAATCTATTTCTTTCTATTTTCTATAAATTATACATTGATACTTAAAGCTATTAATAAAGTTATTAGTCAAGAGCAGTGAGTGATTTTCTCTTTACATTTTGTTGTTTTATTAACATTAAAGGGATAGTTCTCCTAAAAATTCTAATTTTCATAATTTACTCTCTCACGTTGTTTTAAACTCGAATAAGTTTCTTTCTTCTGTTGAAAATAAAAGTTATTTGGAAGAATGACCAACAGTTGACGTACCCCAGTGACTTCCATAGTATATTTTTCTCCTATGGAAGTCAATGGGGACCAGCTACTGTTTGGATACCCACATTCTTCAAAATATTAATATTAGAAAATATTAGAAGGCAATTAATACAGGTTTGGAACAACATTAGAGTGCGTAAATAATGAGATAATTTTTATTTTTTTGGGTTAACTATCCCTTTAGGGACAAGCGGCAGCGTGTTTACTATTACTACTGTCTCTTTAAGAGCTGCGCGCGACGCGTCTATTATACACGCATTTGTCAAGCAGATTTTCTCTCAATTTTCTCAAGTTTGCTTTCACTTTAGACATATCCGACTAGTTTATGTAAACCTTGTGTGTATATAACAGTATGAGCAAAATAAGACTCGAAAGATTACTTAGTATTCAGGCGCTGGTAGACAGGCTTTTAGTGCATGTGAGCTTCACATGTACGCGCTGAGAAACACATGCTAACAGCGCATCAGCACGCGAATAACAGAGAAACTGACGACGGTCTTGCATAATCTGCAGATGACATTGGTCTGACTACGGTCAGACTTCAAGTCAGGCGAGCTGACTTTTCCTGTTTTATCTAGTTACTAGAGAGTGAGTGCCTTTGTTCATGCAATCAAACCTGCTTGCTGGTTTCTTCCGACGAAAAAAAAAATTATCGAACGTTTTATCGAACGCATTTTTTATTGATATTGATTACGTGTCTATCGCGATACATATCGTTATCGTTTTATCGCCCAGCCCTAGCAGAAGTTATAACACACTTCCTGTTTCATTTTTTCGCCATAAATTCGTTTCCTCGCCACGGCCAAACCGTTCGAGATATCAAAAATCCGTCCGCAATTTAGCATCCTCAATGTCTTGACTTCATGCACACCGAGTTTGGAGGCGAATCGATGAATTCCCTAGGAGGAGTACATTAAATTCCACAGCATGCGTTTCCAAACAACCCTAAATAGCCGACTTCCTGTTGGGCTGGCGTAAAACTTAGAGCACGAAAGTTGTTCGGCCCGATGAGTTCTATATGTGTACCGAGTTTCATATTATTACATGCAAGCGTGTCTGATTTATGGACAAGTGTTCGGATCCCGTTCCAGGGGGCGCTGTCGAGCCCCCCTGCCACGCCCGGGTACCAGCTTCAGTCCAGCCCTGATGGCCGCAGGTTCTGACCTGTGTGCAAAATTTCAAGAGTTTTCGAGCATGTTAAGGGCCCCAAAAGTGGCCGAAAGGTTGACAAAATAATAATAATAATAATAATAATAATAATCCTACCGAAAACAATAGGGCCTTCGCCCTTTCAGGGCTTGGGCCCTAAATATAGCTGCGAGCAGCGATTACGGGCCCAAGCCGGTGGCACCGCAACCCCGGTGCCTTTAGTTACCTAAAGGCACCGGGGTGGCGGTACCGCCGGCTTGGGCCCTCCATCGCTGCTCGCAGCTATATTATATATATATATATATATATATATATATATATATATATATATATATATATATATATATATATATATATATATATATATATACACATACACACACATACATATATATGTATATATTAGTGCTGTAGCGGTTCGTCGATGACGTCGACGTCGACGTCATATTTTTTGCGTCGACGCTTCTTTATTATTTATTTATTTATTTTTTTGCACCATTCCCGGAGGTACAGCTCGCCACACTCACACCGCCCGCCGTGTTATTCTGCCATGTTTTCTCCCTTTCTTTCCAAACCGCGACAAACGCCAGTCTCCTTTCTCTGCAGAATGCCATAAATCCGCTCAACCAATCACAGCGCACCATTCCACGCATTGTAAACAGTAACAGTGGCGCTCTGACACCCGACATCCTAGTTTTCCTTATCTACTTTGCACTTTTTGATCAACAAACAAACAAAAAAATTAATACATTTGACGGCATTGATGAACCTGTGGTGGATTCTGCCGTAGGGAAGAAACGTAAGCCATCGAAATCTAATCATTTACGTGAGGAGATTAAGAAGATGAGGCACGCGGGAGGAAGAGAAATGCCGACTGTGGCTTGTTCTCACACGACAGCGTCAAACTTCTGTCGAATGCTGACACGTTAACCCCAGGGGATCTTTCAAAAAACTTTCAATTCTTGTACTAAAAGTCAACGAAAACCGAGCAGGACCTAAGCCATTTTACAGATGATCGCCGTCAAAAAAGAAGGTCGCCGTCGTTCAGAAGGTATTTCTTAGCGATGGCTTATTGAATGTAGCCTATGTTTAGTCCAGATTAGTATTGACCGAGTTCAGAGGCTGTCATATGTGGATCAACTTACTTTGTTGTGTATTTTCAACAGTTTCAATGTGAAAAATAACTTTGATTCAATGGATTAATTGCATTAAAAAAAAGGATTTATCACATTTATACTATATTATTCAGAAGTAAACAGTGTGTTTATGTCAGAATGTTTATTTTTAAACCACAACCTTCTAAGTGCTTCTTTTACCGATATATTTGACATATCTTTTGCATTTCTCATCCAAACAACGTCAAACTTGGCACTGCACTTGCTCGTGCCCAGACAGCTGTCGAGTTTGAAATCCATCGGAGTAACGGTTCGACAGAGATATGCGAATAACAGACAGGATAAATAATTCCAATTAGTCGTTAGATTAGTCGACTAATCGATAAAATAATCGCCCGACTAATCGTTTAATTAATAATCGTTTACCCCAGCCCTAGTATATATATATATATATATATATATATATATATATATATATATATATATATATATATATATATATATTATTGTTCAAAAGTTTGGGGTCAGTAAGATTTTTTATGTTTTTAGGAGAAGTCTCTTCTGCTCACCAAGGCTGCATTTATTGATTAAAAATACAAACAAAAACAGTAACAGGGTTTTTCCTGCATAGAGAATTATGAGGCGGCCGCCTCCGTCAAATTTCGTGCCGCCTCCGGCTCTCGACAAAACTCGGACAGACACTCATGGTCAGATACACTTTTTCCACCGTGACGGTTCTGTTGCGGTTACCGCTTGTGTCCATTCTCAAACCGTATAGTCCTGCTGCTGCGCGCGGAGAAGTAATAAAAACATTCCATTCCAATTAATCGAGGGTGGATGACAGATAAATAATTTTGTGTTGAGTTTAATAAAGACACGGAACTCGGTAAAACGCAATGAACGTGCGTCACTTTACTTTCGTTTTCAACAACGTAATTCTCTTCATGGAAAACCAATCAAGGATCAGGGGCCGGTTGCACCAGCTGTGCGTAAGTTATAACTTAGCCTAGTTTTGACGTAAATGAACACTAAGTAACGACTTGCGCACTTCTAAATATTTTTGCGTTGCACCATTAAACTTAGTTGAAGCGTAACTCTACGTATAAACTAAATATTTACGGCAGCCTCCGATCAGGAGTAACGGATGGAATAAAATATCAGACAGACTGAACTGCATCAATAAGCTCTTCTTTTACCTGACAGACTTCAATTCTTTAAACATATATGATTATTTATGCTGACATTTACACTCACTTACATTTTAAGAGAGAGAACATTATGTGAAAAGATTACTTTGTTAGCGGCTATCTTTAACACAAACCCATCCTAAACAGCACATCGCTGTGTGCATCGGTCCATGTTGTGCATGTCATAAATCAATAAACGTAATTTCTTATGTTTTTTGTATCAATATTTATTTATTGATCCTTATTCATTTCATTTCAAATACAGTTTCTGAATGTTATTTACATATAAAAACACGTATGCTATTCATGATCAAGTATTTAATGGAAACGTATTTTTACCGTTAGTAACGTGAGGCAAAAGAATGAAGGATAAACTGAAATTCACAGCATTTCAACACAACATCTGCTCACGTATTTGAAGGATGCTATTGGATCATCGAGGCTAAACGTCATATTATGCGACTACGCATTACTTTATGGAGAGCTTACGACCTACTAGCTACGTTCTGCCTTACGAACAAATGGTGCAACGGAATAAAGTTCAGAGTTAGTTACAAACTAGCTAGTAGTTACTAAGCCTCTAGTGTGGACTTTACGTTCCAATTTAAGAAAGAACTTACGAACGGCTGGTGCAACCCTACCCAGGAGGACTCGATAACGCTTGTCTGGGACCATATACTTTGTCCGGGACACGTGTGTTTTTCTTTCTTTCTTTTTTGAAGGGAAAAGTGAGAGAGAATTGTAGCCCATCCGGACAAATGCCCTGATTAAAAAAAAATTTAATATAAAAATATTCCGAATCACCGAAAACGTGAGGATGATTCTGTTTTATTTAAATTAATGTAAGTGGCGATTGATAGCCTATAGTTGATAATATAGGCCTACCTAATGTACTGACGGTAACAAAGTTGCGCTGTTGAGGTTCGTGCTGTTATTTATAACATATTATAGTTAAGAAACAATATATAGCCTAGGCTACACACGATCAGTGTGATGTTTTCCTGAATGCCATCAAGACTGAAACCTAGACTGATTTCATAACAGTTCAATAAACAAATAGTTAAAATTAAGTCACTTACATTTGAGACGCAATGACTGTTTTTGTTCTGTTTCTGCAGCGGAAATAGTTCCAAACAAAGATCACAGCAGAACCGTAACGTATCTCACAGCAACACTCAGCCGTGTTTCATTACTGAATGATTCAGCGTTTTGAACGAATCGATTGAGTCAAAGATTCAATTACCTATTCATAAACTGCCTCATTCGGAATTCGGAAGCCTTTTGAACGAATCGTTTGAATGAATGACTCAATGACTCGCTCATTAAGACGGTCGCCTGCCGCCTCCTACTGGCGGTTTAGTTTCATAAAGTATAATTCTTTTCAACATTCCTTATTTGTATATTCAAAAATATTTAAAATAATCTAATTTAATACAGTTATAATTTTTCAATGTAAATTATTTAATTTGATTGGAAACAGCCTAATGTCTTATTTTAATTGAATATATTGATCAAATTTAAGAATTTGAAATGAAAGATGGAGCAAACATTTAATAAAATAAAACCTTATAAAGGTACAAAAAATTATTCTGTTTTCAAACAGCGATGTAATGAAACATTGACAATTTAAGTTTGAATGGAGTAAAGCCTCTGTTAAGGCTATTGAGGAAATGTAATTTTGCCAAAAGAAGAACTTAATTCTTAAATTCTTAAATTGTTCATTTTTAATTAGCCAACTTCAGTGTGATATGTTACCATATTATCATGCTTAACACTGAGAATTTGAATAATTGTAATGTGATCAGATGCAGATATCTAAATCAAAGAATATGGGCGGTTTGCGGGTGGATTTTTTTATTTTTAACAGTGGATTTGGGTGACTCAAAGTGCACCAGATTAATGAATTCATCTTTAAAATGTACAAAAAATTCTTGCCCCCGGACCCCCCTAGAGGTACCAACCTCCACCCACAAAAATAATGCCGAAAACACATTAGGCTATATGATGATCTATGAAAAATAATATTTAATTACCTTATTATTAAAATACATTATTAGGATTTTACCACCTCCGCCTCATTTTGAGCCAGGAAAAACCCTGAGTAATATTGTGAAATATTATTCCAATTTAAAACAGCTGTTTTCAATTTTTAAATATTTTACATAGTAATTCATTTCTGTGATCAAAGTTGAGTTTTCAGCATCATTACTCCAGTCTTCAGTGTCACATGATCCTTCAGAAATCATACTAATATGATGATTGATGCTCAATGAATATTCATTATTATTTTCAATGTTGAAAACAGTTGTGTACAGATTTTTTTTTTTTCAAAATGCTTTGATGAATGTTAGTTCAAAAGAACAGCATATATTTCAAATATATATATTTTTAACATTATAAATGTCTTTACTGTAACTGTTGATCAGTTTAACTCATCCTTCATAAATAAAAGTACTGATTTATTTTATTTATTTACCCCAAAAATAAAATTTTAATTATTACTAACCCAAAACTTTTGAGCGGTAGAGTTTAACGTTACAAAAGCTTTAGATTTCAGATAAATGCTGTTCTTTTGAACTTTCTATTCATCAAAGACTGTACACAACTGTTTTCGACATTTAAAATAATAATGAATGTTTCTTGAGTATCAATCATCATATTAGAATAATTTCTGAAGGATCATGTGACAGTGACGACTGGAGTAATGATGCTGAAAACTCAGCTTTGATCACAGGAATAAATAACAGTTTAAAATATATTAAAATAGAAAGCAGCTGTTTTAAATTGGAATAATATTTTACAATATTACTGTTTTTGTTTGTATTTTTAATCAAATATATGCAGCCTTGGTGAGCAGAAGAAACTTCTCTGTTATGTGCGCGCCACAGACTGCACGCACGTCCGCTTAGAGTTCCGCCTTTTGCCTTCCGTCAATATTACGTTATTAGAAAATATTTTTTTAGAGAATCGATTTTTTGACATTTGTGAATCGATTCAGAATCGTCCACGTCTGCATCGCGATGCATCTAAGAATATTTTTTTTCTCCCACCCCTAGATTTCATACAAATAAACAGTTACAATTAAGTCACTTACATTTTAGATGCAATGTTGACTGTTTTTGTTCTGTTTCAGCAGCGAAAATAGTTAAACAAAGATCACGGCAGAACCATCACTTATCACGTGTTTTCTCATAACTGAACGATTCAGCATTTTTAACGAATCGGTTGACTCAAAGATTGAATGATCAATCCATAAACATCTGTCTTAATCATGATCGACTCATTCGAACGAATCGTTTGAACGAATGAATCAATGACTCGCTTATTAAGATGGATGCCTGGCGACACCTAATGGCGGTTTAGTGTTGTTTATTCTTTCCCACATGTGTGTGATTTGTGTGTGCAACATTATCATTATTTTTCTTTCACTATTATATTAGCGATTTAAAAGCACCCACTCGTGTCACACGTCGATTAACCGGTGGGAAAATATCCTCAGACACATACCTAATACATGTATATTTAAATACAATATTGGCCTACCTGGTAAAAAGTTTTATATACTATTTTGATGTCCTTTTGGACACAAGAGGGCAGTATAGCCCTATGTTTGCTTTTTTGTTGAACCAAATAGCACTAAATAGCCTGTTTTAACTTTTTCATTCTTCTTGAATTGCAAAAACAGAATAAAATGGGTTTAGTTGTGATATTTGTATACTTTTATATAGAAATAAATGGTATATAATTACATTTTTAGAAGATTTTTAGTGTTTCCTTTTTGGACATTACTTTAATCCCTCGCCATAGCAAAACCGTTTAAGATATTTATTATCCATTCACAATTTAGCATATTTAATGTAGTTTCATCATGTTGAAAAAGTTTGGTACGAATAAAATAAATAGTTTAAGAGGAGTGGCTAAAAATTCAGAGGCTGATTTAGCAAAAAAAATCACATTCAGACCAAAATATCTGACTTCCTGATGGCTGGAGCTAATGAATGTAAATTAGAAAGTTGTCCGGCTTGATGAGAACAATATACAAACTATTTTTTCTTTACTGTAGTTAAAACTAACCCCCCCACTTTTGTCAAAAGCATGTTGAAAGTGACACACTTCCTGCTGCCAGTTGGTGGCGCTATAACTTTGACTCACAATAGCTACATCGATCTGATCGGCCTCTTACCACGAACACACTGCTGAAGTTTCATCAAGATCAGTTAATGTATGCAGAAGTTATTCCACTTCGTGTTTCTCTTTTCTCGCCATAAATTCGATTCCTCGCCACAGCCAAACCGTTCGAGATATCAAAAATCCGTTCGCAATTTAGCATCCTCAATGTCTTGACTTCATGCTGACTGAGTTTGGAGGTGATTGAATGAATTCTCTAGGAGGAGTACATCACATTCCACAGCAAGCGTTTTCCAAACAACCCATAATAGCCGACTTCCTGTTGGGCTGGCGTGAAACTTGACAGAGGGAAAGTTGTTCGGCCCCATGAAATCTATATGTGTACCGAGTTTCATATTAATTCATGCAAGCGTGTTTGATATATGGACCAAGTTTTCAGACCCTGTTCAAGAGGGCGCTGTTGAGCCCCCCTGCCACGCCCGTTTCTGAAACTTTTCACATGTCTACTGGCTAATAAGTGTTATGTGTCTGTCGAGTTTCATCCAATTTCAAGCATGTTAAGAGTCTCAAACGCATCCGAAAAGAATATTAAAATTTGATGCGTTGCCACGGCAACAGTATCTAAGATATCAATAATCCTTTCACAGGTCTACATCTGCCGTGTGTTTACATTATACACATAAAGTTTGAAGCAAATCGGGTAAAATTAAGAGGGTGACTTCAAAGCATTTTGAAAGTGACACACTTCCTGCTGCCAGTTGGTGGCGCTATAACTTTGACTCACAATAGCTACATCCATCTGATCGGCCTCTTACCACGAACACACTGCTGAAGTTTCATCAAGATCAGTTAATGTATGCAGAAGTTATTCCACTTCCGTGTTTCTCTTTTCTCGCCATAAATTCGATTCCTCGCCACAGCCAAACCGTTCGAGATATCAAAAATCCGTCCGCAATTTAGCATCCTCAATGTCTTGACTACATCCACACCGAGTTTGAAGGGGGCACGGTGAATTTTCTAGGAGGAGTATTTCACATTCCACAGCAAGCGTTTTCCAAACAACCCATAATAGCTGACTTCCTGTTGGGCTGGCGCAAAACTTGACCGGGATAAAGTTGTTCGGCCCGATGAGATCTATATGTGTACCGAGTTTCATATTAATTCATGCGAGCGTGTTTGATATATGGATCAAGTTTTAGAACCCCGTTCAAGGGGGCGCTGTTGAGCCCCCCAGCCACGCCCGGGTCCCAGCTTCAGCCCGGCCCTGATGGCCGTGGGTTCTGACCTGTGTGCAAAGTTTCAAGAGTTTATGAGCACGTTAAGGACCCCAAAAGCCCCTGAAACCTTGATTAACAATATAAAAGCAATAGTCAAATCCCCCCCTCCCCTCACACACACACAGACACAGAGAGAGGGAGAGAAAATTCTTCAGAAAATCCACATTCAAACCAAAATATCTCTCTTCCTGTTGGTCAGAGATGGTTCATGTAAATTAGAAAGTTGTCCGTCTTGATGAGAACAATACACATACCAAGTTTTGTTGCTGTTGATAAAACTAACACCCCCACTTATGACTAAAGGTGGCGCTACTGAGCCCCTCACCACGCCCGTTTCTGAAACTTTGCACATGTCTACTGGATAATAAATGTGATGTGTCTGTCGAGTTTCATGCAATTTCAAGTATGTTAAGAGTCTCAAAAGCATAAAAAAAGAATATTAAAATTTGATGCGTTGCCACGGCAACAGTATCTAAGATATCAATAATTCTTTCACAGGTTTACATCTGCCGTGTGTCTACATTGTACACATAAAGTTTGAAGCAAATCTGGTAAAAATAAGACAGTGATTTCAAAGCATTTTAATAGTGATGTACTTCCTGCTGCCTGTTGGTGGCGCTATAACTTTGACTCACAATAGTCACATCTGTGCGATCGGCCTCTTACAACGAACACACTGCTGAAGTTTCATCAAGATCAGTTAATGTATGCAGAAGTTATAACACACTTCCTGTTTCATTTTTTCGCCATAAATTCGTTTCCTCGCCACGGCCAAACCGTTCGAGATATCAAAAATCCGTCCGCAATTTAGCATCCTCAATGTCTTGACTTCATGCACACCGAGTTTGGAGGCGAATCGATGAATTCCCTAGGAGGAGTACATTAAATTCCACAGCATGCGTTTCCAAACAACCCTAAATAGCCGACTTCCTGTTGGGCTGGCGTAAAACTTAGAGCACGAAAGTTGTTCGGCCCGATGAGATCTATATGTGTACCGAGTTTCATATTATTACATGCAAGCGTGTTTGATTTATGGACACGTGTTTGGATCCCGTTCCAGGGGGCGCTGTCGAGCCCCCCTGCCACGCCCGGGTACCAGCTTCAGTCCGGCCCTGATGGCCGCGGGTTCTGACCTGAGTGCAAAATTTCAAGAGTTTTCGAGCATGTTAAGGGCCCCAAAAGTGGCCGAAAGGTTGACAAAATAATAATAATAATAATAAATATATATATATATATATACATATATATGTATGTGTGTGTATGTATGTATATGTATATATATATATATATATATATATATATATATATATATAAATATAGCTGCGAGCAGCGATTACGGGCCCAAGCCGGTGGCACCGCAACCCCGGTGCCTTTAGTTACCTAAAGGCACCGGGGTGGCGGTACCGCCGGCTTGGGCCCTCCATCGCTGCTCGCAGCTATATTTATATATATATATATATATATATATATATATATATATATATATATATATATATATATACATATACATACATACACACACATACATATATATGTATATATATATATATATATATATATATATATATATATATATATATATATATATATATATATATATATATATTATTGTTCAAAAGTTTGGGGTCAGTAAGATTTTTAATGTTTTTAGGAGAAGTCTCTTCTGCTCACCAAGGCTGCATTTATTGATTAAAAATACAAACAAAAACAGTAATATTGTGAAATATTATTCCAATTTAAAACAGCTGTTTTCAATTTTTAAATATTTTACATAGTAATTCATTTCTGTGATCAAAGTTGAGTTTTCAGCATCATTACTCCAGTCTTCAGTGTCACATGATCCTTCAGAAATCATACTAATATGATGATTGATGCTCAATAAATATTCATTATTATTTTCAATGTTGAAAACAGTTGTGTACAGATTTTTTTTTTCAAAATGCTTTGATGAATGTTAGTTCAAAAGAACAGCATATATTTCAAATATATATATTTTTAACATTATAAATGTCTTTACTGTAACTGTTGATCAGTTTAACTCATCCTTCATAAATAAAAGTACTGATTTATTTTATTTATTTACCCCAAAAATAAAATTTTAATTATTACTAACCCAAAACTTTTGAGCGGTAGTGTTTAACGTTACAAAAGCTTTAGATTTCAGATAAATGCTGTTCTTTTGAACTTTCTATTCATCAAAGACTGTACACAACTGTTTTCGACATTTAAAATAATAATGAATGTTTCTTGAGTATCAATCATCATATTAGAATAATTTCTGAAGGATCATGTGACAGTGACGACTGGAGTAATGATGCTGAAAACTCAGCTTTGATCACAGGAATAAATAACAGTTTAAAATATATTAAAATAGAAAGCAGCTGTTTTAAATTGGAATAATATTTTACAATATTACTGTTTTTGTTTGTATTTTTAATCAAATATATGCAGCCTTGGTGAGCAGAAGAAACTTCTCTGTTATGTGCGCGCCACAGACTGCACGCACGTCCGCTTAGAGTTCCGCCTTTTGCCTTCCGTCAATATTACGTTATTAGAAAAATATTTTTTTAGAGAATCGATTTTTTGACATTTGTGAATCGATTCAGAATCGTCCACGTCCGCATCGCGATGCATCTAAGAATAATTTTTTTCTCCCACCCCTAGATTTCATACAAATAAACAGTTACAATTAAGTCACTTACATTTTAGATGCAATGTTGACTGTTTTTGTTCTGTTTCAGCAGCGAAAATAGTTAAACAAAGATCACGGCAGAACCATCACTTATCACGTGTTTTCTCATAACTGAACGATTCAGCATTTTTAACGAATCGGTTGACTCAAAGATTGAATGATCAATCCATAAACATCTGTCTTAATCATGATCGACTTATTCGAACGAATCGTTTGAACGAATGAATCAATGACTCGCTTATTAAGATGGATGCCTGGCGACACCTAATGGCGGTTTAGTGTTGTTTATTCTTTCCCACATGTGTGTGATTTGTGTGTGCAACATTATCATTATTTTTCTTTCACTATTATATTAGCGATTTAAAAGCACCCACTCGTGTCACACGTCGATTAACCGGTGGGAAAATATCCTCAGACACATACCTAATAAATGTATATTTAAATACAATATTGGCCTACCTGGTAAAAAGTTTTATATACTATTTTGATGTCCTTTTGGACACAAGAGGGCAGTATAGCCCTATGTTTGCTTTTTTGTTGAACCAAATAGCACTAAATAGCCTGTTTTAACTTTTTCATTCTTCTTGAATTGCAAAAACAGAATAAAATGGGTTTAGTTCGATATTTGTATACTTTTATATAGAAATAAATGGTATATAATTACATTTTTAGAAGATTTTTAGTGTTTCCTTTTTGGACATTACTTTAATCCCTCGCCATAGCAAAACCGTTTAAGATATTTATTATCCATTCACAATTTAGCATATTTAATGTAGTTTCATCATGTTGAAAAAGTTTGGTACGAATAAAATGAATAGTTTAAGAGGAGTGGCTAAAAATTCAGAGGCTGATTTAGCAAAAAAAATCACATTCAGACCAAAATAGCTGACTTCCTGATGGCCAGAGCTATTGAATGTAAATTAGAAAGTTGTCCGGCTTGATGAGAACAATATACAAACTATTTTTTCTTTACTGTAGTTAAAACTAACCCCCCCACTTTTGTCAATAGCATGTTGAAAGTGACACACTTCCTGCTGCCAGTTGGTGGCGCTATAACTTTGACTCACAATAGCTACATCGATCTGATCGGCCTCTTACCACGAACACACTGCTGAAGTTTCATCAAGATCAGTTAATGTATGCAGAAGTTATTCCACTTCGTGTTTCTCTTTTCTCGCCATAAATTCGATTCCTCGCCACAGCCAAACCGTTCGAGATATCAAAAATCCGTTCGCAATTTAGCATCCTCAATGTCTTGACTTCATGCTGACTGAGTTTGGAGGTGATTGAATGAATTCTCTAGGAGGAGTACATCACATTCCACAGCAAGCGTTTTCCAAACAACCCATAATAGCCGACTTCCTGTTGGGCTGGCGTGAAACTTGACAGAGGGAAAGTTGTTCGGCCCCATGAAATCTATATGTGTACCGAGTTTCATATTAATTCATGCAAGCGTGTTTGATATATGGACCAAGTTTTCAGACCCTGTTCAAGAGGGCGCTGTTGAGCCCCCCTGCCACGCCCGTTTCTGAAACTTTTCACATGTCTACTGGCTAATAAGTGTTATGTGTCTGTCGAGTTTCATCCAATTTCAAGCATGTTAAGAGTCTCAAACGCATCCGAAAAGAATATTAAAATTTGATGCGTTGCCACGGCAACAGTATCTAAGATATCAATAATCCTTTCACAGGTCTACATCTGCCGTGTGTTTACATTATACACATAAAGTTTGAAGCAAATCGTGTAAAATTAAGAGGGTGACTTCAAAGCATTTTGAAAGTGACACACTTCCTTCTGCCAGTTGGTGGCGCTATAACTTTGACTCACAATAGTCACATCCTTGTGATCGGCCTCTTACAACAAACACACTGCGAAAGTTTCATCAAGATCAGTTAATGTATGCAGAAGTTATAACACACTTCCTGTGTCCCATTAATCGCCATAAATTCGTTTCCTCGCCACAGCCAAACCGTTCGAGATATCAAAAATCCGTCCGCAATTTAGCATCCTCAATGTCTTGACTTCATGCACACCGAGTTTGGTTGTGATTGGACGAATATTCTAGGAGGAGTATTTCAAATTCCAGAGGATGCGTTTTTCAAACAACCCATAATAGTTGACTTCCTGTTGGGCTGGTGTAAAACTTAGAGCACGAAAGTTGTTCGGCCCGATGAGATCTATATGTGTACTGAGTTTCATATTATTATATGCAAGCGTGTTTGATTTATAGACCAAGTTTTCGGACACCATTCCAGGGGGCGCTGTCGAGCCCCCGTGCCACGCCCGGGTACCAGCTTCAGTCCGGCCCTAATGGCCGCAGGTTCTGATGTGTGTGCAAAATTTCAAGAGTTTTTGAGCATGTTAAGGGCCCCAAAAGTGCCCAAAAGGTTGACAAAATAATAATAATAATAATAATAAATAATCCTACCGGAAACAATAGGGCTCTTCGCCCTTTCAGGGCTTGGGCCCTAAATATAGCTGCGAGCAGCGATTACGGGCCCAAGCCGGTGGCACCGCAACCCCGGTGCCTTTATTTACCTAAAGGCACCGGGGTGGCGGTACCGCCGGCTTGGGCCCTCCATCGCTGCTCGCAGCTATATTTATATATATATATATATATATATATATATATATATATATATATATATACATACATACATACATACATACACACACATACATATATATGTGTATATATATATATATATATATATATATATATTATTGTTCAAAAGTTTGGGGTCAGTAAGATTTTTAATGTTTTTAGGAGAAGTCTCTTCTGCTCACCAAGGCTGCATTTATTGATTAAAAATACAAACAAAAACAGTAATATTGTGAAATATTATTCCAATTTAAAACAGCTGTTTTCAATTTTTAAATATTTTACATAGTAATTCATTTCTGTGATCAAAGTTGAGTTTTCAGCATCATTACTCCAGTCTTCAGTGTCACATGATCCTTCAGAAATCATACTAATATGATGATTGATGCTCAATAAATATTCATTATTATTTTCAATGTTGAAAACAGTTGTGTACAGATTTTTTTTTTTTAAAATGCTTTGATGAATGTAAAGTTCAAAAGAACAGCATATATTTCAAATATATATATTTTTAACATTATAAATGTCTTTACTGTAACTGTTGATCAGTTTAACTCATCCTTCATAAATAAAAGTACTGATTTATTTTATTTATTTCCCCCAAAAATAAAATTTTAATTATTACTAACCCAAAACTTTTGAGCGGTAGTGTTTAACGTTACAAAAGCTTTAGATTTCAGATAAATGCTGTTCTTTTGAACTTTCTATTCATCAAAAACTGTACACAACTGTTTTCGACATTTAAAATAATAATGAATGTTTCTTGAGTATCAATCATCATATTAGAATAATTTCTGAAGGATCATGTGACAGTGACGACTGGAGTAATGATGCTGAAAACTCAGCTTTGATCACAGGAATAAATAACAGCTGCTTTCTATTTTAATATATTTTAAACTGTTTTAAATTGGAATAATATTTTACAATATTACTGTTTTTGTTTGTATTTTTAATCAAATAAATGCAGCCTTGGTGAGCAGAAGAAACTTCTCTGTTATGTGCGCGCCACAGACTGCACGCACGTCCGCTTAGAGTTCCGCCTTTTGCCTTCCGTCAATATTACGTTATTAGAAAAATATTTTTTTAGAGAATCGATTTTTTGACATTTGTGAATCGATTCAGAATCGTCCACGTCCGCATCGCGATGCATCTAAGAATAAATTTTTTCTCCCACCCCTAGATTTCATACAACAGGTTAATAAACAGTTACAATTAAGTCACTTACATTTTAGATGCAATGTTGACTGTTTTTGTTCTGTTTCAGCAGCGAAAATAGTTAAACAAAGATCACGGCAGAACCATCACGCATCACGTGTTTTCTCATAACTGAACGATTCAGCATTTTTAACGAATCGGTTGACTCAAAGATTGAATGATCAATCCATAAACATCTGTCTTAATCATGATCGACTCATTCGAACGAATCGTTTGAACGAATGAAGCAATGACTCGCTTATTAAGATGGATGCCTGGCGACACCTAATGGCGGTTTAGTGTTGTTTAAAAGCATCATTCTTTCCCACATGTGTGTGATTTGTGTGTGCAACATTATCATTATTTTTCTTTCACTATTATATTAGCGATTTAAAAGCACCCACTCGTGTCACACGTCGATTAACCGGTGGGAAAATATCCTCAGACACATACCTAATAAATGTATATTTAAATACAATATTGGCCTACCTGGTAAAAAGTTTTATATACTATTTTGATGTCCTTTTGGACACAAGAGGGCAGTATAGCCCTATGTTTGCTTTTTTGTTGAACCACATAGCACTAAATAGCCTGTTTTAACTTTTTCATTCTTCTTGAATTGCAAAAACAGAATAAAATGGGTTTAGTTGTGATATTTGTATTCTTTTATAGAAATAAATGGTATATAATTACATTTTTAGAAGATTTTTAGTGTTTCCTTTTTGGACATTACTTTAATCCCTCGCCATAGCAAAACCGTTTGAGATATTTATTATCCATTCACAATTTAGCATATTTAATGTAGTTTCATCATGTTGAAAAAGTTTGGTACAAATGAAATAAATATTTTAAGAGGAGTGGCTAAAAATTCAGAGGCTGATTTTGCAAAAAAATTCACATTCAGACCAAAATATCTTACTTCCTGATGGCCAGAGCTATTGAATGTAAATTAGAAAGTTGTCCGGCTTGATGAAAACAATATACAAACTGTTTTTTCTTTACTGTAGTTAAAACTAACCCCCCCACTTTTGTCAAAAGCATGTTGAAAGTGACACACTTCCTGCTGCCAGTTGGTGGCGCTATAACTTTGACTCACAATAGCTACATCCATCTGATCGGCCTCTTACCACGAACACACTGCTGAAGTTTCATCAAGATCAGTTAATGTATGCAGAAGTTATTCCACTTCCGTGTTTCTCTTTTCTCGCCATAAATTCGATTCCTCGCCACAGCCAAACCGTTCGAGATATCAAAAATCCGTCCGCAATTTAGCATCCTCAAAGTCTTGACTACATGCACACCGAGTTTGAAGGGGACACGGTGAATTTTCTAGGAGGAGTATTTCACATTCCACAGCAAGGGTTTTCCAAACAACCCATAATAGCCGACTTCCTGTTGGGCTGGCGTAAAACTTGACCGGGGTAAAGTTGTTCGGCCCGATGAGATCTATATGTGTACCGAGTTTCATATTAATTCATGCGAGCGTGTTTGATATATGGATCAAGTTTTAGAACCCCATTCAAGGGGGCGCTGTTGAGCCCCCCAGCCACGCCCGGTTACCAGCTTCAGCCCGGCCCTGATGGCCGTGGGTTCTGACCTGTGTGCAAAGTTTCAAGAGTTTTTGAGCACGTTAAGGACCCCAAAAGCCCCTGAAACCTTGATTAACAATATAAAAGCAATAGTCAAATCCCCCCCTCCCCTCACACACACAGAGACACAGAGAGAGGGAGAGAAAATTCTTCAGAAAATCCACATTCAAACCAAAATATCTCTCTTCCTGTTGGTCGGAGATGGTTCATGTAAATTAGAAAGTTGTCCGTCTTGATGAGAACAATACACATACCAAGTTTTGTTGCTGTTGATAAAACTAACCCCCCCACTTTTGACTAAAGGTGGCGCTACTGAGCCATTTCACCACGCCCGTTTCTGAAACTTTGCACATGTCTACGGGCTAATAAATGTGATGTGTCTGTTGAGTTTCATGCAATTTCAAGTATGTTAAGAGTCTCAAAAGCATCAAAAAATAATATTAAAGTTTGATGCGTTGCCACGGCAACAGTATCTAAGATATCAATAATCCTTTCACAGGTTTACATCTGCCGTGTGTCTACATTGTACACATAAAGTTTGAAGCAAATCGGGTAAAAATAAGACACTGATTTCAAAGCATTTTGAAAGTGATGTACTTCCTGCTGCCTGTTGGTGGTGCTATAACTTTGACTCACAATAGTCACATCCATGTGATCGGCCTCTTACAACGAACACACTGCTGAAGTTTCATCAAGATCAGTTAATGTATGCAGAAGTTATAACACACTTCCTGTTTCATTTTTTCGCCATAAATTTGTTTCCTCGCCACGGCCAAACCGTTCGAGATATCAAAAATCCGTCCGCAATTTAGCATCCTCAATGTCTTGACTTCATGCACACCGAGTTTGGAGGCGAATCGATGAATTCCCTAGGAGGAGTACATTAAATTCCACAGCATGCGTTTCCAAACAACGCTAAATAGCCAACTTCCTGTTTGGCTGGCGTAAAACTTAGAGCACGAAAGTTGTTCGGCCCTATGAGGTCTATATGTGTACCGAGTTTCATATTATTACATGCAAGCGTGTCTGATTTATGGACAAGTGTTCGGATCCCGTTCCAGGGGGCGCTGTCGAGGCCCCCTGCCACGCCCGGGTACCAGCTTCAGCCCGGCCCTGATGGCCGCGGGTTCTGACCTGTGTGCAAAATTTCAAGAGTTTTCGAGCATGTTAAGGGCCCCAAAAGTGCCCGAAAGGTTGACAAAATAATAATAATAATAATAATAATAAATATAGCTGCGAGCAGCGATTACGGGCCCAAGCCGGTGGCACCGCAACCCCGGTGCCTTTAGTTACCTAAAGGCACCGGGGTGGCGGTACCGCCGGCTTTGGCCCTTCATCACTGCTCGCAGCTATATTTATATATATATATATAAAAGACCAAAAATATTACTTGACTTACCTTATTCTGATTTTATGATACACTCAAAATATTCCACAACAAATCCTTTAAATTTAATGTAAAAATAAAAATGAAAGAAAGCAGTGTTGGGCTCACGTAACCCTCTTGTTTCAACATTTGCGATGTATTTGGATGCTAAACTATTCTTTATTATAGGCTTTGTTCTTCACTCATGTTCCAATATCGATGGAAAAAATCATCCTCTTCACAAGCGCAAAAATGTGCTTGGAAACATCACAGTGGAGCGGTGCTTACTGTGAATGTATGAATTGTACTACTGACTATTTAGAGCAGTTTAATTTTTATATGTTAGGTTGACTATTTTATTATTATATTTTATGAAGGCTATAATGAACAGGCTGCGATGTCAAGATTACAATGCTGTAATGTGTGTGTGTGTGTGTGTGTGTGTGTGTGTGTGTGTGTGTGTGTGTGTGTGTGTGTGTGTGTGTGTGTGTGTGTTCATGTTTTTCTATCCCGGTGGGGACTTCAACCTGAATGCACACCGACTCATGGGGACTCGTGTCACAGTGGGGACCTAAATAGAGGTCCCCATGGGTAAACAAGCTTATAAATCATACAGAATGAGTTTTTTTGGAAATGTAAAAATGCAGAAAGTTTTCTGGGATAGGTAGGTTTAGGGCTAGGGTTAGTGTGAGGAGATAGAATATACAGTTTGTACAGTATAAAACCATTAAGTTGTGAGGAGATAGAATATACAGTTTGTACAGTATAAAACCATTAAGTCTATGGAGAGTCCCAACAAAGATAGTAAACCGTGTGTGTGTGTGTGTGGCGTGGGTGCGATTGAAAAAACAACAACATACTCCGTCATTATACAGGACGACATTCAAACTGCAAAGTGTTAACTTATATTTGTGTACAGTTGCAATAAAACACAACATTGTGCTTTTGTAAAATAATTTCAAGCAATCCTCCCCCCAAAAGGTGCTAATTTTAAAATTAAACTAAAATGCTCATATTAGCTATTTAAAACGGTGCACATCCACGGTGAGGAACGAGCAGAACAGAGTGAACGTTTTTCAGTTAATTCCTACTTCTATAGGAATTCATTTGAAACGCTCGCTCAACCACTATCAATGTCAGTGCGGACTAACATATTTTACTTTCGTTTTTAAGTTGGCAATTCAAAAGCCCCCAGCGATGTCACACGCCGATTAATCGGTGGGAAAATATCCTCAGACACATACCTAATAAATGTATATTTAAATACATTATTGGCCTAGCTGGTAAAAAGTTTTGTATATTATTTTGATGTCCTTTTGGACACAAGAGGGCAGTATAGCCCTATGTTTGCTTTTTTGTTTAACCAAATAGCACTAAATAGCCTGTTTTTAACTTTTTCATTCTTCTTGAATTGCAAAAACAGAATAAAATGGGTTTAGTTGTGATATTTGTTTACTTTTATATAGAAATAAATGGTATATAATTACATTTTTAGAAGATTTTTAGTGTTTCCTTTTTGGACATTACTTTAATCCCTCGCCATAGCAAAACCGTTTAAGATATTTATTATCCATTCACAATTTAGCATATGTAATGTATTTTCATCATGTTGAAAAAGTTTGGTGGGAATAAAATAAATAGTTTAAGAGGAGTGGCTAAAAATTCAGAGGCTGATTTAGCAAAAAAAATCCACATTCAGACCAAAATATCTGACTTCCTGATGGCTGGAGCTAATGAATGTAAATTAGAAAGTTGTCCGGCTTGATGAGAACAATATACAAACAATTTTTTTTTTACTGTAGTTAAAACTAACCCCCCCACTTTTGTCAAAAGCATGTTGAAAGTGACACTTCCTGCTGCCAGTTGGTGGCGCTATAACTTTGACTCACAATAGCTACATCCATCTGATCAGCCTCTTACCACGAACACACTGCTGAAGTTTCATCAAGATCAGTTAATGTATGCAGAAGTTATTCCACTTCGTGTTTCTCTTTTCTCGCCATAAATTCGATTCCTCGCCACGGCCAAACCGTTCGAGATATCAAAAATCCGTCCGCAATTTAGCATCCTCAAAGTCTTGACTACATGCTGACTGAGTTTGGAGGTGATTGAATAAATTCTCTAGGAGGAGTACATCACATTCCACAGCAAGCGTTTTCCAAACAACCCATAATAGCCGACTTCCTGTTGGGCTGGCGTGAAACTTGACAGAGGGAAAGTTGTTCGGCCCGATGACATCTATATGTGTACCGAGTTTCATATTAATTCATGCAAGCGTGTTTGATATATGGACCAAGTTTTCAGACCCCGTTCAATGGGGCGCTGTTGAGCCCCCCTGCCACGCCCGTTTCTGAAACTTTTCACATGTCTACTGGCTAATAAGTGTTATGTGTCTGTCGAGTTTCATCCAATTTCAAGCATGCTAAGAGTCTCAAACGCATCCGAAAAGAATATTAAAGTTTGATGCGTTGCCACGGCAACAGTATCTAAGATATCAATAATCCTTTCACAGGTCTACATCTGCCGTGTGTTTACATTATACACATAAAGTTTGAAGCAAATCTGCTAAAAATAAGAGGGTGATTTCAAAGCATTTTGAAAGTAACACACTTCCTGCTGCCAGTTGGTGGCGCTATAACTTTGACTCACAATAGTCACATCCATGTGACCGGCCTCTTACCACGAACACACTGCTGAAGTTTCATCAAGATCAGTCAATGTATGCAGAAGTTATAACACATTTCCTGTTTCTCTTTTCTCGCCATAAATTCGATTCCTCGCCACGGCCAAACCGTTTGAGATATCAAAAATCCGTCCGCAATTTAGCATCCTCAATGTCTTGACTTCATGCACACCGAGTTTCGAGGGGATTGAATGAATTCTCTAGGAGGAGTATTTCAAATTCCAGAGCGTACGTTTTTCAAACAACCCATAATAGCTGACTTCCTGTTGGGCGGAGCTAATAACATAGAGTGCGGAAGTTGTTCAGCCTGATGAGCTCTATATGTGTACTGAGTTTCAAACTAATACGTTCTTGTATGTGTCCAAGATTTCAGATTGCATTCTAGGTGGCGCTGTTGAGCACCCCTGCCACGCCCGGGTACCAGCTTCAGCTCGGCCCTAATGGCCGCGGGTTCTGACCTGTGTGCAAAGTTTCATGAGTTTTCGAGCATGTTAAAGGCCCCAAAAGCCCCCGAACCCTTGAAGAACAATAATAATAATTAAAGCTGCAAGCAGCGATGAAAGGGCCCTCGCACCCGTGCCATCAACACTCGGTGGCTTTAGGAAGACAGAGCATGGTTGGGAAATGTACATTTAAGGAGGTATATATAGTAAGAGTATGTCAAAGTCAGTTACAAAATGTTTTGTATAATGGTGATAATAGCATGCTTCATGACTCAGCTAAGTGTTGCTAGCATGTTTAGTCTGTTTCTAGCATGCTTAGTACACAATAATTATGTGGTTAGTACTTCATTACTGTGTTAACCATGTCAGTTTCTGTTGCCAGTAGGTGGCGTTATGACTATAACTGAATATGAGCATGGATGTGTGTTCAGGACAGAACTCTTATCAAACGTGTGAAGTTTGGTGCAAATTGGAAATTGCCTTCTTGAGTAACAACAAAGTCATGTTTCATTGAATTAGCATTCTTTAGCACTTAGCTAAGCATTGTTAGCATGTTTTAACATGTTTCTAGCATGTTTAGAACTCAATGGCATTTTTAACCATTGAACGTCTAGAACGGCATCAACGTGTTAAACATGTCACTTCCTGTTGCCAGCAGGTGGCGCTATTACTATAACTGAATATTCTCATGTAGATGTGTTCAGGCCATGACTCTTATCAAACGTGTGAAGTTTGGGGCAGATTGGACATTCCATGCCTGTGTTACAGCAAATTCCAATTTAATTGCAGCAATAGCATGCTTTAGCACTTAGCTAAGTGTTTGCTAGCATGTTTTAACATGTTTCTAGTATGTTGTTAGCATGTTTAGCACTTGCTGGCACTTTTTTTATATGTTTTTATATGTCCACAACAGTTTTTAACATGTCACTTCCTGTTGCCAGCAGGTGGCACTATGACTGTAACTGAATATGAGCATGGTCATGTGTTCAGGACAGAACGCTTATCAAAAGTGTGAAGTTTGGCGCAGATTGGACATTGCCTTCTTGAGTAACAACAACATCCTGTTTCAGTGAATTAGCATTCTTTAGCACTTAGCTAAGCATTGTTAGCATGTTTTAACATGTTTCTAGCATGTTTAGAACTCAATGGCATTTTTAACATGTTGCTAAAACGGCATCAACGTGTTAAACATGTCACTTCCTGTTGCCAGTAGGTGGCGCTATTACTATAAATGAACATTCTCATGTAGATGTATTCAGGCCATGACTCTTATCAAAAGTGTGAAGTTTGGGGCAGATTGGACATTCCATGCCTGGGTTACAGCAAATTCCTATTTAATTGCAATAATAGCATGCTTTAGCACTTAGCTTAGAGTTTGCTAGCATGTTTTAGCATGTCTCTAGTATGTTGGTAGGATGTTTAGCACCTACTGGCATTTTTTTATATGTTATTAGGAGTCAAGAACAGTGTTAAACGTCACTTCCTGTTGCCAGCAGGTGGCGCTATGACTGTAACTGAATATGAGCATGGTCATGTGTTCAGGACAGAACTCTTATCAAACGTGTGAAGTTTGGGGCAGATTGGACATTCCATGCCTGAGTTACAGCAACTTCCTGTTTCATGGCGAAACATCGAAATTTGTCAGGCCGCCGAGGACCCGCCCTTTGACGAAAACTCAAGATCTTCGCAATTTAACGTCACAAAGGCCTTAAGATTACACTCACCAAATTTGAAGATGATCAGATTAAAACTGTAGGAGGAGTTCGTTAAAGTACGAGGCCTGAAAATGGCAAAAACTGCACAAAAATCTGAGAGGAAGTTCAAAATGGCTGACTTCCTGTTGTGTTTAGGGCTATGCTCCAAGAGACTTTTTTGTAGGTATTAGGTCATTACATGTATGTACCGAATTTCGTGCACGTACGTGGAACGTTGCGGGAGGCGCACTCCGTTGAACTTTTATAGGTGGCGCTATCGAGCCATTTTGCCCCGCCCAATTCTGAAACCTATATCAGATGTAAATTTTCGCCAGTTCTGACGCGTGTGCAAAGTTTCGTGAGTTTTCGAGCATGTTTAGGCCCTCAAAAATGCAATTCAATGCGGAGAAGAATAATAATAATAATAATTAAAGCTGCAAGCAGCGATGAAAGGGCCCTCGCACCCGTGCCATCAACACTCGGTGGCTTTAGGAAGACAGAGCATGGTTGGGAAATGTACATTTAAGGAGGTATATATAGTAAGAGTATGTCAAAGTTAGTAACAAAATGTTTTGTATAATGGTGATAATAGCATGCTTCATGACTCAGCTAAGTGTTGCTAGCATGTTTAGTCTGTTTCTAGCATGCTTAGTACACAATAATTATGTGGTTAGTACTGCATTACTGTGTTAACCATGTCAGTTTCTGTTGCCAGTAGGTGGCGTTATGACTATTGCTGAATATGAGCATGGATGTGTGTTCAGGACAGAACTCTTATCAAACGTGTGAAGTTTGGTGCAAATTGGAAATTGCCTTCTTGAGTAACAAAAAAGTCATGTTTCATTGAATTAGCATTCTTTAGCACTTAGCTAAGCATTGTTAGCATGTTTTAACATGTTTCTAGCATGTTTAGAACTCAATGGCATTTTTAACATGTTGCTAGAACGGCATCAACGTGTTAAACATGTCACTTCCTGTTGCCAGTAGGTGGCGCTATTACTATAAATGAACATTCTCATGTAGATGTATTCAGGCCATGACTCTTATCAAAAGTGTGAAGTTTGGGGCAGATTGGACATTCCATGCCTGAGTTACAGCAAATTCCTATTTAATTGCAATAATAGCATGCTTTAGCACTTAGCTAAGAGTTTGCTAGCATGTTTTAGCATGTTTATAATATGTTGTTAGCATGTTTAAAACTTGCTGGCACTTTTTTATATGTTATTAGGAGTCCATAACAGTGTTAAACATGTCACTTCCTGTTGCCAGCAGGTGGCGCTATGTCTGTAACTGAATATAAGCATGGTCATGTGTTCAGGACAGAACGCTTATCAAAAGTGTGAAGTTTGGGGCAGATTGGACATTCCATGCCTGAGTTACAGCAAATTCATATTTAATTGCAGTAATATCATTCTTTAGCACTTAGCTAAGTGTTTGCTAGTATGTTTTAGCATGTCTCTAGTATGTTGGTAGGATGTTTAGCACCTACTGGCATTTTTTTATATGTTATTAGGAGTCAAGAACAGTGTTAAACATCCCTTCCTGTTGCCAGCAGGTGGCGCTATGACTATAACTAAATATGAGCATGGACATGTGTTCAAGAGATAACTCTTATCAAACGTGTGAAGTTTGGGGTAGATTGTACATTGCCTTCTTGAGTAACAACAAAGTCCTGTTTCATTGAATTAGCATGCTTTAGCACTTAGCTAAGTATTGCTAGCATGTTTTAATATGTTTCTAACATGTTTAGAACTCAATGGCATTTTTAACATGTTGCTAGAATGGCATCAACGTGTTAAACATGACACTTCCTGTTACCAGTAGGTGGCGCTATTACTATAACTGAATTTGAGCATAGACATGTGTTCAGGCCATGATTCTTATCAAACGTGTGAAGTTTGGGGCAGATTGGACATTCCATGCCTGGGTTACAGCAAATTCCTATTTAATTGCAATAATAGCATGCTTTAGCACTTAGCTAAGAGTTTGCTAGCATGTTTTAGCATGCTTCTAGTATGTTGTTAGCATGTTTAGCACTTGCTGGCACTTTTTTATATGTTATTAGGAGTCCATAACAGTGTTAAACATGTCACTTCCTGTTGCCAGCAGGTGGCGCTATGACTGTAACTGAATATGAGCATGGTCATGTGTTCAGGACAGAATGCTTATCAAAAGTGTGAAGTTTGGGGCAGATTGGACATTCCATGCCTGATTTACAGCAACTTCCTGTTTCATGGCGAAACATCGAAATTTGTCAGGCCGCCGAGGACCCGCCCTTTGACGAAAACTCAAGATCTTCGCAATTTAACGTCGCAAAGGCCTTAAGATTACACTCACCAAATTTGAAGATGATCAGATTAAAACTGTAGGAGGAGTTCGTTAAAGTACGAGGCCTGAAAATGGCAAAAACTGCACAAAAATCTGAGAGGAAGTTCAAAATGGCTGACTTCCTGTTGTGTTTAGGGCTATGCTTCAAGAGACTTTTTTGTAGGTATTAGGTCATTACACGTATGTACCGAATTTCGTGCACGTACGTGGAACGTTGCGGGAGGCGCACTCCGTTGAACTTTTATAGGTGGCGCTATCGAGCCATTTTGCCCCGTCCAATTCTGAAACCTATATCAGATGTAAATTTTCGCCAGTTCTGACGCGTGTGCAAAGTTTCGTGAGTTTTCGAGCATGTTTAGGCCCTCAAAAATGCAATTCAATGCGGAGAAGAAGAAGAAGAAGAATAATAATAATAATAATAATAAACAGAGCAATTCCAAGAGGGTCCTCACACCATCGGTGCTCGGGCCCTAATAATTATAGCTGCAAGCAGCGATGAAAGGGCCCTCGCACCCGTGCCATCAACACTCGGTGGCTTTAGGAAGACAGAGCATGGTTGGGAAATGTACATTTAAGGAGGTATATATAGTAAGAGTATGACAAAGTTAGTAACAAAATGTTTTGTATAATGGTGATAATAGCATGCTTCATGACTCAGCTAAGTGTTGCTAGCATGTTTAGTCTGTTTCTAGCATGCTTAGTACACAATAATTATGTGGTTAGTACTGCATTACTGTGTTAACCATGTCAGTTTCTGTTGCCAATAGGTGGCGTTATGACTATTGCTGAATATGAGCATGGATGTGTGTTCAGGACAGAACTCTTATCAAACGTGTGAAGTTTGGTGCAAATTGGAAATTGCCTTCTTGAGTAACAAAAAAGTCATGTTTCATTGAATTAGCATTCTTTAGCACTTAGCTAAGCATTGTTAGCATGTTTTAACATGTTTCTAGCATGTTTAGAACTCAATGGCATTTTTAACATGTTGCTAGAACGGCATCAACGTGTTAAACATGTCACTTCCTGTTGCCAGTAGGTGGCGCTATTACTATAAATGAACATTCTCATGTAGATGTATTCAGGCCATGACTCTTATCAAAAGTGTGAAGTTTGGGGCAGATTGGACATTCCATGCCTGAGTTACAGCAAATGCCTATTTAATTGCAATAATAGCATGCTTTAGCACTTAGCTAAGAGTTTGCTAGCATGTTTTAGCATGTTTATAATATGTTGTTAGCATGTTTAAAACTTGCTGGCACTTTTTTATATGTTATTAGGAGTCCATAACAGTGTTAAACATGTCACTTCCTGTTGCCAGCAGGTGGCGCTATGTCTGTAACTGAATATAAGCATGGTCATGTGTTCAGGACAGAACGCTTATCAAAAGTGTGAAGTTTGGGGCAGATTGGACATTCCATGCCTGAGTTACAGCAAATTCATATTTAATTGCAGTAATATCATTCTTTAGCACTTAGCTAAGTGTTTGCTAGTATGTTTTATCATGTCTCTAGTATGTTGGTAGGATGTTTAGCACCTACTGGCATTTTTTTATATGTTATTAGGAGTCAAGAACAGTGTTAAACATCCCTTCCTTTTGCCAGCAGGTGGCGCTATGACTATAACTAAATATGAGCATGGACATGTGTTCAAAAGATAACTCTTATCAAACGTGTGAAGTTTGGGGTAGATTGTACATTGCCTTCTTGAGTAACAACAAAGTCCTGTTTCATTGAATTAGCATGCTTTAGCACTTAGCTAAGTATTGCTAGCATGTTTTAATATGTTTCTAACATGTTTAGAACTCAATGGCATTTTTAACATGTTGCTAGAATGGCATCAACGTGTTAAACATGACACTTCCTGTTACCAGTAGGTGGCGCTATTACTATAACTGAATTTGAGCATAGACATGTGTTCAGGCCATGATTCTTATCAAACGTGTGAAGTTTGGGGCAGATTGGACATTCCATGCCTGGGTTACAGCAAATTCCTATTTAATTGCAATAATAGCATGCTTTAGCACTTAGCTAAGAGTTTGCTAGCATGTTTTAGCATGCTTCTAGTATGTTGTTAGCATGTTTAGCACTTGCTGGCACTTTTTTATATGTTATTAGGAGTCCATAACAGTGTTAAACATGTCACTTCCTGTTGCCAGCAGGTGGCGCTATGACTGTAACTGAATATGAGCATGGTCATGTGTTCAGGACAGAATGCTTATCAAAAGTGTGAAGTTTGGGGCAGATTGGACATTCCATGCCTGAGTTACAGCAACTTCCTGTTTCATGGCGAAACATCGAAATTTGTCAGGCCGCCGAGGACCCGCCCTTTGACGAAAACTCAAGATCTTCGCAATTTAACGTCGCAAAGGCCTTAAGATTACACTCACCAAATTTGAAGATGATCAGATTAAAACTGTAGGAGGAGTTCGTTAAAGTACGAGGCCTGAAAATGGCAAAAACTGCACAAAAATCTGAGAGGAAGTTCAAAATGGCTGACTTCCTGTTGTGTTTAGGGCTATGCTTCAAGAGACTTTTTTGTAGGTATTAGGTCATTACACGTATGTACCGAATTTCGTGCACGTACGTGGAACGTTGCGGGAGGCGCACTCCGTTGAACTTTTATAGGTGGCGCTATCGAGCCATTTTGCCCCGTCCAATTCTTAAACCTATATCAGATGTAAATTTTCGCCAGTTCTGACGCGTGTGCAAAGTTTCGTGAGTTTTCGAGCATGTTTAGGCCCTCAAAAATGCAATTCAATGCGGAGAAGAAGAATAATAATAATAATAATAATAATAATAATAAACAGAGCAATTCCAAGAGGGTCCTCACACCATCGGTGCTCGGGCCCTAATAAACAGAGCAATTCCAAGAGGGTCCTCACACCATCGGTGCTCGGGCCCTAAATATAGCTGCGAGCAGCGATTGCGGGCCCAAGCCGGTGGCACCGCCATCCCCGGTGCCTTTAGGTAACTAAAGGCACCGGGGATGGCGGTGCCACCGGCTTTGGCCCTCCATCGCTGCTCGCAGCTATATTTATATATATATATATATATATATATATACACACACACACACACACACACACACACAGATATATATATATATATATATATATATATATATATATATATATATATATATATATTTATAAGACAGAACATATTACTTGTATTACCTTATTCTGATTTTATGATACACTCAAAATATTCCACAACAAATCCTTTAAATTTAATGTAAAAATAAAAACGAAAGTAAGAAGTGTTGGTCTCACGTAACCCTCTCATTAGAATCAAAATGTTTCAATTTTTGCGATGTATTTGGATGCTAAACTATTCTTTATTATAGGCTTTGTACTTCACTCGTGTTCCAATATCGATGGAAAAAATCATCCTCTTCACACGCGCAAAAATGTGCTTGGAAACATCACAGTGGAGCTCTGCTTACTGTGAATGGTACAGATTGTACTACTGACTATTTAAACAGAGCAGTGTAATTCGTTTATGTTAGGTTGACTATTTTTATTATTATATTGTATTAGGGCTATAATGAATGTCAAGATTGCAATTCTGGAATGTGTGTGTGACGCGGTTGCGGTTGAACAGTGGACACAAAAACATAAATAAAATGTTTTAGTTAATTCCTACATCCATAGGAATACATTGAAAATGCTCGCTCTACTCCGCACCATTATCAATGTCTGTGCGGACGTCTGTATTTTACTAGTATATAGTATACTATAGTTAGCGATTTAAAAGCCCTCAGCGGTGTCACATGTCGATTAACCGGTGGGAAAATTTTATCACAGTCACATCCCTAATATATTTATATATAAATACAATAGGCCTACCTGAAAGAGAATTTTACTTGCCCGACCAAAGTATAGCCTGATTAGAACGTCAATAACAAAAAAATAACTTGGGAATCACTAAAACGAGAGATTATTCTAATTTCATTACATTCATTTTAAGTTGCAATCAGCAGTTAATAATAAATGTATTACTGATCAATGGTAACAAGGTTGCACTGCTGAGGCTCATGCTGCTTCTCCAGGAGAATTGTAAACAAATGAGCGCAGCACACAAAAAAGCAACCCAGTTAACAACATACTGACTATAAAAATTACAAATATGGAGTTTTTATATTTTTTATAACATATGATAGAGTTAAGCAACCTCACTTGACGAGTAGGCAACTATTTCCTGAATACAATCACGATTGAAACTGTGACATTGATTTCATACAACAGGTTAATAAACAGTTACAATTAAGTCACTTACATTTTAGATGCAATATTGACTGTTTTTGTTCTGTTTCAGCAGCAAAAATAGTTAAACAAAGATCACAGCAACTTGTTTTCTCATTACTGAATGATTCAGCATTTTGAAACGAATCGCTTGACTCAAAGATTCAATGGTCAATCCATAAACATCTGTCTCAATCATGAATGACTCAGTCATTGGAATGAATCGTTTGAACGAATGAATCAATGACTCGCTCATTAAGATGGTCGCCTGGCGACACCTAATGGCGGTTTAGTGTTATGTTTAAAAGTATCATTCTTTCCAACGTGCACCATTATCAATGTCCGTGCGGACGTCCGTTTTTTTACTTTCACTTTTATATTAGCGATTTAAAAGCACCCGCTCGTGTCACACGTCGCTTAACCGATGGGAAAATATCCTCACAGTCATATACCTAATAAATTTATATTTAAATACAATAGGCCTACCTAGTAAAACGTTTTATATACTATTTTGATATCCTTTTGGACACAAGAGGGCAGTATAGCCCTATGTTTGCTTTTTTGTTGAAACAAATAGCACTAAATAGCCTGTTTTTAACTTTTTCATACTTTTTGAATTGCAAAAACAGAATAAAATAGGTTTAGTTCTAATATTTGTATAATTTTATATAAAAATAAATGGTGTATAATTAAATTTTAAGAATATATGAGATGTTTTCTGATTCCTTTTTTGACATTATTTTAATCCCTCGCCATGTCAAAACCGTTTGAAATATTTAATATCCGTTCACAATTTAGCATCTTTAATGTATTTTCATCGTGTTAAAAAAGTTTGGTGTGAATAAAAAAAAAACACTTAGCAGGAGTGGGTAAAAAGCAGAGGCTGAATTTGCAAATAAATCCACATTCAAACCAAAATATCTGACTTCCTATTGGTCGAAGCTAATAACTGTATATTAGAAAGTTGTCCGGCTCGATGAGACCAATGTACGTACTGATTTTTAAAACTGTGGGTAAAACTAACCCCCCCACTTTTGTCAAAAGCATTTTGAAAGTGACACACTTCCTGCTGCCAGTTGGTGGCGCTATAACTTTGACTCACAATAGTTACATCCATCTGATCGGCCTCTTACCACGAACACACTGGTGAAGTTTCATCAAGATCCGTTAATGTATGCAGAAGTTATACCACTTCGTGTTTCTCTTTTCTCGCCATAAATTCGTTTCCTCGCCACGGCCAAACCGTTCGAGATATCAAAAATCCGTCCGCAATTTAGAATCCTCAATGTCTTGACTTCATGCACACCGAGTTTGGTGGGGATTGGATGAATTCTCTAGGAGGAGTACTTCGCATTCCACAGCAAGCGTTCTCCAAACAACCCATAATTGCCAACTTCCTGTTGGGCTGGCGTAAAACTTAGAGCACGAAAGTTGTTCAGCCCGATGTGATCTATATGTGTACAGAGTTTCATATCATTACATGCAAGTGTGTTTGATTTATGGACCCGTGTGTTCGGATCCCATTCCAGGGGGCGCTGTTGAGCCCCCCTGCCACACCCGGGTACCAGCTTCAGCCCAGCCCTGATGGCCGAGGGTTCTGACCTGTGTGCAAAGTTTCAAGAGTTTTCGAGCACGTTAAAGGCCCCAAAAGCCCCTGAAACCTTGAAAAACAGGAATTTTAAACAAATCTCACTCAAAAGACAAATCCCCCCACCCCTCACACACACAGAGACGCAGAGGCAGAGAGAGAGAGGGAGAGAATTCTACAAAAAATCACATTCAAACCAAAATATCTCACTTTCTGTTGGTCACAGCTTATGACTATAAATAAGAAAGTTGTCCGGCTTGATGAGAACAATATACATAACGATTTTTGTGACTCTACTTAAAACTAAGCCCCCATTTTTGACTAAAGGTGGCGCTACTGAGCCCCTCACCACGCCCGTTTCTGAAACTTTGCACATGTCTACCGGCTAATAAATGTGATGTGTCTGTCGAGTTTCATCCAATTTCAAGTATGTTAAGAGTCTCAAAAGCATCTGAAAAGAATATTAAAGTTTGATGCGTTGCCACGGCAACAGTATTTAAGATATCAATAAACCTTTCACAGGTCTACATCTGCCGTGTGTCTACATTATACACATAAAGTTTGAAGCAAATCGGGTAAAAATAAGAGGGTGATTTCAAAGCATTTTGAAAGTGACACACTTCCTGCTGCCAGTTGGTGGCGCTATAACTTTGACTCACAATAGTCACATCCATGTGATCGGCCTCTTACAACGAACACACTGCGGAAGTTTCATCAAGATCAGTTAATGTATGCAGAAGTTATAACACACTTCCTGTTTATCTTTTCTCGCTATAAATTCGTTTCATCGCCACGGCCAAACCGTTCGAGATATCAAAAATCCGTCCGCAATTTAGCATCCTCAATATCTTGACTTCATGCTGACCGAGTTTGGTGTGGATCGGATCAATTCCCTAGGAGGAGTACATTAAATTCCACAGCATGCGTTTTTCAAACAACCCATAATAGCTGACTTCCTGTTGGGCAGAGCTAATAACTTAGAGCGCGAAAGTTGTTCGGCCCGATGAGATCTATATGTGTACCGAGTTTCATACTAATACGTTCTTGTATGTGTCCAAGATTTAAGATTGTGTTCTAGGGGGCGCTGTTGAGCCCCCCTGCCACGCCCGGGTACCAGCTTCAGCCCGGCCCTAATGGCCGCGGGTTCTGACCTGCGTGCAAAGTTTCATGAGTTTTTGAGCACGTTAAAGGCCCCAAAAGCCCCCGAACCCTTGAAGAACAATAATAATAATAATAATAATTAAAGCTGCAAGCAGCGATGAAAGGGCCCTCGCACCCGTGCCATCAACACTCGGTGGCTTTAGGAAGACAGAGCATGGTTGGGAAATGTACATTTAAGGAGGTATATATAGTAAGAGTATGTCAAAGTCAGTTACAAAATGTTTTGTATAATGGTGATAATAGCATGCTTCATGACTCAGCTAAGTGTTGCTAGCATGTTTAGTGTGTTTCTAGCATGCTTAGTACACAATAATTATGTGGTTAGTACTGCATTACTGTGTTAACCATGTCAGTTTCTGTTGCCAGTAGGTGGCGTTATGACTATAACTGAATATGAGCTTGGATGTGTGTTCAGGACAGAACTCTTATCAAACGTGTGAAGTTTGGTGCAAATTGGACATTGCCTTCTTGAGTAACAACAAAGTCATGTTTAATTGAATTAGCATGCTTTAGCACTTAGCTAAGCATTGTTAGCATGTTTTAACATGTTTCTAGCATGTTTAGAACTCAATGGCATTTTTAACATGTTGCTAGAACGGCATCAACGTGTTAAACATGTCACTTCCTGTTGCCAGTTGGTGGCGCTATTACTATAATTGAACATTCTCATGTAGATGTGTTCAGGCCATGACTCTTATCAAAAGTGTGAAGTTTGGGGCAGATTGGACATTCCATGCCTGAGTTACAGCAAATTCCTATTTAATTGCAATAATAGCATGCTTTAGCACTTGGCTAAGAGTTTGCTAGCATGTTTTAGCATGTTTCTAGTATGTTGTTAGCATGTTTAACACTTGCTGGCACTTTTTTATATGTTATTAGGAGTCCATAACAGTGTTAAACATGTCACTTCCTGTTGCCAGCAGGTGGCGCTATGACTGTAACTGAATATAAGCATGGTCATGTGTTCAGGACAGAACGCTTATCAAAAGTGTGAAGTTTGGGGCAGATTGGACATTCCATGCCTGAGTTACAGCAAATTCATATTTAATTGCAGTAATATCATTCTTTAGCACTTAGCTAAGTGTTTGCTAGTATGTTTTAGCATGTCTATAGTATGTTGGTAGGATGTTTAGCACCTACTGGCATTTTTTTATATGTTATTAGGAGTCAAGAACAGTGTTAAACGTCACTTCCTGTTGCCAGCAGGTGGCGCTATTACTATAACTGAATATTCTCATGTAGATATGTTCAGGACAGAACGCTTATCAAAAGTGTGAAGTTTGGGGCAGATTGGACATTCCATGCCTGAGTTACAGCAAATTCCTATTTAATTGCAATAATAGCATGCTTTAGCACTTAGCTAAGAGTTTGCTAGCATGTTTTAGCATGCTTCTAGTATGTTGTTAGCATGTTTAGCACTTGCTGGCACTTTTTTATATGTTATTAGGAGTCCATAACAGTGTTAAACATGTCACTTCCTGTTGCCAGCAGGTGGCGCTATGACTATAACTGAATATGAGCATGGTCATGTGTTCAGGACAGAACGTTTATTAAAAGTGTGAAGTTTGGCGCAGATTGGACATTGCCTTCTTGAGTAACAACAACATCCTGTTTCATTGAATTAGCATGCTTTAGCACTTAGCTAAGTATTGCTAGTATGTTTTAACATGTTTCTAGCATGTTTAGAAGTCAATGGCATTTTTAACATGTTGCTAGAATGGCATCAACGTGTTAAACATGACACTTCCTGTTACCAGTAGGTGGCGCTATTACTATAACTGAATATTCTCATGTAGATATGTTCAGGACAGAACGCTTATCAAAAGTGTGAAGTTTGGGGCAGATTGGACATTCCATGCCTGAGTTACAGCAAATTCCTATTTAATTGCAATAATAGCATGCTTTAGCACTTAGCTAAGAGTTTGCTAGCATGTTTTAGCATGCTTCTAGTATGTTGTTAGCATGTTTAGCACTTGCTGGCACTTTTTTATATGTTATTAGGAGTCCATAACAGTGTTAAACATGTCACTTCCTGTTGCCAGCAGGTGGCGCTATGACTATAACTGAATATGAGCATGGTCATGTGTTCAGGACAGAACGTTTATTAAAAGTGTGAAGTTTGGCGCAGATTGGACATTGCCTTCTTGAGTAACAACAACATCCTGTTTCATTGAATTAGCATGCTTTAGCACTTAGCTAAGTATTGCTAGTATGTTTTAACATGTTTCTAGCATGTTTAGAAGTCAATGGCATTTTTAACATGTTGCTAGAATGGCATCAACGTGTTAAACATGACACTTCCTGTTACCAGTAGGTGGCGCTATTACTATAACTGAATATTCTCATGTAGATATGTTCAGGACAGAACGCTTATCAAAAGTGTGAAGTTTGGGGCAGATTGGACATTCCATGCCTGAGTTACAGCAAATTCCTATTTAATTGCAATAATAGCATGCTTTAGCACTTAGCTAAGAGTTTGCTAGCATGTTTTAGCATGCTTCTAGTATGTTGTTATTATGTTTAGCACTTGCTGGCACTTTTTTATATGTTATTAGGAGTCCATAACAGTGTTAAACATGTCACTTTCTGTTGCCAGCAGGTGGCGCTATGACTATAACTGAATATGAGCATGGTCATGTGTTCAGGACAGAACTCTTATCAAACGTATGAAGTTTGGGGCAGATTGGACATTCCATGCCTGAGTTACAGCAACTTCCTGTTTCATGGCGAAACATCAAAATTTGTCAGGCCGCCGAGGACCCGCCCTTCGACGAAAACTCAAGATCTTCGCAATTTAACGTCGCAAAGACCTTAAGATTACACTCACCAAATTTGAAGATGATCAGATTAAAACTGTAGGAGGAGTTCGTTAAAGTATGAGGCCTGAAAATGTCAAAAACTGCACAAAAATCTGGGAGGAAGTTCAAAATGGCTGACTTCCTGTTGGGTTTAGGGCTATGCTCCAAGAGACTTTTTTGTAGGTATTAGGTCATTACATGTATGTACCGAATTTCGTGCACGTACGTGGAACGTTGCGGGAGGTGCACTCCGTTGAACTTTTATAGGTGGCGCTATCGAGCCGTTTTGCCCCGTCCAATTCTGAAACCTATATCAGATGTAAATTTTCGCCAGTTCTGACGCGTGTGCAAAGTTTCGTGAGTTTTCGCGCATGTTTAGGCCCTCAAAAATGCAATTCAATGCGGAGAAGAAGAATAATAATAATAATTAAAGCTGCAAGCAGCGATGAAAGGGCCCTCGCACCCATGCCATCAACACTCGGTGGCTTTAGGAAGACAGAGCATGGTTGGGAAATGTACATTTAAGGAGGTATATATAGTAAGAGTATGTCAAAGTCAGTTACAAAATGTTTTGTATAATGGTGATAATAGCATGCTTCATGACTCAGCTAAGTGTTGCTAGCATGTTTAGTCTGTTTCTAGCATGCTTAGTACACTATTATTATGTGGTTAGTACTGCATTACTGTGTTAACCATGTCAGTTTCTGTTGCCAGTAGGTTGCGTTATGACTATAACTGAATATGAGCATGGATGTGTGTTCAGGACAGAACTCTTATCAAACGTGTGAAGTTTGGTGCAAATTGGACATTGCCTTCTTGAGTAACAACAAAGTCATGTTTCATTGAATTAGCATTCTTTAGCACGTACCTAAGCATTGTTAGCATGTTTTAACATGTTTCTAGCATGTTTAGAACTCAATGGCATTTTTAACATGTTGCTAGAACGGCATCAACGTGTTAAACATGTCACTTCCTGTTGCCAGTAGGTGGCGCTATTACTATAACTGAACATTCTCATGTAGATGTGTTCAGGCCATGACTCTTATCAAAAGTGTGAAGTTTGGGGCAGATTGGACATTCCATGCCTGAGTTACAGCAAATTCCTATTTAATTGCAATAATAGCATGCGTTAGCACTTAGCTAAGAGTTTGCTAGCATGTTTTAGCATGTTTCTAGTATGTTGTTAGCATGTTTAACACTTGCTGGCACTTTTTTATATGTTATTAGGAGTCCATAACAGTGTTAAACATGTCACTTCCTGTTGCCAGCAGGTGGCGCTATGACTGTAACTGAATATAAGCATGGTCATGTGTTCAGGACAGAACGCTTATCAAAAGTGTGAAGTTTGGGGCAGATTGGACATTCCATGCCTGAGTTACAGCAAATTCATATTTAATTGCAGTAATATCATTCTTTAGCACTTAGCTAAGTGTTTGCTAGTATGTTTCAGCATGTCTCTAGTATGTTGGTAGGATGTTTAGCACCTACTGGCATTTTTTTATATGTTATTAGGAGTCCAGAATAGTGTTAAACGTCACTTCCTGTTGCCAGCAGGCGGCGCTATGACTATATCTGAATATGAGCATGGACTTGTGTTCAGGAGATAACTATTATCAAACGTGTGAAGTTTGGGGTAGATTGGACATTGTATGCCTAAGTTACAACAACTTCCTTTAGCATTTCTAGCATGCTTTAGAACTTAGCTATGTGTTGCTAGCATGTTTCTTGCATGTTACATATTAAGTTTGGGGCAGATTGGACATTCCATGCCTGTGTTACAGCAAATTCATATTTAATTGCAGCAATAGCATGCTTTAGCACTTAGCTAAGTGTTTGCTAATATGTTTCTAGCATGTTGTTAGCATGTTTAGCACTTGCTGGCACTTTTTTATATGTTATCAGGAGTCCATAACAGTGTTAAACATGTCACTTCCTGTTGCCAGCAGGTGGCGCTATGACTGTAACTGAATATAAGCATGGTCATGTGTTCAGGACAGAACGCTTATCAAAAGTGTGAAGTTTGGTGCAGATTGGACATTGCCTTCTTGAGTAACAACAACATCCTGTTTCATTGAATTAGCATGCTTTAGCACTTAGCTAAGTATTGCTAGCATGTTTTAACATGTTTCTAGCATGTTTAGAAGTCAATGGCATTTTTAACATGTTGCTAGAATGGCATCAACGTGTTAAACATGACACTTCCTGTTACCAGTAGGTGGCGCTATTACTATAACTGAATATTCTCATGTAGATGTGTTCAGGACAGAACGCTTATCAAAAGTGTGAAGTTTGGGGCAGATTGGACATTCCATGCCTGAGTTACAGCAAATTCCTATTTAATTGCAATAATAGCATGCTTTAGCACTTAGCTAAGAGTTTGCTAGCATGTTTTAGCATGCTTCTAGTATGTTGTTAGCATGTTTAGCACTTGCTGGCACTTTTTTATATGTTATTAGGAGTCCATAACAGTGTTAAACATGTCACTTCCTGTTGCCAGCAGGTGGCGCTATGACTATAACTGAATATGAGCATGGTCATGTGTTCAGGACAGAACTCTTATCAAAAGTGTGAAGTTTGGGGCAGATTGGACATTCCATGCCTGAGTTACAGCAACTTCCTGTTTCATGGCGAAACATCGAAATTTGTCAGGCCGCCGAGGACCCGCACTTCGACGAAAACTCAAGATCTTCGCAATTTAACGTCGCAAAGGCCTGAAGATTACACTCACCAAATTTGAAGATGATCAGATTAAAACTGTAGGAGGAGTTCGTTAAAGTACGAGGCCTGAAAATGGCAAAAACTGCACAAAAATCTGAGAGGAAGTTCAAAATGGCTGACTTCCTGTTGTGTTTAGGGCTACGCTCCAAGAGACTTTTTTGTAGGTATTAGGTAATTACATGTATGTACCGAATTTCGTGCACGTACGTGGAACGATGCGGGAGGCGCACTCCGTTGAACTTTTATAGGTGGCGCTATCGAGCCATTTTGCCCCGTCCAATTCTGAAACCTATATCAGATGTAAATTTTCGCCAGTTCTGACGCGTGTGCAAAGTTTCGTGAGTTTTCGAGCATGTTTAGGCCCTCAAAAATGCAATTCAATGCGGAGAAGAAGAATAATAATAATAATTAAAGCTGCAAGCAGCGATGAAAGGGCCCTCGCACCCGTGCCATCAACACTCGGTGGCTTTAGGAAGACAGAGCATGGTTGGGAAATGTACATTTAAGGAGGTATATATAGTAAGAGTATGTCAAAGTCAGTTACAAAATGTTTTGTATAATGGTGATAATAGCATGCTTCATGACTCAGCTAAGTGTTGCTAGCATGTTTAGTGTGTTTCTAGCATGCTTAGTACACAATAATTATGTGGTTAGTACTGCATTACTGTGTTAACCATGTCAGTTTCTGTTGCCAGTAGGTGGCGTTATGACTATAACTGAATATGAGCTTGGATGTGTGTTCAGGACAGAACTCTTATCAAACGTGTGAAGTTTGGTGCAAATTGGACATTGCCTTCTTGAGTAACAACAAAGTCATGTTTCATTGAATTAGCATGCTTTAGCACTTAGCTAAGCATTGTTAGCATGTTTTAACATGTTTCTAGCATGTTTAGAACTCAATGGCATTTTTAACATGTTGCTAGAACGGCATCAACGTGTTAAACATGTCACTTCCTGTTGCCAGTTGGTGGCGCTATTACTATAATTGAACATTCTCATGTAGATGTGTTCAGGCCATGACTCTTATCAAAAGTGTGAAGTTTGGGGCAGATTGGACATTCCATGCCTGAGTTACAGCAAATTCCTATTTAATTGCAATAATAGCATGCTTTAGCACTTGGCTAAGAGTTTGCTAGCATGTTTTAGCATGTTTCTAGTATGTTGTTAGCATGTTTAACACTTGCTGGCACTTTTTTATATGTTATTAGGAGTCCATAACAGTGTTAAACATGTCACTTCCTGTTGCCAGCAGGTGGCGCTATGACTGTAACTGAATATAAGCATGGTCATGTGTTCAGGACAGAACGCTTATCAAAAGTGTGAAGTTTGGGGCAGATTGGACATTCCATGCCTGAGTTACAGCAAATTCATATTTAATTGCAGTAATATCATTCTTTAACACTTAGCTAAGTGTTTGCTAGTATGTTTTAGCATGTCTATAGTATGCTGGTAGGATGTTTAGCACCTACTGGCATTTTTTTATATGTTATTAGGAGTCAAGAACAGTGTTAAACGTCACTTCCTGTTGCCAGCAGGTGGCGCTATGACTATAACTAAATATGAGCATGGACATGTGTTCAAGAGATAACTCTTATCAAACGTGTGACGTTTGGGGTAGATTGTACATTGCCTTCTTGAGTAACAACAAAGTCCTGTTTCATTGAATTAGCATGCTTTAGCACTTAGCTAAGTATTGCTAGTATGTTTTAACATGTTTCTAGCATGTTTAGAAGTCAATGGCATTTTTAACATGTTGCTAGAATGGCATCAACGTGTTAAACATGACACTTCCTGTTACCAGTAGGTGGCGCTATTACTATAACTGAATATTCTCATGTAGATATGTTCAGGACAGAACGCTTATCAAAAGTGTGAAGTTTGGGGCAGATTGGACATTCCATGCCTGAGTTACAGCAAATTCCTATTTAATTGCAATAATAGCATGCTTTAGCACTTAGCTAAGAGTTTGCTAGCATGTTTTAGCATGCTTCTAGTATGTTGTTAGCATGTTTAGCACTTGCTGGCACTTTTTTATATGTTATTAGGAGTCCATAACAGTGTTAAACATGTCACTTCCTATTGCCAGCAGGTGGCGCTATGACTATAACTGAATATGAGCATGGTCATGTGTTCAGGACAGAACGTTTATTAAAAGTGTGAAGTTTGGCGCAGATTGGTCATTGCCTTCTTGAGTAATAACAACATCCTGTTTCATTGAATTAGCATGCTTTAGCACTTAGCTAAGTATTGCTAGTATGTTTTAACATGTTTCTAGCATGTTTAGAAGTCAATGGCATTTTTAACATGTTGCTAGAATGGCATCAACGTGTTAAACATGACACTTCCTGTTACCAGTAGGTGGCGCTATTACTATAACTGAATATTCTCATCTAGATATGTTCAGGACAGAACGCTTATCAAAAGTGTGAAGTTTGGGGCAGATTGGACATTCCATGCCTGAGTTACAGCAAATTCCTATTTAATTGCAATAATAGCATGCTTTAGCACTTAGCTAAGAGTTTGCTAGCATGTTTTAGCATGCTTCTAGTATGTTGTTAGCATGTTTAGCACTTGCTGGCACTTTTTTATATGTTATTAGGAGTCCATAACAGTGTTAAACATGTCACTTCCTGTTGCCAGCAGGTGGCGCTATGACTATAACTGAATATGAGCATGGTCATGTGTTCAGGACAGAACGTTTATTAAAAGTGTGAAGTTTGGCGCAGATTGGACATTGCCTTCTTGAGTAACAACAACATCCTGTTTCATTGAATTAGCATGCTTTAGCACTTAGCTAAGTATTGCTAGTATGTTTTAACATGTTTCTAGCATGTTTAGAAGTCAATGGCATTTTTAACATGTTGCTAGAATGGCATCAACGTGTTAAACATGACACTTACTGTTACCAGTAGGTGGCGCTATTACTATAACTGAATATTCTCATGTAGATATGTTCAGGACAGAACGCTTATCAAAAGTGTGAAGTTTGGGGCAGATTGGACATTCCATGCCTGAGTTACAGCAAATTCCTATTTAATTGCAATAATAGCATGCTTTAGCACTTAGCTAAGAGTTTGCTAGCATGTTTTAGCATGCTTCTAGTATGTTGTTAGCATGTTTAGCACTTGCTGGCACTTTTTTATATGTTATTAGGAGTCCATAACAGTGTTAAACATGTCACTTTCTGTTGCCAGCAGGTGGCGCTATGACTATAACTGAATATGAGCATGGTCATGTGTTCAGGACAGAACTCTTATCAAACGTATGAAGTTTGGGGCAGATTGGACATTCCATGCCTGAGTTACAGCAACTTCCTGTTTCATGGCGAAACATCAAAATTTGTCAGGCCGCCGAGGACCCGCCCTTCGACGAAAACTCAAGATCTTCGCAATTTAACGTCGCAAAGGCCTTAAGATTACACTCACCAAATTTGAAGATGATCAGATTAAAACTGTAGGAGGAGTTCGTTAAAGTATGAGGCCTGAAAATGTCAAAAACTGCACAAAAATCTGGGAGGAAGTTCAAAATGGCTGACTTCCTGTTGGGTTTAGGGCTATGCTCCAAGAGACTTTTTTGTAGGTATTAGGTCATTACATGTATGTACCGAATTTCGTGCACGTACGTGGAACGTTGCGGGAGGCGCACTCCGTTGAACTTTTATAGGTGGCGCTATCGAGCCGTTTTGCCCCGTCCAATTCTGAAACCTATATCAGATGTAAATTTTCGCCAGTTCTGACGCGTGTGCAAAGTTTCGTGAGTTTTCGCGCATGTTTAGGCCCTCAAAAATGCAATTCAATGCGGAGAAGAAGAATAATAATAATAATAATTAAAGCTGCAAGCAGCGATGAAAGGGCCCTCGCACCCGTGCCATCAACACTTTGTGGCTTTAGGAAGACAGAGCATGGTTGGGAAATGTACATTTAAGGAGGTATATATAGTAAGAGTATGTCAAAGTCAGTTACAAAATGTTTTGTATAATGGTGATAATAGCATGCTTCATGACTCAGCTAAGTGTTGCTAGCATGTTTAGTCTGTTTCTAGCATGCTTAGTACACAATAATTATGTGGTTAGTACTGCATTACTGTGTTAACCATGTCAGTTTCTGTTGCCAGTAGGTGGCGTTATGACTATAGCTGAATATGAGCATGGATGTGTGTTCAGGACAGAACTCTTATCAAACGTGTGAAGTTTGGTGCAAATTGGAAATTGCCTTCTTGAGTAACAAAAAAGTCATGTTTCATTGAATTAGCATTCTTTAGCACTTAGCTAAGCATTGTTAGCATGTTTTAACATGTTTCTAGCATGTTTAGAACTCAATGGCATTTTTAACATGTTGCTAGAACGGCATCAATGTGTTAAACATGTCACTTCCTGTTGCCAGTAGGTGGCGCTATTACTATAAATGAACATTCTCATGTAGATGTATTCAGGCCATGACTCTTATCAAAAGTGTGAAGTTTGGGGCAGATTGGACATTCCATGTCTGAGTTACAGCAAATTCCTATTTAATTGCAATAATAGCATGCTTTAGCACTTAGCTAAGAGTTTGCTAGCATGTTTTAGCATTTTTCTAGTATGTTGTTAGCATGTTTAACACTTGCTGGCACTTTTTTATATGTTATTAGGAGTCCATAACAGTGTTAAACATGTCACTTCCTGTTGCCAGCAGGTGGCGCTATGACTGTAACTGAATATGAGCATGGTCATGTGTTCAGGACAGAACGCTTATCAAAAGTGTGAAGTTTGGGGCAGATTGGACATTGCCTTCTTGAGTAACAACAACATCCTGTTTCATTGAATTAGCATGCTTTACCACTTAGCTAAGTATTGCTAGCATGTTTTAACATTAGCTAGCATGTTTTAACATGTTTCTAGCATGTTTAGACCTCAATGGCATTTTTAACATGTTGCTAGAATGGCATCAACGTGTTAAACATGACACTTCCTGTTACCAGTAGGTGGCGCTATTACTATAACTGAATGTTCTCATGTAGATGTGTTCAGGACAGAACGCTTATCAAAAGTGTGAAGTTTGGGGCAGATTGGACATTCCATGCCTGAGTTACAGCAAATTCCTATTTAATTGCAATAATAGCATGCTTTAGCACTTAGCTAAGAGTTTGCTAGCATGTTTTAGCATGCTTCTAGTATGTTGTTAGCATGTTTAGCACTTGCTGGCACTTTTTTATATGTTATTAGGAGTCCATAACAGTGTTAAACATGTCACTTCCTGTTGCCAGCAGGTGGCGCTATGACTGTAACTGAATATGAGCATGGTCATGTGTTCAGGACAGAACGCTTATCAAAAGTGTGAAGTTTGGGGCAGATTGGACATTCCATGCCTGAGTTACAGCAACTTCCTGTTTCATGGCGAAACATCGAAATTTGTCAGGTCACCGAGGACCCGCCCTTTGACGAAAACTCAAGATCTTCGCAATTTAACGTCGCAAAGGCCTTAAGATTACACTCACCAAATTTGAAGATGATCAGATTAAAACTGTAGGAGGAGTTCGTTAAAGTACGAGGCCTGAAAATAGCAAAAACTGCACAAAAATCTGAGAGGAAGTTCAAAATGGCTGACTTCCTGTTGTGTTTAGGGCTATGCTCCAAGAGACTTTTTTGTAGGTATTAGGTCATTACATGTATGTACCGAATTTCGTGCACGTACGTGGAACGTTGCGGGAGGCGCACTCCGTTGAACTTTTATAGGTGGCGCTATCGAGCCGTTTTGCCCCGTCCAATTCTGAAACCTATATCAGATGTAAATTTTCGCCAGTTCTGACGCGTGTGCAAAGTTTCGTGAGTTTTCGAGCATGTTTAGGCCCTCAAAAATGCAATTCAATGCGGAGAAGAAGAAGAAGAAGAATAATAATAATAATTAAAGCTGCAAGCAGCGATGAAAGGGCCCTCGCACCCGTGCCGCCGCCACCCGGTGGCTTTAGGAAGACAGAGCATGGTTGGACAATGTGCATTTAAGGAGGTATATATAGTAGTTGCTAGCATGTTTAGTATGTTTTTAGCATGCTTAGTACACAATATGTGGTTAGTACTGCATTACTGTGTTAACCATGTCAGTTTCTGTTGCCAGTAGGTGGGGCTATGTCTATATCTGAATATCGCTATGTAGATGTGTTCAGTGCAGGACTTTTATCAAACATGTGGAGTTTGGGGCAGATTGGACATTGTATGCTTGAGTTACAACAACTTCCTTTAGCATTTCTAGCATGTTTTATGATGTTTCTAGCATATTACATATTAATTTTGGGGTAGATTGGACATTGAATGCCTGAGTTACAGCAAATTCATATTTAATTGCAGTAATAGGATGCTTTAACACTTAGCTAAGTATTTGATTGCATGTTTCTAGTATGTTGCTAACATGTTTAGCAGTTGGTGACACTTTTTTATATGTTATTAGGAGTCCAGAATAGTGTTAAACGTCACTTCCTGTTGCCAGCAGGCGGCGCTATGACTATATCTGAATATGAGCATGGACTTGTGTTCAGGAGATAACTATTATCAAACGTGTGAAGTTTGGGGTAGATTGGACATTGTATGCCTAAGTTACAACAACTTCCTTTAGCATTTCTAGCATGCTTTAGAACTTAGCTATGTGTTGCTAGCATGTTTCTTGCATGTTACATATTAAGTTTGGGGCAGATTGGACATTCCATGCCTGTGTTACAGCAAATTCATATTTAATTGCAGCAATAGCATGCTTTAGCACTTAGCTAAGGGTTTGCAAATATGTTTCTAGTATGTTGTTAGCATGTTTAGCACTTACTGGCACTTTTTTATATGTTATCAGGAGTCCACAACAGTGTTTAACATGTCACTTCCTGTTGCCAGCAGGCGGTGGTATGACTGTAACTGAATGAGCATGGTCATGTGTTCAGGACAGAACGCTTATCAAAAGTGTGAAGTTTGGCGCAGATTGGACATTGCCTTCTTGAGTAACAACAACATCCTGTTTCATTGAATTAGCTAAGTATTGCTAGCATGTTTTAACATGTTTCTAGCATTTTTAGAAGTCAATGGCATTTTTAACATGTTGCTAGAACGGCATCAACGTGTTAAACATGACACTTCCTGTTACCAGTAGGTGGCGCTATTACTATAACTGAATATTCTCATGTAGATGTGTTCAGGCCATGACTCTTATCAAACGTGTGAAGTCTGGGGCAGATTGGACATTCTGTGCCTGAGTTACAACAAATTTCTATTTAATTGCAGTAATAGCATGCTTTAGCACTTAGCTAAGTGTTTGCTAGCATGTTTTAGCATGTTTCTAGTATGTTGTTAGCATGTTTAGCACTTGCTGGCACTTTTTTATATGTTATCAGGAGTCCACAAGAGTGTTAAACATGTCACTTCCTGTTGCCAGCAGGTGGCGCTATGACTATAACTGAATATGAGCATGGTCATGTGTTCAGGACAGAACGCTTATCAAAAGTGTGAAGTTTGGGGCAGATTGGACATTCCATGCCTTAGTTACAGCAACTTTCTATTTATTTGCAGCAATAGCATGCTTTAGCACTTAGCTAAGTGTTTGCTAACATGTTTCTAGTATGTTGTTAGCATGTTTAGCACTTGCTGGCACTTTTTTATATGTTATCAGGAGTCCACAACAGTGTTTAACATGTCACTTCCTGTTGCCAGCAGGTGGCGCTATGACTGTAACTGAATATGAGCATGGTCATGTGTTCAGGACAGAACGCTTATCAAAAGTGTGAAGTTTGGCGCAGATTGGACATTGCCTTCTTGAGTGACAACAACATCCTGTTTCATTGAATTAGCATGCTTTAGCACTTAGCTAAGTATTGCTAGCATGTTTTAACATGTTTCTAGCATTTTTAGAAGTCAATGGCATTTTTAACATGTTGCTAGAACGGCATCAACGTGTTAAACATGACACTTCCTGTTACCAGTAGGTGGCGCTATTACTATAACTGAATATTCTCATGTAGATGTGTTCAGGCCATGACTCTTATCAAAAGTGTGAAGTTTGGGGCAGATTGGACATTCCGTGCCTGAGTTACAGCAAATTCCTATTTAATTGCAGTAATAGCATGCTTTAGCACTTAGCTAAGTGTTTGCTAGCATGTTTTAGCATGTTTCTAGTAAGTTGTTAGCATGTTTAGCACTTGCTGGCACTTTTTTATATGTTATTAGGAGTCCATAACAGTGTTAAACATGTCACTTCCTGTTGCCAGCAGGTGGCGCTATGACTGTAACTGAATATAAGCATGGTCATGTGTTCAGGACAGAACGCTTATCAAAAGTGTGAAGTTTGGGGCAGATTGGACATTCCATGCCTGAGTTACAGCAAATTCATATTTAATTGCAGTAATATCATTCTTTAGCACTTAGCTAAGTGTTTGCTAGTATGTTTCAGCATGTCTCTAGTATGTTGGTAGGATGTTTAGCATCTACTGGCATTTTTGTATATGTTATTAGGAGTCAAGGACAGTGTTAAACGTCACTTCCTGTTGCCAGCAGGTGGCGCTATGACTATAACTAAATATGAGCATGGACATGTGTTCAAGAGATAACTCTTATCAAACGTGTGAAGTTTGGGGTAGATTGTACATTGCCTTCTTGAGTAACAACAAAGTCCTGTTTCATTGAATTAGCATGCTTTAGCATTTAGCTAAGTATTGCTAGCATGTTTTAACATGTTTCTAGCATGTTTAGAACTCAATGGCATTTTTAACATGTTGCTAGAACGGCATCAACGTGTTAAACATGTCACTTCCTGGTGCCAGTAGGTGGCGCTATTACTATAACTGAACATTCTCATGTAGATGTGTTCAGGCCATGACTCTTATTAAAAGTGTGAAGTTTGGGGCAGATTGGACATTCCATGCCTGAGTTACAGCAAATTCCTATTTAATTGCAATAATAGCATGCTTTAGCACTTAGCTAAGAGTTTGCTAGCATGTTTTAGCATGTTTCTAGTATGTTGTTAGCATGTTTAACACTTGCTGGCACTTTTTTATATGTTATTGGGAGTCCATAACAGTGTTAAACATGTCACTTCCTGTTGCCAGCAGGTGGCGCTATGACTGTAACTGAATATAAGCATGGTCATGTGTTCAGGACAGAACGCTTATCAAAAGTGTGAAGTTTGGGGCAGATTGGACATTCCATGCCTGAGTTACAGCAAATTCATATTTAATTGCAGTAATATCATTCTTTAGCACTTAGCTAAGTGTTTGCTAGTATGTTTCAGCATGTCTCTAGTATGTTGGTAGGATGTTTAGCATCTACTGGCATTTTTGTATATGTTATTAGGAGTCAAGGACAGTGTTAAACGTCACTTCCTGTTGCCAGCAGGTGGCGCTATGACTATAACTAAATATGAGCATGGACATGTGTTCAAGAGATAACTCTTATCAAACGTGTGAAGTTTGGGGTAGATTGTACATTGCCTTCTTGAGTAACAACAAAGTCCTGTTTCATTGAATTAGCATGCTTTAGCATTTAGCTAAGTATTGCTAGCATGTTTTAACATGTTTCTAGCATGTTTAGAACTCAATGGCATTTTTAACATGTTGCTAGAACGGCATCAACGTGTTAAACATGTCACTTCCTGGTGCCAGTAGGTGGCGCTATTACTATAACTAAATTTGAGCATAGACATGTGTTCAGGCCATGATTCTTCTCAAACGTGTGAAGTTTGGGGCAGATTGGACATTCCATGCCTGAGTTACAGCAAATTCCTATTTAATTGCAATAATAGCATGCTTTAGCACTTAGCTAAGAGGTGGCTAGCATGTTTTAGCATGTTTGTAGTATGTTGTTAGCATGTTTAACACTTGCTGGCACTATTTTATATGTTATTAGGAGTCCATAACAGTGTTAAACATGTCACTTCCTGTTGCCAGCAGGTGGCGCTATGACTGTAACTGAATATAAGCATGGTCATGTGTTCAGGACAGAACACTTATCAAAAGTGTGAAGTTTGGTGCAGATTGGACATTGCCTTCTTGAGTAACAACAACATCCTGTTTCATTGAATTAGCATGCTTTAGCACTTAGCTAAGTATTGCTAGCATGTTTTAACATGTTTCTAGCATGTTTAGAAGTCAATGGCATTTTTAACATGTTGCTAGAATGGCATCAACGTGTTAAACATGACACTTCCTGTTACCAGTAGGTGGCGCTATTACTATAACTGAATATTCTCATGTAGATGTGTTCAGGACAGAACGCTTATCAAAAGTGTGAAGTTTGGGGCAGATTGGACATTCCATGCCTGAGTTACAGCAAATTCCTATTTAATTGCAATAATAGCATGCTTTAGCACTTAGCTAAGAGTTTGCTAGCATGTTTTAGCATGCTTCTAGTATGTTGTTAGCATGTTTAGCACTTGCTGGCACTTTTTTATATGTTATTAGGAGTCCATAACAGTGTTAAACATGTCACTTCCTGTTGCCAGCAGGTGGCGCTATGACTGTAACTGAATATGAGCATGGCCATGTGTTCAGGACAGAACTCTTATCAAACGTGTGAAGTTTGGGGCAGATTGGACATTCCATGCCTGAGTTACAGCAACTTCCTGTTTCATGGCGAAACATCGAAATTTGTAAGGCCGCCGAGGACCCGCCCTTCGACGAAAACTCAAGATCTTCGCAATTTAACGTCGCAAAGGCCTTAAGATTACACTCACCAAATTTGAAGATGATCAGATTAAAACTGTAGGAGGAGTTCGTTAAAGTACGAGGCCTGAAAATGGCAAAAACTGCACAAAAATCTGAGAGGAAGTTCAAAATGGCTGACTTCCTGTTGTGTTTAGGGCTATGCTCCAAGAGACTTTTTTGTAGGTATTAGGTCATTACACGTATGTACCGAATTTCGTGCACGTACATGGAACGATGCGGGAGGCGCACTCTGTTGAACTTTTATAGGTGGCGCTATCGAGCCATTTTGCCCCGTCCAATTCTGAAACCTATATCAGATGTAAATTTTCGCCAGTTCTGACGCGTGTGCAAAGTTTCGTGAGTTTTCGCGCATGTTTAGGCCCTCAAAAATGCAATTCAATGCGGAGAAGAATAATAATAATAATTAAAGCTGCAAGCAGCGATGAAAGGGCCCTCGCACCCATGCCAACAACACTCGGTGGCTTTAGGAAGACAGAGCATGGTTGGGAAATGTACATTTAAGGAGGTATATATAGTAAGAGTATGTCAAAGTCAGTTACAAAATGTTTTGTATAATGGTGATAATAGCATGCTTCATGACTCAGCTAAGTGTTGCTAGCATGTTTAGTCTGTTTCTATCATGCTTAGTACACAATTATTATGTGGTTAGTACTGCATTACTGTGTTAACCATGTCAGTTTCTGTTGCCAGTAGGTTGCGTTATGACTATAACTGAATATGAGCATGGATGTGTGTTCAGGACAGAACTCTTATCAAACGTGTGAAGTTTGGTGCAAATTGGACATTGCCTTCTTGAGTAACAACAAAGTCATGTTTCATTGAATTAGCATTCTTTAGCACGTACCTAAGCATTGTTAGCATGTTTTAACATGTTTCTAGCATGTTTAGAACTCAATGGCATTTTTAACATGTTGCTAGAACGGCATCAACGTGTTAAACATGTCACTTCCTGTTGCCAGTAGGTGGCGCTATTACTATAACTGAACATTCTCATGTAGATGTGTTCAGGCCATGACTCTTATCAAAAGTGTGAAGTTTGGGGCAGATTGGACATTCCATGCCTGAGTTACAGCAAATTCCTATTTAATTGCAATAATAGCATGCGTTAGCACTTAGCTAAGAGTTTGCTAGCATGTTTTAGCATGTTTCTAGTATGTTGTTAGCATGTTTAACACTTGCTGGCACTTTTTTATATGTTATTAGGAGTCCATAACAGTGTTAAACATGTCACTTCCTGTTGCCAGCAGGTGGCGCTATGACTGTAACTGAATATAAGCATGGTCATGTGTTCAGGACAGAACGCTTATCAAAAGTGTGAAGTTTGGGGCAGATTGGACATTCCATGCCTGAGTTACAGCAAATTCATATTTAATTGCAGTAATATCATTCTTTAGCACTTAGCTAAGTGTTTGCTAGTATGTTTCAGCATGTCTCTAGTATGTTGGTAGGATGTTTAGCACCTACTGGCATTTTTTTATATGTTATTAGGAGTCAAGAACAGTGTTAAACGTCACTTCCTGTTGCCAGCAGGTGGCGCTATGACTATAACTAAATATGAGCATGGACATGTGTTCAAGAGATAACTCTTATCAAACGTGTGAAGTTTGGGGTAGATTGTACATTGCCTTCTTGAGTAACAACAAAGTCCTGTTTCATTGAATTAGCATGCTTTAGCATTTAGCTAAGTATTGCTAGCATGTTTTAACATGTTTCTAGCATGTTTAGAACTCAATGGCATTTTTAACATGTTGCTAGAACGGCATCAACGTGTTAAACATGTCACTTCCTGGTGCCAGTAGGTGGCGCTATTACTATAACTAAATTTGAGCATAGACATGTGTTCAGGCCATGATTCTTATCAAACGTGTGAAGTTTGGTGCAGATTGGACATTGCCTTCTTGAGTAACAACAACATCCTGTTTCATTGAATTAGCATGCTTTAGCACTTAGCTAAGTATTGCTAGCATGTTTTAACATGTTTCTAGCATGTTTAGAAGTCAATGGCATTTTTAACATGTTGCTAGAATGGCATCAACGTGTTAAACATGACACTTCCTGTTACCAGTAGGTGGCGCTATTACTATAACTGAATATTCTCATGTAGATGTGTTCAGGACAGAACGCTTATCAAAAGTGTGAAGTTTGGGGCAGATTGGACATTCCATGCCTGAGTTACAGCAAATTCCTATTTAATTGCAATAATAGCATGCTTTAGCACTTAGCTAAGAGTTTGCTAGCATGTTTTAGCATGCTTCTAGTATGTTGTTAGCATGTTTAGCACTTGCTGGCACTTTTTTATATGTTATTAGGAGTCCATAACAGTGTTAAACATGTCACTTCCTGTTGCCAGCAGGTGGCGCTATGACTATAACTGAATATGAGCATGGTCATGTGTTCAGGACAGAACTCTTATCAAAAGTGTGAAGTTTGGGGCAGATTGGACATTCCATGCCTGAGTTACAGCAACTTCCTGTTTCATGGCGAAACATCGAAATTTGTCAGGCCGCCGAGGACCCGCACTTCGACGAAAACTCAAGATCTTCGCAATTTAACGTCGCAAAGGCCTGAAGTTTACACTCACCAAATTTGAAGATGATCAGATTAAAACTGTAGGAGGAGTTCGTTAAAGTATGAGGCCTGAAAATGGCAAAAACTGCACAAAAATCTGAGAGGAAGTTCAAAATGGCTGACTTCCTGTTGTGTTTAGGGCTACGCTCCAAGAGACTTTTTTGTAGGTATTAGGTAATTACATATATGTACCGAATTTCGTGCACGTACGTGGAACGATGCGGGAGGCGCACTCCGTTGAACTTTTATAGGTGGCGCTATCGAGCCATTTTGCCCCGTCCAATTCTGAAACCTATATCAGATGTAAATTTTCGCCAGTTCTGACGCGTGTGCAAAGTTTCGTGAGTTTTCGAGCATGTTTAGGCCCTCAAAAATGCAATTCAATGCGGAGAAGAAGAATAATAATAATAATAATAATAATAATAATAAACAGAGCAATTCCAAGAGGGTCCTCACACCATCGGTGCTCGGGCCCTAATTAAAGCTGCAAGCAGCGATGAAAGGGCCCTCGCACCCGTGCCATCAACACTCGGTGGCTTTAGGAAGACAGAGCATGGTTGGGAAATGTACATTTAAGGAGGTATATATAGTAAGAGTATGTCAAAGTCAGTTACAAAATGTTTTGTATAATGGTGATAATAGCATGCTTCATGACTCAGCTAAGTGTTGCTAGCATGTTTAGTCTGTTTCTAGCATGCTTAGTACACAATTATTATGTGGTTAGTACTGCATTACTGTGTTAACCATGTCAGTTTCTGTTGCCAGTAGGTTGCGTTATGACTATAACTGAATATGAGCATGGATGTGTGTTCAGGACAGAACTCTTATCAAACGTGTGAAGTTTGGTGCAAATTGGACATTGCCTTCTTGAGTAACAACAAAGTCATGTTTCATTGAATTAGCATTCTTTAGCACGTACCTAAGCATTGTTAGCATGTTTTAACATGTTTCTAGCATGTTTAGAACTCAATGGCATTTTTAACATGTTGCTAGAACGGCATCAACGTGTTAAACATGTCACTTCCTGTTGCCAGTAGGTGGCGCTATTACTATAACTGAACATTCTCATGTAGATGTGTTCAGGCCATGACTCTTATCAAAAGTGTGAAGTTTGGGGCAGATTGGACATTCCATGCCTGAGTTACGGCAAATTCCTATTTAATTGCAATAATAGCATGCGTTAGCACTTGGCTAAGAGTTTGCTAGCATGTTTTAGCATGTTTCTAGTATGTTGTTAGCATGTTTAACACTTGCTGGCACTTTTTTATATGTTATTAGGAGTCCATAACAGTGTTAAACATGTCACTTCCTGTTGCCAGCAGGTGGCGCTATGACTGTAACTGAATATAAGCATGGTCATGTGTTCAGGACAGAACGCTTATCAAAAGTGTGAAGTTTGGGGCAGATTGGACATTCCATGCCTGAGTTACAGCAAATTCATATTTAATTGCAGTAATATCATTCTTTAGCACTTAGCTAAGTGTTTGCTAGTATGTTTCAGCATGTCTCTAGTATGTTGGTAGGATGTTTAGCACCTACTGGCATTTTTTATATGTTATTAGGAGTCAAGAACAGTGTTAAACGTCACTTCCTGTTGCCAGCAGGTGGCGCTATGACTATAACTAAATATGAGCATGGACATGTGTTCAAGAGATAACTCTTATCAAACGTGTGAAGTTTGGGGTAGATTGTACATTGCCTTCTTGAGTAACAACAACATCCTGTTTCATTGAATTAGCATGCTTTAGCACTTAGCTAAGTATTGCTAGCATGTTTTAACATGTTTCTAGCATGTTTAGAAGTCAATGGCATTTTTAACATGTTGCTAGAATGGCATCAACGTGTTAAACATGACACTTCCTGTTACCAGTAGGTGGCGCTATTACTATAACTGAATATTCTCATGTAGATGTGTTCAGGACAGAACGCTTATCAAAAGTGTGAAGTTTGGGGCAGATTGGACATTCCATGCCTGAGTTACAGCAAATTCCTATTTAATTGCAATAATAGCATGCTTTAGCACTTAGCTAAGAGTTTGCTAGCATGTTTTAGCATGCTTCTAGTATGTTGTTAGCATGTTTAGCACTTGCTGGCACTTTTTTATATGTTATTAGGAGTCCATAACAGTGTTAAACATGTCACTTCCTGTTGCCAGCAGGTGGCGCTATGACTATAACTGAATATGAGCATGGTCATGTGTTCAGGACAGAACTCTTATCAAAAGTGTGAAGTTTGGGGCAGATTGGACATTCCATGCCTGAGTTACAGCAACTTCCTGTTTCATGGCGAAACATCGAAATTTGTCAGGCCGCCGAGGACCCGCACTTCGACGAAAACTCAAGATCTTCGCAATTTAACGTCGCAAAGGCCTGAAGATTACACTCACCAAATTTGAAGATGATCAGATTAAAACTGTAGGAGGAGTTCGTTAAAGTACGAGGCCTGAAAATGGCAAAAACTGCACAAAAATCTGAGAGGAAGTTCAAAATGGCTGACTTCCTGTTGTGTTTAGGGCTACGCTCCAAGAGACTTTTTTGTAGGTATTAGGTAATTACATGTATGTACCGAATTTCGTGCACGTACGTGGAACGATGCGGGAGGCGCACTCCGTTGAACTTTTATAGGTGGCGCTATCGAGCCATTTTGCCCCGTCCAATTCTGAAACCTATATCAGATGTAAATTTTCGCCAGTTCTGACGCGTGTGCAAAGTTTCGTGAGTTTTCGAGCATGTTTAGGCCCTCAAAAATGCAATTCAATGCGGAGAAGAAGAATAATAATAATTAAAGCTGCAAGCAGCGATGAAAGGGCCCTCGCACCCGTGCCATCAACACTCGGTGGCTTTAGGAAGACAGAGCATGGTTGGGAAATGTACATTTAAGGAGGTATATATAGTAAGAGTATGTCAAAGTCAGTTACAAAATGTTTTGTATAATGGTGATAATAGCATGCTTCATGACTCAGCTAAGTGTTGCTAGCATGTTTAGTGTGTTTCTAGCATGCTTAGTACACAATAATTATGTGGTTAGTACTGCATTACTGTGTTAACCATGTCAGTTTCTGTTGCCAGTAGGTGGCGTTATGACTATAACTGAATATGAGCTTGGATGTGTGTTCAGGACAGAACTCTTATCAAACGTGTGAAGTTTGGTGCAAATTGGACATTGCCTTCTTGAGTAACAACAAAGTCATGTTTCATTGAATTAGCATGCTTTAGCACTTAGCTAAGCATTGTTAGCATGTTTTAACATGTTTCTAGCATGTTTAGAACTCAATGGCATTTTTAACATGTTGCTAGAACGGCATCAACGTGTTAAACATGTCACTTCCTGTTGCCAGTTGGTGGCGCTATTACTATAATTGAACATTCTCATGTAGATGTGTTCAGGCCATGACTCTTATCAAAAGTGTGAAGTTTGGGGCAGATTGGACATTCCATGCCTGAGTTACAGCAAATTCCTATTTAATTGCAATAATAGCATGCTTTAGCACTTGGCTAAGAGTTTGCTAGCATGTTTTAGCATGTTTCTAGTATGTTGTTAGCATGTTTAACACTTGCTGGCACTCTTTTATATGTTATTAGGAGTCCATAACAGTGTTAAACATGTCACTTCCTGTTGCCAGCAGGTGGCGCTATGACTGTAACTGAATATAAGCATGGTCATGTGTTCAGGACAGAACGCTTATCAAAAGTGTGAAGTTTGGGGCAGATTGGACATTCCATGCCTGAGTTACAGCAAATTCATATTTAATTGCAGTAATATCATTCTTTAGCACTTAGCTAAGTGTTTGCTAGTATGTTTTAGCATGTCTATAGTATGTTGGTAGGATGTTTAGCACCTACTGGCATTTTTTTATATGTTATTAGGAGTCAAGAACAGTGTTAAACGTCACTTCCTGTTGCCAGCAGGTGGCGCTATTACTATAACTGAATATTCTCATGTAGATATGTTCAGGACAGAACGCTTATCAAAAGTGTGAAGTTTGGGGCAGATTGGACATTCCATGCCTGAGTTACAGCAAATTCCTATTTAATTGCAATAATAGCATGCTTTAGCACTTAGCTAAGAGTTTGCTAGCATGTTTTAGCATGCTTCTAGTATGTTGTTAGCATGTTTAGCACTTGCTGGCACTTTTTTATATGTTATTAGGAGTCCATAACAGTGTTAAACATGTCACTTCCTGTTGCCAGCAGGTGGCGCTATGACTATAACTGAATATGAGCATGGTCATGTGTTCAGGACAGAACGTTTATTAAAAGTGTGAAGTTTGGCGCAGATTGGACATTGCCTTCTTGAGTAACAACAACATCCTGTTTCATTGAATTAGCATGCTTTAGCACTTAGCTAAGTATTGCTAGTATGTTTTAACATGTTTCTAGCATGTTTAGAAGTCAATGGCATTTTTAACATGTTGCTAGAATGGCATCAACGTGTTAAACATGACACTTCCTGTTACCAGTAGGTGGCGCTATTACTATAACTGAATATTCTCATGTAGATATGTTCAGGACAGAACGCTTATCAAAAGTGTGAAGTTTGGGGCAGATTGGACATTCCATGCCTGAGTTACAGCAAATTCCTATTTAATTGCAATAATAGCATGCTTTAGCACTTAGCTAAGAGTTTGCTAGCATGTTTTAGCATGCTTCTAGTATGTTGTTAGCATGTTTAGCACTTGCTGGCACTTTTTTATATGTTATTAGGAGTCCATAACAGTGTTAAACATGTCACTTCCTGTTGCCAGCAGGTGGCGCTATGACTATAACTGAATATGAGCATGGTCATGTGTTCAGGACAGAACGTTTATTAAAAGTGTGAAGTTTGGCGCAGATTGGACATTGCCTTCTTGAGTAACAACAACATCCTGTTTCATTGAATTAGCATGCTTTAGCACTTAGCTAAGTATTGCTAGTATGTTTTAACATGTTTCTAGCATGTTTAGAAGTCAATGGCATTTTTAACATGTTGCTAGAATGGCATCAACGTGTTAAACATGACACTTCCTGTTACCAGTAGGTGGCGCTATTACTATAACTGAATATTCTCATGTAGATATGTTCAGGACAGAACGCTTATCAAAAGTGTGAAGTTTGGGGCAGATTGGACATTCCATGCCTGAGTTACAGCAAATTCCTATTTAATTGCAATAATAGCATGCTTTAGCACTTAGCTAAGAGTTTGCTAGCATGTTTTAGCATGCTTCTAGTATGTTGTTAGCATGTTTAGCACTTGCTGGCACTTTTTTATATGTTATTAGGAGTCCATAACAGTGTTAAACATGTCACTTTCTGTTGCCAGCAGGTGGCGCTATGACTATAACTGAATATGAGCATGGTCATGTGTTCAGGACAGAACTCTTATCAAACGTATGAAGTTTGGGGCAGATTGGACATTCCATGCCTGAGTTACAGCAACTTCCTGTTTCATGGCGAAACATCAAAATTTGTCAGGCCGCCGAGGACCCGCCCTTCGACGAAAACTCAAGATCTTCGCAATTTAACGTCGCAAAGGCCTTAAGATTACACTCACCAAATTTGAAGATGATCAGATTAAAACTGTAGGAGGAGTTCGTTAAAGTATGAGGCCTGAAAATGTCAAAAACTGCACAAAAATCTGGGAGGAAGTTCAAAATGGCTGACTTCCTGTTGGGTTTAGGGCTATGCTCCAAGAGACTTTTTTGTAGGTATTAGGTCATTACATGTATGTACCGAATTTCGTGCACGTACGTGGAACGTTGCGGGAGGCGCACTCCGTTGAACTTTTATAGGTGGCGCTATCGAGCCGTTTTGCCCCGTCCAATTCTGAAACCTATATCAGATGTAAATTTTCGCCAGTTCTGACGCGTGTGCAAAGTTTCGTGAGTTTTCGCGCATGTTTAGGCCCTCAAAAATGCAATTCAATGCGGAGAAGAATAATAATAATAATAATAATAATAATAATAAACAGAGCAATTCCAAGAGGGTCCTCACACCATCGGTGCTCGGGCCCTAAATATAGCTGCAAGCAGCAATTACCGGGGCCAAGCAGAATAAGACGACAAGACATGCCAACATGTCTGAAAGTGTCAGACCAACTGCAACAATGAGCAATTAAAGACATTTAAAGAGGATTTTAGGCGAAATGGCTGAAAAATCATGTAAAAAGTGATTCAAAATATGATTTAATGGATTGTCACTTTTGACCAAAAGGTGGCGCTGTTACGAAATTGATGTGGTGTGGTCAGAGTAAGTAGACAGTGACACATACAAAGTTTTGTGTCAATATGTCGAGGCATTGCAGATATAAAGCCTGAATAGTCATTTTGGCATCATGCCTCAACTTTGCTGCTGTGCTATACGAAAACGGTTTCATCAATCGACACGAAATCCATAACTTTTTGTCGGCACAGTCTGGAGATGATACGATTCGATTTTAGTGAAAATCGGACAAACGGTCTAGGAGGAGTTCGAAAAAGTAGGTTTTGAATGAAAATCAAGATGGCGGACAGGAAGTTTGGCCAAATAAGGAAAACTTGGTATCTATGTTCTCGGCTTGACCCAAGGAATCTATTAAGACCCGTGGCATTTCAATAGCCAGATTTATTCAAAAGTTATTAGCCTTTTTGGAAATTTTGTTATAACTTTTGACCACTAAGTGGCGCTGTCTTGAAATATTTTGGTTGCCTTCAGGGGATGGTGCTGATGACACAATCTGAGTTTCGTAATATTACACCAATGCATTTGTTTAGTATAGCATTTTATTTCACAAAACTGTATTGAAGTCAATGGGAATTTCATATTTTGTTCAATTATAGCGCCACCAAGAGGCTCAGTCCCACAATTTTTTTTACGTGTCCTCAGAGTGAGCCCATACATATGTGTGTCAATTTTGGTGAAAATATCTCAATTCGCTTCGGAGTTATAGACATTTATATGAAAAAACACGAAAAAAATGACTGACACATGACTTTGATTGGAAATTAGTACCCCTAAACATCAATATTTTCGCATTTGGGCATTGGCGTATAGCTATCGACCTATGTTTCCAAACTTCTGACGGTGGTTTCGTCTCGATCGGACTAGCGGTTTCAAAGATATAGCCAAATGTTTTTTAAGCGCTAAATCACAACGCTACACAAACCGTAAGGCGAAACCTAGCATGTTTGGTATCGTAGGACTCGGCAACGATTCAGGAGTCTAAAAAGATGAGTTTCGTGAAAATAAGTCGACCACACCCAAAGTTATAAGCATTTGAAAAAAAAAATTCACCACTAGGTGGCGCTGTTTCGAAACTTCTCAGGCTCATTCAGGGCATTGTGCTGATGACCCATACCACGTTTCGTAACAATCCGTTCATGCGTTCATAAAATACAGAATTTTAGCACAAAATTCAAAATGGCCGACAGCCAAAATGACCGATATGGTCAAATTGGATATCAGTCGACTCGGCATGTTGCCCTGAATCTAACAAGACCAATTGTATGATTTTTGGACAAACTGTTCAGAAGTTATAAGCAAAAATAGCCATTTTTCATATCTCCGGACCAGTAGGTGGCGCTGCGCCGAAACACAGCATGTAGCCTCAGGTCATGCTTGTGAGTACAAGTACCAAGTTTGGTCTGAATACGATAAACCGTTGCGGAGATACGGCCTTACGACTGTTTTTGCTAGCGCTACGTAAAATGTATTTGTGCGTTTATTGAAAACGGTTTGACGAATCCATTTGAATTCCATAACTTTTTGTCAGCACTACCTGAAGATGATCTGGTTCAATTTTCGTGCAAATCGGACAAACCGTCTAGGACGAGTTCGAAAAAGTAGCTTTTTTTGAAAATTCAAGATGGCGGCCATATTTTTATGACGGCAAATGACGTCATAGGGTGCAATCGAATCGCCATGAGCTCAGGAATCAGAGGAAAAAAGAATTTCGCTGATTGGCCTTTTGGTTCAAAAGTTATTAGCAAAATAAAAGTGAAACTTTGGACAGGTGGTGGCGCTAGAGGGAATGACTTAGAAACACCAAAATTGGTGTATTTAATGTTGAGACGGTCCTCTATCAGAATGTCAAACCAAAACAACTTTCCCGCAATCGGTTCTATGGGCTGCCATAGACTCCCATGGCGGAAGAATAATAATAATAATAAATATAGCTGCAAGCAGCAATTACCGGGGCCAAGCAGAATAAGACGACAAGACATGCCAACATGTCTGAAAGTGTCAGACCAACTGCAACAATGAGCAATTATAGACTTTAAAGAGGATTTTATGCAAAATGCCTGAAAAATCATAGAAACAATAATTAAAAATATGATTTTATGGATTATCACTTTCGACCAATAGGTGGCACAGTTACAAAACTGATGTGATGTGGTCAGAGTGAAGTGACAATGACACATACAAAGTTTGGTGTCAATATGTCAAGGCATTGCAGAGATAAAGCCTGAATAGTGCTATTAGCATCATGCCTCAACTTTGCTGCTGCGCTATACGAAAACGGTTTCGTCTGTCGACACGAAATCCATAACTTTTAGTCGGCACGGTCTGGAGATGATACGATTCGATTTTGGTGAAAATCGGACAAACGGTCTAGGAGGAGTTCGAAAAAGTAGGTTTTGAATGAAAATCAAGATGGCGGACAAGAAGTTTGACCAAATAAGGAAAATTTGGTATCTATGTTCTCGGCTTGACCCAAGGAATCTATTAAGACCAGTGGCATTTACATAGGCCGATGTATTCAAAAGTTATTAGCAGTGTTGGAAATGTTGTTATAACTTTTGACCACTAGGTGGCGCTGTCTCTAAATATGTTGGGTACCTTCAGGGGATGGTGCTGATGGCACATTCTGAGTTTCGTAATATTACACCAATGCATTTGTTAAGTATAGCATTTTATTTCACAAAACTGCATTGAAGTCAATGGGAATTTCATGTTTTGTTCTATTATAGCGCCACCAAGAGGCTCAGTCCCACCATTTTTTTTATGTGTCCTCAGAGTGAGCCCATACATCTATGTGTTGATTTTGGTGCAAAAATCTCAATTTGCTTCGGAGTTATAGACATTTATATGAAAAAACACGTAAAAAATGACTGACACATGACTTTGATTGAATATTACTACCCCTAAACATCAATATTTTCACATTTGGGCATTGGCGTATAGCTATCGACCTATGTTTCCAAACTTCTGAAGGTGGTTTCGTCTTGATCGGACAAGCTGTTTCAAAGATATAGCCAAATGTTTTTTAAGCGCTAAATCACAACGCTACACAAACCATAAGGCGAAACCTAACATGTTTGGTATCGTTGGACTCGGCAACGATTCAGGAGTCTAAAGAGATGAGTCCTGTGAAAATAAGTTGACCACACCCAAAGTTATAAGCATTTGGAAGCATTTGGGGAAAAAAATTCACCACTAGATGGCACTGTTTCGAAACTTCTCAGGCTCCTTCAGGACATCGTGCTGATGACCCATACCGAGTTTCATAACGATACGTTCATGCATTCCTAAAATACAGCATTTTAGCACATAATTCAAAATGGCCGACAGCCAAAATGGCTGATCTGGGAAAATTGGATATCAGTCGACTCAGCATGATCCCTTGAATCTAACGAGACCACTTTTATGATTTTTGGACAAACCATTCAGAAGTTATAAGCAAAAAAAGCCATTTTTCATATCTCCGGACCAGAGGGTGGCACTGCGACGAAACGCAGCATGTAGGCTCAGGTCATGCTTGTGATGATATGTGCTTAGTTTGGTCTGAATACGATAAAGCGTTGCGGAGATACAGGCTTGTGTCTGTTTTCGCAAGCGCTACATAAAATTTGTTTGCGCGGTATTCGAAAACGGTTTGACGAATCAACACGAATTCCATAACTTTTTGTCGGCATGGTCTGAAGATGATCTGATTCAATTTTCGTGGAAATTGGACCAACGGCCTAGAAGGAGTTCGAAAAAGTAGGTTTTTCGGAAAATTCAAAATGGCGGAAACATTTTTATGACGAAAAATGACGTCATATGGTGCATTCGAATCGTCATGAGCTCAGGAATCAGAGGAAAAACGAATTTTGTTTCTAGCCCTAGTGGTTCAAAAGTTATTAGCATCAACATGAGTGCAACTTTGGACAGTTGGTGGCGCTAGAGGGAAAGACTTAGACACACCAAAATTGGTGTATTTAATGTTGGGACTGTCCTCTATTAGAATGTCAAATCATTATAACTTTCCCACGATCGGTTCTATGGGCTGCCATAGACTCCCAGTCGGAAGAAGGAAGAATAATAATAATAATAATAATAATAATAATAAGAACAGGAACGAAAACAATAGGTGCCTCCGCACCTTCGGTGCTTGGCCCCTAAATATAGCTGCAAGCAGCAATTACCGGGGCCAAGCAGAATAAGACGACAAGACATGCCAACATGTCTGAAAGTGTCAGACCAACTGCAACAATGAGCAATTAAAGACATTTAAAGAGGATTTTAGGCGAAATGGCTGAAAAATCATGTAAAAAGTGATTCAAAATATGATTTAATGGATTGTCACTTTTGACCAAAAGGTGGCGCTGTTACGAAATTGATGTGGTGTGGTCAGAGTAAGGAGACAGTGACACATACAAAGTTTTGTGTCAATATGTCGAGGCATTGCAGATATAAAGCCTGAATAGTCATTTTGGCATCATGCCTCAACTTTGCTGCTGTGCTATACAAAAACGGTTTCATCAATCGACACGAAATCCATAACTTTTTGTCGGCACAGTCTGGAGATGATACGATTCGATTTTGGTGAAAATCGGACAAACGGTCTAGGAGGAGTTAGAAAAAGTAGGTTTTGAATGAAAATCAAGATGGCGGACAGGAAGTTTGGCCAAATAAGGAAAACTTGGTATCTATGTTCTCGGCTTGACCCAAGGAATCTATTAAGATCCGTGGCATTTCAATAGCCAGATTTATTCAAAAGTTATTAGCCTTTTTGGAAATTTTGTTATAACTTTTGACCACTAGGTGGCGCTGTCTTGAAATATTTTGGTTGCCTTCAGGGGATGGTGCTGATGACACAATCTGAGTTTCGTAATATTACACCAATGCATTTGTTTAGTATAGCATTTTATTTCACAAAACTGTATTGAAGTCAATGGGAATTTCATATTTTGTTCAATTATAGCGCCACCAAGAGGCTCAGTCCCACAATTTTTTTTACGTGTCCTCAGAGTGAGCCCATACATATGTGTGTCAATTTTGGTGAAAATATCTCAATTCGCTTCGGAGTTATAGACATTTATATGAAAAAACACGAAAAAAATGACTGACACATGACTTTGATTGGAAATTAGTACCCCTAAACATCAATATTTTCGCATTTGGGCATTGGCGTATAGCTATCGACCTATGTTTCCAAACTTCTGACGGTGGTTTCGTCTCGATTGGACTAGCGGTTTCAAAGATATAGCCAAATGTTTTTTAAGCGCTAAATCACAACGCTACACAAACCGTAAGGCGAAACCTAGCATGTTTGGTATCGTAGGACTCGGCAACGATTCAGGAGTCTAAAAAGATGAGTTTCGTGAAAATAAGTCGACCACACCCAAAGTTATAAGCATTTGAAAAAAAAAATTCACCACTAGGTGGCGCTGTTTCGAAACTTCTCAGGCTCATTCAGGGCATTGTGCTGATGACCCATACCACGTTTCGTAACAATCCGTTCATGCGTTCATAAAATACAGAATTTTAGCACAAAATTCAAAATGGCCGACAGCCAAAATGACCGATATGGTCAAATTGGATATCAGTCGACTCGGCATGTTGCCCTGAATCTAACAAGACCAATTGTATGATTTTTGGACAAACTGTTCAGAAGTTATAAGCAAAAATAGCCATTTTTCATATCTCCGGACCAGTAGGTGGCGCTGCGCCGAAACACAGCATGTAGCCTCAGGTCATGCTTGTGAGTACAAGTACCAAGTTTGGTCTGAATACGATAAACCGTTGCGGAGATACGGCCTTACGACTGTTTTTGCTAGCGCTACGTAAAATGTATTTGTGCGTTTATTGAAAACGGTTTGACGAATCCATTTGAATTCCATAACTTTTTGTCAGCACTACCTGAAGATGATCTGGTTCAATTTTCGTGCAAATCGGACAAACCGTCTAGGACGAGTTCGAAAAAGTAGCTTTTTTTGAAAATTCAAGATGGCGGCCATATTTTTATGACGGCAAATGACGTCATAGGGTGCAATCGAATCGCCATGAGCTCAGGAATCAGAGGAAAAAAGAATTTCGCTGATTGGCCTTTTGGTTCAAAAGTTATTAGCAAAATAAAAGTGAAACTTTGGACAGGTGGTGGCGCTAGAGGGAATGACTTAGAAACACCAAAATTGGTGTATTTAATGTTGAGACGGTCCTCTATCAGAATGTCAAACCAAAACAACTTTCCCGCAATCGGTTCTATGGGCTGCCATAGACTCCCATGGCGGAAGAATAATAATAATAATAAATATAGCTGCAAGCAGCAATTACCGGGGCCAAGCAGAATAAGACGACAAGACATGCCAACATGTCTGAAAGTGTCAGACCAACTGCAACAATGAGCAATTAAAGACATTTAAAGAGGATTTTAGGCGAAATGGCTGAAAAATCATGTAAAAAGTGATTCAAAATATGATTTAATGGATTGTCACTTTTGACCAAAAGGTGGCGCTGTTACGAAATTGATGTGGTGTGGTCAGAGTAAGGAGACAGTGACACATACAAAGTTTTGTGTCAATATGTCGAGGCATTGCAGATATAAAGCCTGAATAGTCATTTTGGCATCATGCCTCAACTTTGCTGCTGTGCTATACAAAAACGGTTTCATCAATCGACACGAAATCCATAACTTTTTGTCGGCACAGTCTGGAGATGATACGATTCGATTTTGGTGAAAATCGGACAAACGGTCTAGGAGGAGTTAGAAAAAGTAGGTTTTGAATGAAAATCAAGATGGCGGACAGGAAGTTTGGCCAAATAAGGAAAACTTGGTATCTATGTTCTCGGCTTGACCCAAGGAATCTATTAAGATCCGTGGCATTTCAATAGCCAGATTTATTCAAAAGTTATTAGCCTTTTTGGAAATTTTGTTATAACTTTTGACCACTAGGTGGCGCTGTCTTGAAATATTTTGGTTGCCTTCAGGGGATGGTGCTGATGACACAATCTGAGTTTCGTAATATTACACCAATGCATTTGTTTAGTATAGCATTTTATTTCACAAAACTGTATTGAAGTCAATGGGAATTTCATATTTTGTTCAATTATAGCGCCACCAAGAGGCTCAGTCCCACAATTTTTTTTACGTGTCCTCAGAGTGAGCCCATACATATGTGTGTCAATTTTGGTGAAAATATCTCAATTCGCTTCGGAGTTATAGACATTTATATGAAAAAACACGAAAAAAATGACTGACACATGACTTTGATTGGAAATTAGTACCCCTAAACATCAATATTTTCGCATTTGGGCATTGGCGTATAGCTATCGACCTATGTTTCCAAACTTCTGACGGTGGTTTCGTCTCGATTGGACTAGCGGTTTCAAAGATATAGCCAAATGTTTTTTAAGCGCTAAATCACAACGCTACACAAACCGTAAGGCGAAACCTAGCATGTTTGGTATCGTAGGACTCGGCAACGATTCAGGAGTCTAAAAAGATGAGTTTCGTGAAAATAAGTCGACCACACCCAAAGTTATAAGCATTTGAAAAAAAAAATTCACCACTAGGTGGCGCTGTTTCGAAACTTCTCAGGCTCATTCAGGGCATTGTGCTGATGACCCATACCACATTTCGTAACAATCCGTTCATGCGTTCATAAAATACAGAATTTTAGCACAAAATTCAAAATGGCCGACAGCCAAAATGACCGATATGGTCAAATTGGATATCAGTCGACTCGGCATGTTGCCCTGAATCTAACGAGACCAATTGTATGATTTTTGGACAAACTGTTCAGAAGTTATAAGAAAAAATAGCCATTTTTCATATCTCCGGACCAGTAGGTGGCGCTGCGCCGAAACACAGCATGTAGCCTCAGGTCATGCTTGTGAGTACAAGTACCAAGTTTGGTCTGAATACGATAAACCGTTGCGGAGATACGGCCTTACGACTGTTTTTGCTAGCGCTACGTAAAATGTATTTGTGCGTTTATTGAAAACGGTTTGACGAATCCATTTGAATTCCATAACTTTTTGTCAGCACTACCTGAAGATGATCTGGTTCAATTTTCGTGCAAATCGGACAAACCGTCTAGGACGAGTTCGAAAAAGTAGCTTTTTTTGAAAATTCAAGATGGCGGCCATATTTTTATGACGGCAAATGACGTCATAGGGTGCAATCGAATCGCCATGAGCTCAGGAATCAGAGGAAAAAAGAATTTCGCTGATTGGCCTTACGGTTCAAAAGTTATTAGCAAAATAAAAGTGAAACTTTGGACAGGTGGTGGCGCTAGAGGGAATGACTTAGAAACACCAAAATTGGTGTATTTAATGTTGAGACGGTCCTCTATCAGAATGTCAAACCAAAACAACTTTCCCGCAATCGGTTCTATGGGCTGCCATAGACTCCCATGGCGGAAGAATAATAATAATAATAATAATAATAAATATAGCTGCAAGCAGCAATTATCGGGGCCAAGCGCAAGCAGATGACAGGATATGCCAACATGTCTGAAAGTGTCAGACCAATTGCAACAATGAGCAATTAAAGACATTTAGAGAAGATTTTAGGCGAAATTTCTGAAAAATCATAAAAAAAGTCATTCAGAATATGATTTAATGGATTATCACTTTCGACCAATAGGTGGAGGAGTTATAAAACTGATGTGATGAAGTCAGAGTGAAGTGACAATAGGCTTGTTTGAGATGCGTCTTGCCTCGCCTGCAATGTAGCCGAGAGTAGGCGGCTGCAGTGAGAGGAGGAGTGTAAAAAGAGCAGGCAAGCCGGACAGTTCTCTCTTCACGCAGTGGATCTGACACCTGTGAGATCAAAGATGGATATCGCGGGATTCACGCTCGTGCACAGTGTTGCTAATAAACTGGATGTAATTCAAGTTCTGTTGCTTTTATATGAAAATAAATAAAATGAACAAGACACCCAAAGTAGTTGTTATTTAATTCCATTCCAAATACAGGTTTATCAATATTTATTTCTTTAATATAGACATTATGTGTTTTTATTTTTTTTATTTTTTTTATAAAAATTAAATTGCATAACCCAAAGAGATCGCACTGTCAGATAGTTTGGGAATATTCACACATAGCATATAGACATAAAACCTGATATTAGAGTTTTAAAATCAAACATTTTAAAAGAGAACAATACATCACAGTTGTTTAAACCAATGAGCATGTTGTCAGCAAGTCGTTTCCCATCGTGCTTTTGATCAGCGCAGTCGGTGGAGAGCAACTGTGCTCGACTGCAGAATCCGACACGTGCGCCTTGTGATCGCGAGAGATTTTTGACATATGTCAGCATGACATCAGAGCAAGGCGGACTGTCCTCGGACACATTTTTAACCAATATGCATCTTGTGCTGATCACCGGTGATCAATTCTGCGCAGATTTTGCTCATGTCAAACAAGCCTATTGACATATACAAAGTTTGGTGTCAATATGTCAAGGCATTGCAGAGATAAAGCCTGAATAGTCCTTTTGGCATCATGCCTCAACTTTGCTGCTGCGGTTTACAAAAACGGTTTCGTCATTCAACACAAAATCCATAATTTTTAGTCAGCACAGTCTGGAGATGATATGATTCGATTTTGGTGAAATTTGGACAAATGGTCTAGGAGGAGTTCGAAAAGGTTGGTTTTGAATGAAAATCAACATGGTGGACAGGAAGTTTGGTCAAATAAGGAAAACTTGGTGTCCATGTTGTTGGCTTGTGGAATGAATATTATCACAGATGCATATGTGCCCATACACACACAGACACAAATACATACACAGACATAGAGAGGTTTGACTGCAATAGAGAGCATTTTTATAGATATTGGAAAATAAAATCATTAATTCTCTGCATAAATCTAAAACAATTTATACATAAATGAAGGTATGGTATGAGAGCACAAATGCAACGTGGAAAGAACATGACTACACACAGATCACATGCACACATAGAGAAATACACAAATACAAACACAAACAAACAGGAGTGACTGTAAAAGAGAGTTTTTTTTTTTATTGGCAAATAAACTTAATAATTCCAGCATGAATCTAAAAATGTTCACACATAAATGAAGGCTTGATACTAGAGAAGAAAAAAACAACAATGTGGAATGAGCATGATTACACATACACACATGCATGTGCATGCACAGAAATACACACAGACACATAGTGTGTTTACTGTTCACTGCTATTTCATACGCCTATAGCTGTTTTTTTTTTAACTTTTTTAAAATTAATTTCTTATTGTACAGTGAATCATTTTATACAGTTTGATTATGAAATAATATGCAATTGCTATCAAGTATTTTCTTTTAGTGGCAACTTATGTGATATTTTTGCAAATGTATGTAGCTTTGTTGCAAGAACAAGATATTTCAAAAGACCTCAAATAAGACCAACAAAAAATTCTAAACTTTGTCAAAATACTGATTTAATGTATTTTAAAATGTCTAAATATATAATTCATAAAAAAGCTGTTATAAGAGCAATAAGTCACATCCAGAAAAATGAATGGATCTCTATGGGGCCTCTGTTGGAAGTATATGGTAATTACATTTTGTGGCTAAAAGTATATTATTTACAAAAAAGATGTAACCACCAGATGGCAGAATTCTGCATCTAACATAAGCATCAACATCCAGAAACAAGTCATATTTAAATTTGATCATCATGTGTTTTTTCATAAAAATGTTACATTTTATATGTATGCTAGTTGTTGAGGAATTTTGCAGTAAGTAGGTAAAAAAGTACTTTATATCCTTGTCAGGTCTCGTTGATACTGTCTCAACAAACTGACTCTTCAATGCTTATGCAAAGACCATACTTACCTTCTTCATCTACTTACCCACCATCAGCCTGTTATCTGGATCCTCCGTCTTCTTCTGTCATCCTCCTGCCATCATCTAACCTAATCTAGTCATCTACAAACTGTAACAGATAAGATACTTTATCAGATCCATATTATCCATAAACTCTGCAACCGTTAATCATATCCCATCAAACTCACCTGCTGTGACTGTTCAACTGTGTTAATAAACATCCTTGCAACTTACCTGTTTGTTCTGTGCTGATTTGTGACACACTGCACCACACATCAGTGTTTCCTGAACGCATGTACGGTTTTGATCTAATAAACAATTTATAAATACAGGCATTTGCTATGTAAGCCTATAATAAATTAATGACTGACTCAATCATAAAGACAGTGATTTACCGTCCCCTACTGTTTTAAGTTTAATACTTAAATCATACATTACATATTTCTCTATTGAACATTTAAATATATATATATATATATATATATATATATATAATTGCCTAACCCAGCTAAAAAATAATCTGTTGGGGGTACAACACTCTAAAAACTATTGGAACCACTGGACTATGGTATAAACAAAGTAAAAAAAAAAAAAAACATACAAACTATAATTCTGAGAGTTATAACAATCAACTCCTCTTACACTCATGTCCTTCACCACCATGACTTTTGCCTTCTTTTTGATAATACTTTAATTGTAACAGTCATAAAAGTCTTCATATGAACAATCAATAGGCTAAACTGCAGGGGTGCATATAGCCTACTGGGTGATATGGGAACTGCCATCCATAAAAATATTTATCCAGTATAAATACAAATGTAAGCAGTGTTTTCTGTCAATAAACGTGTCTTGGTGCCATAAGTAATATAATGATGCTTCCAAGCACCAATTATATTGAATCACTAATGTATATCAGCCATTTCAACTGAAATTTAAAAGCTGTGATATTAATGTTGCCCACTTGAGGGAGCCATATGATAAGTACATTTTTAAGCCCAATGTTTGTTTGTTTTTTAAAATCAGTTAACATCCATTTAAATTGAAATAAATGTATATATATATAACGAATTTGTAGAACTATGGTGTACTGACAACATTGTTTTACATAGAATCTGTCAAATGCTGAAAAATCATTAAATGTTAAACCTTTATAAATAAAATAAAACATATATTTTTCAGTATTCATATTTTTCAAGTTGACATGATTACAAAACTGATGTGATGTGGTCAGAATAAATTGACAATGACACATACAAAGTTTGGTGCCAATATGTGAAGGCACTGCAGAGATAAAGCCTGAATAGTCCTTTTGGCATCATGCCTCAACTTTGCTGCTGCAGTATACGAAACAGTTTTGTCTATTCACACGGAAGCCATAACTTTTATTCGGCACAGTATGGAATGGATGTGTATTGTAAGTGGAGTGGATTGTGGATGATACAAATCAGTGGCAACTACTGGTGTTTCAAAGAGGGGAAGCTCATTTTCATCATACATCATAAAAATTAGTCATTTATAAATAAGTAAATTCTACGTTCCTTTTATAAGAAAATGTTATGAAAAGAAATCGAGTCAGCCGAACTGCTGTATGTAACAGATTTTGAATGAACTTGTCTTTGAAATGAACGTTTTCTAACACATTTTTAGTCAATAAAATATTAACACAATAGGTGATGTGCTCAGAGTGAAGTGACAATGACACATACAAAGTTTGGTGTCAATATGTCAAGGCATTGCAGAGATAAAGCCTGAATAGTGCTTTTAGCATCATACCTCAACTTAGCTGCTACAATATACGAAAACGGTTTCGTCTATTGACACGAAATCCATAACTTTTATTCAGCATAGTCTGGAGATGATACGATTCTATTTTGATGAAAATTGGACAAACGGTCTAGGAGAAGTTCGAAAAAGTAGGTTTTGACTGAAAATCAAGATGGCGGACAGGAACTTTGGCCAAATAAGGAAAACTTGGTATCTATGTTCTCGGCTTGACCGAAGGAATCTATTAAGACCAGTGGCATTTCAAAAGCCAGATTTATTCAAAATTTATTAGCCTTTTTGGAAATTTTGTCATAACATTTGATCACTAGATGGCTCTCTCTCAAAATATTTTGGGTACCTTCAGGGGATGGTGCTGATGGCACATTCTGAGTTTCGTAATATTACACCAATGCATTTGTTTAGTATAGCATTTTATTTCACAAAACTGTATTGAAGTTAATGGGAATTTCATGTTTTGTTCTGTTATAGCACCACCAAGAGGCTCAGTCACACCATTTTTTTTTATGTGTCCTCAGAGTGAGCCCATACATATGTGTGTCAATTTTGGTGAAGATATCTCAATTCGCTTCGGAGTTATAGACATTTATATGAAAAAACACGTAAAAAATGACTGACACATGACTTTGATTGGAATTTACTACCCCTAAACATCAATATTTTTGCATTTGGGCATTGACGTATTGCTATCGACCTATGTTTCCAAACTTCTGACGGTGGTTTCGTCTTGATCGGACTATCGGTTTCGAAGATATAGCCAAATGTTTTTTAAGCGCTAAATCACAACGCTACACAAACCGTAAGGCGAAACCTAGCATGTTTGGTATCGTGGGACTCGGCAACGATTCAGGACTGTAATGAGATGAGTCTCGTGAAAATAAGTCGACCACACCCAAAGTTATAAGCATTTGGGAAAAAAAATTCACCACTAGGTGGCGCTGTTTCGAAAGTTCTCAGGTTCCTTCAGGACATCGTGATGATGACCAATACCAAGTTTCGTAACAATTCGTTCATGCGTTCATAAAATACAGCATTTTAGCACAAAATTCAAAATGGCTGACAGTCAAAATGGCCGATATGGTCAAATTGGATATCAGTCGAATCGGCATGTTGCCCTGAATCTAACGAGACCAATTTTATGATTTTTGGACAAACTGTTCAAAACCTATAAGCAAAAATAGCGATTTTCCATATCTCCGGACCAGTAGGTGGCGCTGCGCCGAAACACAGCATGTAGCCTCAGGTCATACCTGTGATGACATGTACCAAGTTTGGTCTGAATACGATAAACCGTTGCGGAGATAGAGCCCTACGACTGTTTTTGCAGGCGCTACGTAAAATTAGTTCGAGCGTTTTTCGAAAACGGTTTAACGAATCAATTTGAATTCCATAACTTTTTGTCAGCACTGCCTGAAGATGATCTGGTTCAATTTTCGTGCGAATCGGACAAACCGTCTAGGACGAGTTCGAAAAAGTAGGTTTTACGAAAAATTAAAAATGGCGGCCATATTGTTATGACGGAAAATGAAGTCATAGGGTGCAATCGAATCGGCATGAGCTCAGGAATCAGAGGGAAAAAGAATTTTGTTGATTGACCTCACGGTTCAAAAGTTATTAGCAAAATAAAAGTGAAACTTTGGACAGGTGGTGGCGCTAGAGGGAATGACTTAGAAACAACAAAATTGGTGTATTTAATGTTGGGAGAGTCCTCTATCAGAATGTCAATCCAAAACAACTTTCCCGCAATCGGTTCTATGGGCTGCCATAGACACCCAGTCGGAAGAAACGGAAGAATAATAATAATAAGAACGGGAACAGATACAATAGGTGCCTACGCACCTTCGGTGCTTGGCCCCTAATAATAATAAGAACGGGAACGAAAACAATAGGTGCCTCCGCACCTTCGGTGCTTGGCCCCTAATAAGAACGGGAACAGATACAATAGGTGCCTACGCACCTTCGGTGCTTGGCCCCTAATAATAAGAACCGGAACAAACACAATAGGTGCCTCCGCACCTTCGGTGCTTGGCCCCTAAATATAGCTGCAAGCAGCAATTATCGGGGCCAAGCGCAAGCAGACGACAGGATATGCCAACATGGCTGAAGGTGTCAGACCAACTGCAACAATGAGCAATTAAATACATTTAAAGAGGATTTTAGGCGAAATGGCTGAAAAATCATATAAAAAGTCATTCGAAATATGATTTAATGGATTATCACTTTCGACCAATCTGTGGCGCAGTTACAAAACTGATGTGATGTGGTCAGAGTGAAGTGACAATGACACATACAAAGTTTGGTGTCAATATGTCAAGGCATTGCAGAGATAAAGCCTGAATAGTGCTTTTAGCATCATGCCTCAAGCTGCTACGCTATACGAAAACGGTTTCGTCTATAGACACGAAATCCATAACTTTTATTCAGCACAGTCTGGAGATGATACGATTCGATTTTGGTGAAAATCGGACAAACGGTCTAGGAGGAGTTCGAAAAAGTAGGTTTTGACTGAAAATCAAGATGGCGGACAGGAAGCTAGGCCAAATAAGGAAACCTTGGTATCTATGTTCTCGTCTTGACCCAAGGAATCTATTAAGACCAGTTGCATTACAATAGGCCAACTTATTCAAAAGTTATTAGCAGTTTTGTAAATTTTGTTATAACTTTTGACCACTAGGTGGCACTGTCTCGAAATATTTTGGGTACCTTCAGGGGATGGTGCTGATGGCACATTTTGAGTTTCGTAATATTACACCAATGCATTTGTTTAGTATAGCATTTTATTTCACAAAACTGCATTGAAGTCAATGGGAATTTCATGTTTTGTTCTATTATAGCGCCACCAAGAGGCTGAGTCCCACCATCTTTTTTACATGTCCTCAGAGTGAGCTCATACATATGTGTGTCGATTTTGGTGAAAATATCTCAATTCGCTTCGGAGTTATAGACATTTATATGAAAAAACATGTAAAAAATGACTGACACATGACTTTGTTTGGAATTTACTACCCCTAAACATCAATATTTTCGCATTTGGGCATTGGCGTATAGCTATCGACCTATGTTTCCAAACTTCTGACGGTGGTTTCATCTCGATCGGACTAGCGGTTTCAAAGATATAGCCAAATGTTTTTTAAGCGCTAAATCACAACGCTACACAAACCGTAAGGCGAAACCTAGCATGTTTGGTATCATAGGACTCGGCAACGATTCAGGAGTCTAAAAAGATGAGTTTCGTGAAAATAAGTCGACCACACCCAAAGTTATAAGCATTTGAAAAAAAAAATTCACCACTAGGTGGCGCTGTTTCGAAACTTCTCAGGCTCATTCAGGGCATTGTGCTGATGACCCATACCACGTTTCGTAACAATCTGTTCATGCGTTCTTAAAATACAGCATTTTAGCACAAAATTCAAAATGGCCGACAGTCAAAATGGCCGATATGGTAATATTGGATATCAGTCGACTCGGCATGTTACCCTGAATCTAACGAGACCAATTTTATGATTTTTGGACAAACTGTTCAGAAGTTATAAGCAAAAATAGCCATTTTTCATATCTCCGGACCAGTAGGTGGCGCTGCGCCGAAACACAGCATGTAGCCTCAGGTCATGCTTGTGATGACATGTACCAAGTTTGGTCTGAATCCGATAAAGCGTTGCGGAGATACGGCCTTACATCTGTTTTCGCAAGCGCTACGTAAAATGTATTCGTGGGTTTATCGAAAACTGTTAAGCGAATCAACTTGAATTCCATAACTTTTTGTCAGCATGGTCTGTAGATGATCTGGTTCAATTTTCGTGCAAATCGGACAAACCGTCTAGGACGAGTTCGAAAAAGTAGCTTTTTAGATAAATTCAAAATGGCGGCCATATTGTTATGACAGAAATGATGTCATAGGGTGCAATCGAATTGGCATGAGCTCAGGAATCAGAGAGAAAAATAATTTTGTTGATTGGCCTTACGGTTCAAAAGTTATTAGCAAAATAAAAGTGAAACTTTGGACAGGTGGTGGCGCTAGAGGGAATGACTTAGACACACCAAAATTGGTGTATTTAATGTTGGGACTGTCCTCTATCAGAATGTCAAACCAAAACAACTTTCCCGCATTCGGTTCTATGGGCTGCCATAGACTCCCAGTTGGAAGAAGGAAGAAGAATAAATATAGCTGCAAGCAGCAATTATCGGGGCCAAGCGCAAGCAGATGACAGGATATGCCAACATGGCTGAAGGTGTCAGACCAACTGGAACAATGAGCAATTAAATACATTTAAAGAGGATTTTAGGCGAAATGGCTGAAAAATCATATAAAAAGTCATTTAAAATATGATTTAATGGATTATCACTTTCGACCAATAGGTGGAGCAGTTACAAAACTGATGTGATGTGGTCAGAGTGAAGTGACAATGACATATACAAAGTTTGGTGTCAATATTTCAAGGGATTTCAGAGATAAAGCCTGAATAGTGCTTTTGGCATCATGCCTCAACTTTGCTGCTGCGCTATACGAAAACAGTTTCGTCTATCGACACGAAATCCATAACGTTTAGTCGGCACAGTCTGGAGATGATACGATTCGATTTTGGTGAAAATCGGACAAACGGTCTAGGAGGAGTTCGAAAAAGTAGGTTTTGAATGAAAATCAAGATGGCGGACAGGAAGTTTGGCCAAATAAGGAAAACTTGGTATCTATGTTCTCGGCTTGACCCAGGGAATCTATTAAGACCAGTGGCATTTCAATAGCCAGATTTATTCAAAAGTTATTAGCCTTTTTGGAAATTTTGTTATAACTTTTGACCACTAGGTGGCGCTGTCTCGAAATCTTTTGGGTACCTTCAAGGGATGGAGCTGATGGCACATTCTGAGTTTCGTAATATTACACCAATGCATTTGTTTAGTATAGCATTTTATTTCACAAAACTGTATTGAAGTCAATGGGAATTTCATGTTTTGTTCTGTTATAGCGCCACCAAGAGGCTCAGTCACACCATTTTTTTTTATGTGTCCTCAGAGTGAGCCCATACATATGTGTGTCAATTTTGGTGAAGATATCTCAATTCGCTTCGGAGTTATAGACATTTATATGAAAAAACACGTAAAAAATGACTGACACATGACTTTGATTGGAATTTACTACCCCTAAACATCAATATTTTTGCATTTGGGCATTGGTGTATAGCTATCGACCTATGTTTCCAAACTTCTGACGGTGGTTTCGTCTTGATCGGACTATCGGTTTCGAAGATATAGCCAAATGTTTTTTAAGCGCTAAATCACAACGCTACACAAACCGTAAGGCGAAACCTAGCATGTTTGGTATCGTGGGACTCGGCAACGATTCAGGACTGTAATGAGATGAGTCTCGTGAAAATAAGTCGACCACACCCAAAGTTATAAGCATTTGGGAAAAAAAATTCACCACTAGGTGGCGCTGTTTCGAAAGTTCTCAGGTTCCTTCAGGACATCGTGATGATGACCAATACCAAGTTTCGTAACAATTCGTTCATGCGTTCATAAAATACAGCATTTTAGCACAAAATTCAAAATGGCTGACAGTCAAAATGGCCGATATGGTCAAATTGGATATCAGTCGAATCGGCATGTTGCCCTGAATCTAACGAGACCAATTTTATGATTTTTGGACAAACTGTTCAAAACCTATAAGCAAAAATAGCCATTTTCCATATCTCCGGACCAGTAGGTGGCGCTGCGCCGAAACACAGCATGTAGCCTCAGGTCATACCTGTGATGACATGTACCAAGTTTGGTCTGAATACGATAAACCGTTGCGGAGATAGAGCCCTACGACTGTTTTTGCAGGCGCTACGTAAAATTAGTTCGAGCGTTTTTCGAAAACGGTTTAACGAATCAATTTGAATTCCATAACTTTTTGTCAGCACTGCCTGAAGATGATCTGGTTCAATTTTCGTGCGAATCGGACAAACCGTCTAGGACGAGTTCGAAAAAGTAGGTTTTACGAAAAATTAAAAATGGCGGCCATATTGTTATGACGGAAAATGAAGTCATAGGGTGCAATCGAATCGGCATGAGCTCAGGAATCAGAGGAAAAAAGAATTTTGTTGATTGACCTCACGGTTCAAAAGTTATTAGCAAAATAAAAGTGAAACTTTGGACAGGTGGTGGCGCTAGAGGGAATGACTTAGAAACAACAAAATTGGTGTATTTAATGTTGGGAGAGTCCTCTATCAGAATGTCAATCCAAAACAACTTTCCCGCAATCGGTTCTATGGGCTGCCATAGACACCCAGTCGGAAGAAACGGAAGAATAATAATAAATATAGCTGCAAGCAGCAATTATCGGGGCCAAGCGCAAGCAGATGACAGGATATGCCAACATGGCTGAAGGTGTCAGACCATCTGCAACAATGAGCAATTAAATACATTTAAAGAGGATTTTAGGCGAAATGGCTGAAAAATCATATAAAAAGTCATTCAAAATATGATTTAATGGATTATCACTTTCGACCAATAGGTGGCGCAGTTACAAATGTGATGTGATGTGGTCAGAGTGAAGTGACAATGACACATACAAAGTTTGGTGTCAATATGTCAAGGCATTGCAGAGATAAAGCCTGAATAGTGCTTTTAGCATCATGCCTCAAGTTTGCTGCTACGCTATACGAAAACGGTTTCGTCTATAGACACGAAATCCATAACTTTTAGTCAGCACAGTCTGGAGATGATACGATTCGATTTTGGTGAAAATTGGACAAACGGTCTAGGAGGAGTTCGAAAAAGTAGGTTTTGAATGAAAATCAAGATGGCGGACAAGAAGTTTGACCAAATAAGGAAAATTTGGTATCTATGTTCTCGGCTTGACCCAAGGAATCTATTAAGACCAGTGGCATTTACATAGGCCGATGTATTCAAAAGTTATTAGCAGTTTTGGAAATGTTGTTATAACTTTTGACCACTAGGTGGCGCTGTCTCTAAATATTTTGGGTACCTTCAGGGGATGGTGCTGATGGCACATTCTGAGTTTCGTAATATTACACCAATGCATTTGTTTAGTATAGCATTTTATTTCACAAAACTGCATTGAAGTCAATGGGAATTTCATGTTTTGTTCTATTATAGCGCCACCAAGAGGCTCAGTCCCACCATTTTTTTTATGTGTCCTCAGAGTGAGCCCATACATATATGTGTCGATTTTGGTGCAAAAATCTCAATTTGCTTCGGAGTTATAGACATTTATATGAAAAAACACGAAAAAAATGACTGACACATGACTTTGATTGGAAATTAGTACCCCTAAACATCAATATTTTCGCATTTGGGCATTGGCGTATAGCTATCGACCTATGTTTCCAAACTTCTGACGGTGGTTTCGTCTCGATCGGACTAGCGGTTTCAAAGATATAGCCAAATGTTTTTTAAGCGCTAAATCACAACGCTACACAAACCGTAAGGCAAAACCTAGCATGTTTGGTATCGTAGGACTCGGCAATGATTCAGGAGTCTAAAAAGATGAGTTTCGTGAAAATAAGTCGACCACACCCAAAGTTATAAGCATTTGAAAAAAAAAATTCACCACTAGGTGGCGCTGTTTCGAAACTTCTCAGGCTCATTCAGGGCATTGTGCTGATGACCCATACCACGTTTCGTAACAATCCGTTCATGCGTTCATAAAATACAGAATTTTAGCACAAAATTCAAAATGGCCGACAGCCAAAATGACCGATATGGTCAAATTGGATATCAGTCGACTCGGCATGTTGCCCTGAATCTAACGAGACCAATTGTATGATTTTTGGACAAACTGTTCAGAAGTTATAAGCAAAAATAGCCATTTTTCATATCTCCGGACCAGTAGGTGGCGCTGCGCCGAAACACAGCATGTAGCCTCAGGTCATGCTTGTGAGTACAAGTACCAAGTTTGGTCTGAATACGATAAACCGTTGCGGAGATACGGCCTTACGACTGTTTTTGCTAGCGCTACGTAAAATGTATTCGTGCGTTTATCGAAAACGGTTTGACGAATCCATTTGAATTCCATAACTTTTTGTCAGCACTACCTGAAGATGATCTGGTTCAATTTTCGTGCAAATCGGACAAACCGTCTAGGACGAGTTCGAAAAAGTAGCTTTTTTTGAAAATTCAAGATGGCGGCCATATTTTTATGACGGCAAATGACGTCATAGGGTGCAATCGAATCGCCATGAGCTCAGGAATCAGTGGAAAAAAGAATTTCGCTGATTGGCCTTACGGTTCAAAAGTTATTAGCAAAATAAAAGTGAAATTTTGGACAGGTGGTGGCGCTAGAGGGAATGACTTAGAAACACCAAAATTGGTGTATTTAATGTTGAGACGGTCCTCTATCAGAATGTCAAACCAAAACAACTTTCCCGCAATCGGTTCTATGGGCTGCCATAGACTCCCAGTCGGAAGAAGGAAGAATAATAATAATAATAATAATAATAAGAACGGGAACGAAAACAATAGGTGCCTCCGCACCTTCGGTGCTTGGCCCCTAATAATAATAATAATAATAAGAAACGGAACAGATACAATAGGTGCCTCCGCACCTTCGGTGCTTGGCCCCTAAATATAGCTGCAAGCAGCAATTACCGGGGCCAAGCAGAATAAGACGACAAGACATGCCGACATGTCTGAAAGTGTCAGACCAACTGCAACAATGAGCAATTAAAGACATTTAAAGAGGATTTTAGACGAAATGGCTGAAAAATCATAGAAACAGTAATTAAAAATATGATTTAATGGATTATCACTTTCGACAAATAGGTGGCGCAGTTACAAAACTGATGTGATGTGGTCAGAGTGAGGAGACAATGACACATACAAAGTTTGGTGTCAATATGTCAAGGCATTGCAGAGATAAAGCCTGAATAGTGCTATTAGCATCATGCCTCAAATTTGCTGCTGCGCTATACGAAAACGGTTTCGTCAATTGACACGAAATCCATAACTTTTAGTCGGCACAGTCTGGGGATGATACGATTCGATTTTGGTGAAAATCGGACAAACGGTGTGGGAGGAGTTCGAAAAAGTAGGTTTTGAATGAAAATAGCATTTTATCTCACAAAACTGTATTGAAGTCAATGGGAATTTCATGTTTTGTTCTATTATAGCGCCACCAAGAGGCTCAGTCCCACAATTTTTTTTACGTGTCCTCAGAGTGAGCCCATACATATGTGTGTCAGTTTTGGTGAAAATATCTCAATTTGCTTTAGAGTTATAAACATTTATATGAAAAAACACGTAAAAAATGACTGACACATGACTTTGTTTGAATTTTACTACCCCTAAACATCAATATTTTCGCATTTGGGCATTGGCGTATAGCTATCGACCTATGTTTCCAAACTTCTGACGGTGGTTTCGTCTCGATCGGACAAGCGGTTTCGAAGATATAGCCTAATGTTTTTTAAGCGCTAAATCACAACGCTACACAAACCGTAAGGCGAAACCTAGCATGTTTGGTATCGTAGGACTCGGCAAGGTTTCAGGAGTCTAATTAGATGAGTCTCGTGAAAATAAGTCGACCGCACCCAAAGTTATAAGCATTTGAAAAAAAAAATTCCCCACTAGGTGGCGCTGTTTCGAAACTTCTCACACTCCTTCAGGACATCGTGCTGATGACCCATGCCAAGTTTCGTAACAATCCGTTCATGCGTTCATAAAATACAGCATTTTAGCACATAATTCAAAATGGCCGACAGTCAAAATGGCCGATATGGTAAAATTGGATATCAGTCGACTCGGCATGTCGCCCTGAATCTAACGAGACCAATTTTATGATTTTTGGACAAACTGTTCAGAAGTTATAAGCAAAAATAGCCATTTTTCATATCTCCGGACCAGTAGGTGGCGCTGCGCCGAAACGCAGCATGTAGCCTCAGGTCATGCTTGTGATGACATGTACCAAGTTTGGTCTGAATACGATAAACCGTTGCAGAGATACAGCCTTACGACTGTTTTTGCAGGCGCTACGTAAAATTTGTTCGTGCGTTTATTGAAAACGGTTTGACGAATCAATTTGAATTCCATAACTTTTGGTCAGCACTGCCTGAAGATGATCTGGTTCAATTTTCGTGCAAATCGGACAAACCGTCTAGGACGAGTTCGAAAAAGTAGGTTTTTCGAATGAATCAAAATGGCGGCCATATTTTTATTACAGAAAATGAAGTCATAGGATGCAATCGAATCGGCATGAGCTCAGGAATCAGAGGAAAAAATAATTTTGTTGATTGGCCTTACAGTTCAAAAGTTATTAGCAAAATAAAAGTGAAACTTTGGACAGGTGGTGGCGCTAGAGGGAATGACTTAGAAACACCAAAATTGGTGTATTTAATGTTGGGACTGTGCTCTATCAGAATGTCAAACCAAAACAACTTTCCCGCAATCGGTTCTATGGGCTGCCATAGACTCCAAGAGCGGAAGAAGAAGAAGAAGAAGAAGAAGAAGAAGAAGAATAATAATAAGAACGCGAACGGATACAATAGGTGCCTCCGCACCTTCGGTGCTTGGCCCCTAATAATAATAAGAAACGGAACAGATACAATAGGTGCCTCCGCACCTTCGGTGCTTGGCCCCTAATTAAAGCTGCAAGCAGCGATGAAAGGGCCCTCGCACCCGTGCCATCAACACTCGGTGGCTTTAGGAAGACAGAGCATGGTTGGGAAATGTACATTTAAGGAGGTATATATAGTAAGAGTATGTCAAAGTCAGTTACAAAATGTTTTGTATAATGGTGATAATAGCATGCTTCATGACTCAGCTAAGTGTTGCTAGCATGTTTAGTGTGTTTCTAGCATGCTTAGTACACAATAATTATGTGGTTAGTACTGCATTACTGTGTTAACCATGTCAGTTTCTGTTGCCAGTAGGTGGCGTTATGACTATAACTGAATATGAGCTTGGATGTGTGTTCAGGACAGAACTCTTATCAAACGTGTGAAGTTTGGTGCAAATTGGACATTGCCTTCTTGAGTAACAACAAAGTCATGTTTCATTGAATTAGCATGCTTTAGCACTTAGCTAAGCATTGTTAGCATGTTTTAACATGTTTCTAGCATGTTTAGAACTCAATGGCATTTTTAACATGTTGCTAGAACGGCATCAACGTGTTAAACATGTCACTTCCTGTTGCCAGTTGGTGGCGCTATTACTATAATTGAACATTCTCATGTAGATGTGTTCAGGCCATGACTCTTATCAAAAGTGTGAAGTTTGGGGCAGATTGGACATTCCATGCCTGAGTTACAGCAAATTCCTATTTAATTGCAATAATAGCATGCTTTAGCACTTGGCTAAGAGTTTGCTAGCATGTTTTAGCATGTTTCTAGTATGTTGTTAGCATGTTTAACACTTGCTGGCACTCTTTTATATGTTATTAGGAGTCCATAACAGTGTTAAACATGTCACTTCCTGTTGCCAGCAGGTGGCGCTATGACTGTAACTGAATATAAGCATGGTCATGTGTTCAGGACAGAACGCTTATCAAAAGTGTGAAGTTTGGGGCAGATTGGACATTCCATGCCTGAGTTACAGCAAATTCATATTTAATTGCAGTAATATCATTCTTTAGCACTTAGCTAAGTGTTTGCTAGTATGTTTTAGCATGTCTATAGTATGTTGGTAGGATGTTTAGCACCTACTGGCATTTTTTTATATGTTATTAGGAGTCAAGAACAGTGTTAAACGTCACTTCCTGTTGCCAGCAGGTGGCGCTATTACTATAACTGAATATTCTCATGTAGATATGTTCAGGACAGAACGCTTATCAAAAGTGTGAAGTTTGGGGCAGATTGGACATTCCATGCCTGAGTTACAGCAAATTCCTATTTAATTGCAATAATAGCATGCTTTAGCACTTAGCTAAGAGTTTGCTAGCATGTTTTAGCATGCTTCTAGTATGTTGTTAGCATGTTTAGCACTTGCTGGCACTTTTTTATATGTTATTAGGAGTCCATAACAGTGTTAAACATGTCACTTCCTGTTGCCAGCAGGTGGCGCTATGACTATAACTGAATATGAGCATGGTCATGTGTTCAGGACAGAACGTTTATTAAAAGTGTGAAGTTTGGCGCAGATTGGACATTGCCTTCTTGAGTAACAACAACATCCTGTTTCATTGAATTAGCATGCTTTAGCACTTAGCTAAGTATTGCTAGTATGTTTTAACATGTTTCTAGCATGTTTAGAAGTCAATGGCATTTTTAACATGTTGCTAGAATGGCATCAACGTGTTAAACATGACACTTCCTGTTACCAGTAGGTGGCGCTATTACTATAACTGAATATTCTCATGTAGATATGTTCAGGACAGAACGCTTATCAAAAGTGTGAAGTTTGGGGCAGATTGGACATTCCATGCCTGAGTTACAGCAAATTCCTATTTAATTGCAATAATAGCATGCTTTAGCACTTAGCTAAGAGTTTGCTAGCATGTTTTAGCATGCTTCTAGTATGTTGTTAGCATGTTTAGCACTTGCTGGCACTTTTTTATATGTTATTAGGAGTCCATAACAGTGTTAAACATGTCACTTCCTGTTGCCAGCAGGTGGCGCTATGACTATAACTGAATATGAGCATGGTCATGTGTTCAGGACAGAACGTTTATTAAAAGTGTGAAGTTTGGCGCAGATTGGACATTGCCTTCTTGAGTAACAACAACATCCTGTTTCATTGAATTAGCATGCTTTAGCACTTAGCTAAGTATTGCTAGTATGTTTTAACATGTTTCTAGCATGTTTAGAAGTCAATGGCATTTTTAACATGTTGCTAGAATGGCATCAACGTGTTAAACATGACACTTCCTGTTACCAGTAGGTGGCGCTATTACTATAACTGAATATTCTCATGTAGATATGTTCAGGACAGAACGCTTATCAAAAGTGTGAAGTTTGGGGCAGATTGGACATTCCATGCCTGAGTTACAGCAAATTCCTATTTAATTGCAATAATAGCATGCTTTAGCACTTAGCTAAGAGTTTGCTAGCATGTTTTAGCATGCTTCTAGTATGTTGTTAGCATGTTTAGCACTTGCTGGCACTTTTTTATATGTTATTAGGAGTCCATAACAGTGTTAAACATGTCACTTTCTGTTGCCAGCAGGTGGCGCTATGACTATAACTGAATATGAGCATGGTCATGTGTTCAGGACAGAACTCTTATCAAACGTATGAAGTTTGGGGCAGATTGGACATTCCATGCCTGAGTTACAGCAACTTCCTGTTTCATGGCGAAACATCAAAATTTGTCAGGCCGCCGAGGACCCGCCCTTCGACGAAAACTCAAGATCTTCGCAATTTAACGTCGCAAAGGCCTTAAGATTACACTCACCAAATTTGAAGATGATCAGATTAAAACTGTAGGAGGAGTTCGTTAAAGTATGAGGCCTGAAAATGTCAAAAACTGCACAAAAATCTGGGAGGAAGTTCAAAATGGCTGACTTCCTGTTGGGTTTAGGGCTATGCTCCAAGAGACTTTTTTGTAGGTATTAGGTCATTACATGTATGTACCGAATTTCGTGCACGTACGTGGAACGTTGCGGGAGGCGCACTCCGTTGAACTTTTATAGGTGGCGCTATCGAGCCGTTTTGCCCCGTCCAATTCTGAAACCTATATCAGATGTAAATTTTCGCCAGTTCTGACGCGTGTGCAAAGTTTCGTGAGTTTTCGCGCATGTTTAGGCCCTCAAAAATGCAATTCAATGCGGAGAAGAAGAATAATAATAATAATTAAAGCTGCAAGCAGCGATGAAAGGGCCCTCGCACCCGTGCCATCAACACTCGGTGGCTTTAGGAAGACAGAGCATGGTTGGGAAATGTACATTCAAGGAGGTATATATAGTAAGAGTATGTCAAAGTCAGTTACAAAATGTTTTGTATAATGGTGATAATAGCATGCTTCATGACTCAGCTAAGTGTTGCTAGCATGTTTAGTCTGTTTCTAGCATGCTTAGTACACAATAATTATGTGGTTAGTACTGCATTACGGTGTTAACCATGTCAGTTTCTGTTGCCAGTAGGTGGCGTTATGGCTATAACTGAATATGAGCATGGATGTGTGTTCAGGACAGAACTCTTATCAAACGTGTGAAGTTTGGTGCAAATTGGACATTGCCTTCTTGAGTAACAACAAAGTCATGTTTCATTGAATTAACATTCTTTAGCACTTAGCTAAGCATTGTTAGCATGTTTTAACATGTTTCTAGCATGTTTAGAACTCAATGGCATTTTTAACATGTTGCTAGAACGGCATCAAAGTGTTAAACATGTCACTTCCTTTTGCCAGTAGGTGGCGCTATTACTATAACTGAATTTGAGCATAGACATGTGTTCAGGCCATGATTCTTATCAAATGTGTGAAGTTTGGGGCAGATTGGACATTCCATGCCTGAATTACAGCAAATTCCTATTTAATTGCAATAATAGCATGCTTTAGCACTTAGCTAAGAGTTTGCTAGCATGTTTTAGCATGTTTCTAGTATGTTGTTAGCATGTTTAGCACTTGCTGGCACTTTTTTATATGTTATTAGGAGTCCATAACAGTGTTAAACATGTCACTTCCTGCTGCCAGCAGGTGGCGCTATGACTGTAAGCATGATCATGTGTTCAGGACAGAACGCTTATCAAAAGTGTGAAGTTTGGGGCAGATTGGACATTCCTTGCCTGAGTTACAGCAAATTCATATTTAATTGCAGTAATATCATTCTTTAGCACTTAGCTAAGTGTTTGCTAGTATGTTTTAGCAAGTCTCTAGTATGTTGGTAGGATGTTTAGCACCTACTGGCATTTTTTTATATGTTATTAGGAGTCAAGAACAGTGTTAAACGTCACTTCCTGTTGCCAGCAGGTGGCGCTATGACTATAACTAAATATGAGCATGGACATGTGTTCAAGAGATAACTCTTATCAAACGTGTGAAGTTTGGGGTAGATTGTACATTGCCTTCTTGAGTAACAACAAAGTCCTGTTTCATTGAATTAGCATGGTTTAGCACTTAGCTAAGTACTGCTAGCATTTTTTAACATGTTTCTAGCATGTATAGAACTCAATGGCATTTTTAACATGTTGCTAGAACGGCATCAAAGTGTTAAACATGTCAATTCCTGTTGCCAGTAGGTGGCGCTATTACTATAACTGAATTTGAGCATAGACATGTGTTCAGGCCATGATTCTTATCAAATGTGTGAAGTTTGGGGCAGATTGGACATTACATGCCTGAGTTACAGCAAATTCCTATTTAATTGCAGTAATAGCATGCTTTAGCACTTAGCTAAGTGTTTGCTAACATGTTTCTAGTATGTTGCTTACCTGTTTAGCACTTGCTGGCTCTTTTTTATATGTTATTAGGAGACCACAAGAGTGTTAAACATGTCACTTCCTGTTACCAGTAGGTGGCGCTATTACTATAACTGAATTTTCTCATGTAAATGTGTTCAGGACAGAACGCTTATCAAAAGTGTGAAGTTTGGGGCAGATTTGACATTCCATGCCTGAGTTACAGCAAATTCCTATTTAATTGCAATAATAGCATGCTTTAGCACTTAGCTAAGAGTTTGCTAGCATGTTTTAGCATGCTTCTATTATGTTGTTAGCATGTTTAGCACTTGCTGGCACTTTTTTATATGTTATTAGGAGTCCATATCAGTGTTAAACATGTCACTTCCTGTTGCCAGCAGGTGGCGCTATGACTGTAACTGAATATGAGCATGGTCATGTGTTCAGGACAGAACGCTTATCAAAAGTGTGAAGTTTGGGGCAGATTGGACATTCCATGCCTGAGTTACAGCAACTTCCTGTTTCATGGCGAAACATCGAAATTTGTCAGGCCGCCGAGGACCCGCCCTTTGACGAAAACTCAAGATCTTCGCAATTTAACGTCGCAAAGGCCTTAAGATTACACTCACCAAATTTGAAGATGATCAGATTAAAACTGTAGGAGGAGTTCGTTAAAGTACGAGGCCTGAAAATGGCAAAAACTGCACAAAAATCTGAGAGGAAGTTCAAAATGGCTGACTTCCTGTTGTGTTTAGGGCTATGCTCCAAGAGACTTTTTTGTAGGTATTAGGTCATTACATCTATGTACCGAATTTCGTGCACGTACGTGGAACGTTGCGGGAGGCGCACTCCGTTGAACTTTTATAGGTGGCGCTATCGAGCCATTTTGCCCCGTCCAATTCTGAAACCTATATCAGATGTAAATTTTCGCCAGTTCTGACGCGTGTGCAAAGTTTCGTGAGTTTTCGAGCATGTTTAGGCCCTCAAAAATGCAATTAAATGCGGAGAAGAAGAAGAAGAAGAATAATAATAATAATAATAATAAACAGAGCAATTCCAAGAGGGTCCTCACACCATCGGTGCTCGGGCCCTAATAATAATAATAATAAACAGAGCAATTCCAAGAGGGTCCTCACACCATCGGTGCTCGGGCCCTAATAATAATAATAAACAGAGCAATTCCAAGAGGGTCCTCACACCATCGGTGCTCGGGCCCTAATTACAGTAATATCATTCTTTAGCACTTAGCTAAGTGTTTGCTAGTATGTTTTAGCATGTCTCTAGTATGTTGGTAGGATGTTTAGCACCTACTGGCATTTTTTTATATGTTATTAGGAGTCAAGAACAATGTTAAACGTCACTTCCTGTTGCCAGCAGGTGGCGCTATGACTATAACTAAATATGAGCATGGACATGTGTTCAAGAGATAACTCTTATCAAACGTGTGAAGTTTGGGGTAGATTGTACATTGCCTTCTTGAGTAACAACAAAGTCCTGTTTCATTGAATTAGCATGCTTTAGCACTTAGCTAAGTATTGCTAGCATGTTTTAACATGTTTCTAGCATGTTTAGAACTCAATGGCATTTTTAACATGTTGCTAGAACGGCATCAACGTGTTAAACATGTCACTTCCTGTTGCCAGTAGGTGGCGCTATAACTATAACTGAATTTGAGCATAGACATGTGTTCAGGCCATGATTCTTATCAAACGTGTGAAGTTTGGGGCAGATTGGACATTCCATGCCTGAGTTACAGCAAATTCCTATTTAATTGCAGTAATAGCATGCTTTAGCACTTAGCTAAGTGTTTGCTAGCATGTTTCTAGTATGTTGCTAACCTGTTTAGCACTTGCTGGCTCTTTTTTATATGTTATTAGGAGACCACAACAGTGTTAAACATGTCATTTCCCGTTGACAGCAGGTGGCGCTATTACTATAACTGAATATTCTCATGTAGATGTGTTCAGGCCATGACTCTTATCAAACGTGTGAAGTTTGGGGCAGATTGGACATTCCATGCCTGTGTAACAGCAAATTCCTATTTAATTGCAGCAATAGCCTGCTTTAGCACTTAGCTAAGAGTTTGCTAGCATGTTTTAGCATGTTTCTAGTATGTTGTTAGCATGTTTAGCACTTGCTGGCACTTTTTTTATATGTTTTTATATGTCCACAACAGTGTTTAACATGTCACTTCCTGTTGCCAGCAGGTGGCACTATGACTGTAACTGAATATGAGCATGGTCATGTGTTCAGGACAGAACGTTTATTAAAAGTGTGAAGTTTGGCGCAGATTGGACATTGCCTTCTTGAGTAACAACAACATCCTGTTTCATTGAATTAGCATGCTTTACCACTTAGCTAAGTATTGCTAGCATGTTTTAACATAAGCTAGCATGTTTTAACATGTTTCTAGCATGTTTAGACCTCAATGGCATTTTTAACATGTTGCTAGAATGGCATCAACGTGTTAAACATGACACTTCCTGTTGCCAGTAGGTGGCGCTATTACTATAACTGAATATTCTCATGTAGATGTGTTCAGGACAGAACGCTTATCAAAAGTGTGAAGTTTGGGGCAGATTGGATATTCCATTCCTGAGTTACAGCAAATTCCTATTTAATTGCAATAATATGCATGCTTTTGCACTTAGCTAAGAGTTTGCTAGCATGTTTTAGCATGCTTCTAGTATGTTGTTAGCATGTTTAGCACTTGCTGGCACTTTTTTATATGTTATTAGGAGTCCATAACAGTGTTAAACATGTCACTTCCTGTTGCCAGCAGGTGGCGCTATGACTATAACTGAATATGAGCATGGCCATGTGTTCAGGGCAGAACTCTTATCAAACGTGTGAAGTTTGGGGCAGATTGGACATTCCATGCCTGAGTTACAGCAACTTCCTGTTTCATGGCGAAACATCGAAATTTGTAAGGCCGCCGAGGACCCGCCCTTTGACGAAAACTCAAGATCTTCGCAATTTAACGTCGCAAAGGCCTTAAGATTACACTCACCAAATTTGAAGATGATCAGATTAAAACTGTAGGAGGAGTTCGTTAAAGTACGAGGCCTGAAAATGGCAAAAACTGCACAAAAATCTGAGAGGAAGTTCAAAATGGCTGACTTCCTGTTGTGTTTAGGGCTATGCTCCAAGAGACTTTTTTGTAGGTATTAGGTCATTACATGTATGTACCGAATTTCGTGCACGTACGTGGAATGTTGCGGGAGGCGCACTCCGTTGAACTTTTATAGGTGGCGCTATCGAGCCATTTTGCCCCGTCCAATTCTGAAACCTATGTCAGATGTAAATTTTCGCCAGTTCTGACGCGTGTGCAAAGTTTCGTGAGTTTTCGAGCATGTTTAGGCCCTCAAAAATGCAATTCAATGCGGAGAAGAAGAATAATAATAATAATTAAAGCTGCAAGCAGCGATGAAAGGGCCCTCGCACCCGTGCCATCAACACTCGGTGGCTTTAGGAAGACAGAGCATGGTTGGGAAATGTACATTTAAGGAGGTATATATAGTAAGAGTATGTCAAAGTCAGTTACAAAATGTTTTGTATAATGGTGATAATAGCATGCTTCATGACTCAGCTAAGTGTTGCTAGCATGTTTAGTCTGTTTCTAGCATGCTTAGTACACAATAATTATGTGGTTAGTACTGCATTACTGTGTTAACCATGTCAGTTTCTGTTGCCAGTAGGTGGCGTTATGGCTATAACTGAATATGAGCATGGATGTGTGTTCAGGACAGAACTCTTATCAAACGTGTGAAGTTTGGTGCAAATTGGACATTGCCTTCTTGAGTAACAACAAAGTCATGTTTCATTGAATTAACATTCTTTAGCACTTAGCTAAGCATTGTTAGCATGTTTTAACATGTTTCTAGCATGTTTAGAACTCAATGGCATTTTTAACATGTTGCTAGAACGGCATAAAAGTGTTAAACATGTCACTTCCTGTTGCCAGTAGGTGGCGCTATTACTATAACTGAATTTGAGCATAGACATGTGTTCAGGCCATGATTCTTATCAAATGTGTGAAGTTTGGGGCAGATTGGACATTCCATGCCTGAATTACAGCAAATTCCTATTTAATTGCAATAATAGCATGCTTTAGCACTTAGCTAAGAGTTTGCTAGCATGTTTTAGCATGTTTCTAGTATGTTGTTAGCATGTTTAGCACTCGCTGGCACTTTTTTATATGTTATTAGGAGTCCATAACAGTGTTAAACATGTCACTTCCTGCTGCCAGCAGGTGGCGCTATGACTGTAAGCATGATCATGTGTTCAGGACAGAACGCTTATCAAAAGTGTGAAGTTTGGGGCAGATTGGACATTCCTTGCCTGAGTTACAGCAAATTCATATTTAATTACAGTAATATCATTCTTTAACACTTAGCTAAGTGTTTGCTAGCATGTTTTAGCATGTTTCTAGTATGTTGTTAGCATGTTTAACACTTGCTGGCACTTTTTTATATGTTATTAGGAGTCCATAACAGTGTTAAACATGTCACTTCCTGTTGCCAGCAGGTGGCGCTATGACTGTAACTGAATATAAGCATGGTCATGTGTTCAGGACAGAACGCTTATCAAAAGTGTGAAGTTTGGGGCAGATTGGACATTCCATGCCTGAGTTACAGCAAATTCATATTTAATTGCAGTAATATCATTCTTTAGCACTTAGCTAAGTGTTTGCTAGTATGTTTCAGCATGACTCTAGTATGTTGGTAGGATGTTTAGCACCTACTGGCATTTTTTTATATGTTATTAGGAGTCAAGAACAGTGTTAAACGTCACTTCCTGTTGCCAGCAGGTGGCGCTATGACTATAACTAAATATGAGCATGGACATGTGTTCAAGAGATAACTCTTATCAAACGTGTGAAGTTTGGGGTACATTGTACATTGCCTTTTTGAGTAACAACAAAGTCCTGTTTCATTGAATTAGCATGCTTTAGCATTTAGCTAAGTATTGCTAGCATGTTTTAACATGTTTCTAGCATGTTTAGAACTCAATGGCATTTTTAACATGTTGCTAGAACGGCATCAACGTGTTAAACATGTCACTTCCTGGTGCCAGTAGGTGGCGCTATTACTATAACTAAATTTGAGCATAGACATGTGTTCAGGCCATGATTCTTATCAAACGTGTGAAGTTTGGTGCAGATTGGACATTGCCTTCTTGAGTAACAACAACATCCTGTTTCATTGAATTAGCATGCTTTAGCACTTAGCTAAGTATTGCTAACATGTTTTAACATGTTTCTAGCATGTTTAGAAGTCAATGGCATTTTTAACATGTTGCTAGAATGGCATCAACGTGTTAAACATGACACTTCCTGTTACCAGTAGGTGGCGCTATTACTATAACTGAATATTCTCATGTAGATGTGTTCAGGACAGAACGCTTATCAAAAGTGTGAAGTTTGGGGCAGATTGGACATTCCATGCCTGAGTTACAGCAAATTCCTATTTAATTGCAATAATAGCATGCTTTAGCACTTAGCTAAGAGTTTGCTAGCATGTTTTAGCATGCTTCTAGTATGTTGTTAGCATGTTTAGCACTTGCTGGCACCTTTTTATATGTTATTAGGAGTCCATAACAGTGTTAAACATGTCACTTCCTGTTGCCAGCAGGTGGCGCTATGACTATAACTGAATATGAGCATGGTCATGTGTTCAGGACAGAACTCTTATCAAAAGTGTGAAGTTTGGGGCAGATTGGACATTCCATGCCTGAGTTACAGCAACTTCCTGTTTCATGGCGAAACATCGAAATTTGTCAGGCCGCCGAGGACCCGCACTTCGACGAAAACTCAAGATCTTCGCAATTTAACGTCGCAAAGGCCTGAAGTTTACACTCACCAAATTTGAAGATGATCAGATTAAAACTGTAGGAGGAGTTCGTTAAAGTACGAGGCCTGAAAATGGCAAAAACTGCACAAAAATCTGAGAGGAAGTTCAAAATGGCTGACTTCCTGTTGTGTTTAGGGCTACGCTCCAAGAGACTTTTTTGTAGGTATTAGGTAATTACATATATGTACCGAATTTCGTGCACGTACGTGGAACGATGCGGGAGGCGCACTCCGTTGAACTTTTATAGGTGGCGCTATCGAGCCATTTTGCCCCGTCCAATTCTGAAACCTATATCAGATGTAAATTTTCGCCAGTTCTGACGCGTGTGCAAAGTTTCGTGAGTTTTCGAGCATGTTTAGGCCCTCAAAAATGCAATTCAATGCGGAGAAGAAGAATAATAATAATAATAATAATAATAATAATAAACAGAGCAATTCCAAGAGGGTCCTCACACCATCGGTGCTCGGGCCCTAATAATAATAATAATAATAAACAGAGCAATTCCAAGAGGGTCCTCACACCATCGGTGCTCGGGCCCTAATAATAAACAGAGCAATTCCAAGAGGGTCCTCACACCATCGGTGCTCGGGCCCTAATAATAATAAACAGAGCAATTCCAAGAGGGTCCTCACACCATCGGTGCTCGGGCCCTAATAACAAGCAGCGATGAAAGGGCCCTCGCACCCGTGCCATCAACACTCGGTGGCTTTAGGAAGACAGAGCATGGTTGGGAAATGTACATTTAAGGAGGTATATATAGTAAGAGTATGTCAAAGTCAGTTACAAAATGTTTTGTATAATGGTGATAATAGCATGCTTCATGACTCAGCTAAGTGTTGCTAGCATGTTTAGTGTGTTTCTAGCATGCTTAGTACACAATAATTATGTGGTTAGTACTGCATTACTGTGTTAACCATGTCAGTTTCTGTTGCCAGTAGGTGGCGTTATGACTATAACTGAATATGAGCTTGGATGTGTGTTCAGGACAGAACTCTTATCAAACGTGTGAAGTTTGGTGCAAATTGGACATTGCCTTCTTGAGTAACAACAAAGTCATGTTTCATTGAATTAGCATGCTTTAGCACTTAGCTAAGCATTGTTAGCATGTTTTAACATGTTTCTAGCATGTTTAGAACTCAATGGCATTTTTAACATGTTGCTAGAACGGCATCAACGTGTTAAACATGTCACTTCCTGTTGCCAGTTGGTGGCGCTATTACTATAATTGAACATTCTCATGTAGATGTGTTCAGGCCATGACTCTTATCAAAAGTGTGAAGTTTGGGGCAGATTGGACATTCCATGCCTGAGTTACAGCAAATTCCTATTTAATTGCAATAATAGCATGCTTTAGCACTTGGCTAAGAGTTTGCTAGCATGTTTTAGCATGTTTCTAGTATGTTGTTAGCATGTTTAACACTTGCTGGCACTTTTTTATATGTTATTAGGAGTCCATAACAGTGTTAAACATGTCACTTCCTGTTGCCAGCAGGTGGCGCTATGACTGTAACTGAATATAAGCATGGTCATGTGTTCAGGACAGAACGCTTATCAAAAGTGTGAAGTTTGGGGCAGATTGGACATTCCATGCCTGAGTTACAGCAAATTCATATTTAATTGCAGTAATATCATTCTTTAGCACTTAGCTAAGTGTTTGCTAGTATGTTTTAGCATGTCTATAGTATGTTGGTAGGATGTTTAGCACCTACTGGCATTTTTTTATATGTTATTAGGAGTCAAGAACAGTGTTAAACGTCACTTCCTGTTGCCAGCAGGTGGCGCTATGACTATAACTAAATATGAGCATGGACATGTGTTCAAGAGATAACTCTTATCAAACGTGTGACGTTTGGGGTAGATTGTACATTGCCTTCTTGAGTAACAACAAAGTCCTGTTTCATTGAATTAACATGCTTTAGCACTTAGCTAAGTATTGCTAGTATGTTTTACCATGTTTCTAGCATGTTTAGAAGTCAATGGCATTTTTAACATGTTGCTAGAATGGCATCAACGTGTTAAACATGACACTTCCTGTTACCAGTAGGTGGCGCTATTACTATAACTGAATATTCTCATGTAGATGTGTTCAGGACAGAACGCTTATCAAAAGTGTGAAGTTTGGGGCAGATTGGACATTCCATGCCTGAGTTACAGCAAATTCCTATTTAATTGCAATAATAGCATGCTTTAGCACTTAGCTAAGAGTTTGCTAGCATGTTTTAGCATGCTTCTAGTATGTTGTTAGCATGTTTAGCACTTGCTGGCACTTTTTTATATGTTATTAGGAGTCCATAACAGTGTTAAACATGTCACTTCCTGTTGCCAGCAGGTGGCGCTATGACTGTAACTGAATATGAGCATGGTCATGTGTTCAGGACAGAACGTTTATTAAAAGTGTGAAGTTTGGCGCAGATTGGACATTGCCTTCTTGAGTAACAACAACATCCTGTTTCATTGAATTAGCATGCTTTAGCACTTAGCTAAGTATTGCTAGTATGTTTTAACATGTTTCTAGCATGTTTAGAAGTCAATGGCATTTTTAACATGTTGCTAGAATGGCATCAACGTGTTAAACATGACACTTCCTGTTACCAGTAGGTGGCGCTATTACTATAACTGAATATTCTCATGTAGATATGTTCAGGACAGAACGCTTATCAAAAGTGTGAAGTTTGGGGCAGATTGGACATTCCATGCCTGAGTTACAGCAAATTCCTATTTAATTGCAATAATAGCATGCTTTAGCACTTAGCTAAGAGTTTGCTAGCATGTTTTAGCATGCTTCTAGTATGTTGTTAGCATGTTTAGCACTTGCTGGCACTTTTTTATATGTTATTAGGAGTCCATAACAGTGTTAAACATGTCACTTCCTGTTGCCAGCAGGTGGCGCTATGACTATAACTGAATATGAGCATGGTCATGTGTTCAGGACAGAACTCTTATCAAACGTGTGAAGTTTGGGGCAGATTGGACATTCCATGCCTGAGTTACAGCAACTTCCTGTTTCATGGCGAAACATCAAAATTTGTCAGGCCGCCGAGGACCCGCCCTTCGACGAAAACTCAAGATCTTCGCAATTTAACGTCGCAAAGGCCTTAAGATTACACTCACCAAATTTGAAGATGATCAGATTAAAACTGTAGGAGGAGTTCGTTAAAGTATGAGGCCTGAAAATGTCAAAAACTGCACAAAAATCTGGGAGGAAGTTCAAAATGGCTGACTTCCTGTTGGGTTTAGGGCTATGCTCCAAGAGACTTTTTTGTAGGTATTAGGTCATTACATGTATGTACCGAATTTCGTGCACGTACGTGGAACGTTGCGGGAGGCGCACTCCGTTGAACTTTTATAGGTGGCGCTATCGAGCCGTTTTGCCCCGTCCAATTCTGAAACCTATATCAGATGTAAATTTTCGCCAGTTCTGACGCGTGTGCAAAGTTTCGTGAGTTTTCGCGCATGTTTAGGCCCTCAAAAATGCAATTCAATGCGGAGAAGAAGAATAATAATAATAATAATAATAATAATAATAAACAGAGCAATTCCAAGAGGGTCCTCACACCATCGGTGCTCGGGCCCTAATAATAATAATAATAAACAGAGCAATTCCAAGAGGGTCCTCACACCATCGGTGCTCGGGCCCTAATAATTAAAGCTGCAAGCAGCGATGAAAGGGCCCTCGCACCCGTGCCATCAACACTCAGTGGCTTTAGGAAGACAGAGCATGGTTGGGCAATGTACATTTAAGGAGGTATATATAGTAAGAGTTTGTCAAAGTCAGTTACTAAATGTTTTGTATAATGGGGATAATAGCATGCTTCATGACTCAGCTAAGTGTTGCTAGCATGTTTAGTATGTGTCTAGCATGCTTAGTACACAATAATTATGTTGTTAGTACTGCATTACTGTGTTAACCATGTCAGTTTCTGTTGCCAGTAGTTGGGGCTATGTCTATATCTGAATATTGCTATGTAGATGTGTTCAGTGCAGGACTTTTATCAAACATGTGAAGTTTGGGGCAGATTGGACATTGTATGCTTGAGTTACAACAACTTCCTTTAGCATTTCTAGCATGTTTTATGATGTTTCTAGCATTTTACATATTAATTTTGGGGTAGATTGGACATTGCATTCCTGAGTTACAGCAAATTCATATTTAATTGCAGTAATATCATGCTTTAGCACTTAGCTAAGTGTTTGCTAGTATGTTTTAGCATGTCTCTAGTATGTTGGTAGGATATTTAGCACCTACTGGCATTTTTTTATATGTTATTAGGAGTCCAGAACAGTGTTAAACGTCACTTCCTTTTGCCAGCAGGCGGCGCTATGACTATAACTGAATATGAGCATGGACGTGTTCAAAAGATAACTCTTATCAAACGTGTGAAGTTTGGGGTAGATTGGACATTTTATGCTTAAATTACAACAACTTCCTTGAGCTTTTATAGCATGCTTTAGAACTTAGCTAAGTGTTGCTAGCATGTTTCTTGCATGTTACATATTAAGTTTGGGGTAGATTGAACATCCCATGCCTGTGTTACAACAAATTCCCATTTAATTGCAGTAATATCATGATTTAACACTTATCTAAGTGATTGATAGCATGTTTTAGCATGTTTCTAGTATGTTGTTAGCATGTTTAGCACATGCTGGCACTTTTTTATATGTTATTAGGAGTCCACAACAGTGTTTAACATGTCACTTCCTGTTGCCAGCAGGTGGCGCTATGACTGTAACTGAATATGAGCATGGTCATGTGTTCAGGACAGAACGCTTATCAAAAGTGTGAAGTTTGGGGCAGATTGGACATTGCCTTCTTGAGTAACAACAACATCCTGTTTCATTGAATTAGCATGCTTTAGCACTCAGCTAAGTTTTGCTAGCATGTTTTAACATGTTTCTAGCATGTTTAGAAGTCAATGGCATTTTTAACATGTTGCTAGAACGGCATCAACGTGTTAAACATGACACTTCCTTTTACCAGTAGGTGGCGCTATTACTATAACTGAATATTCTCATGTAGATGTGTTCAGGCCATGACTCTTATCAAACGTGTGAAGTTTGGGGCAGATTGGACATTCCGTGCCTGAGTTACAGCAAATTCCTATTTAATTGCAGTAATAGCATGCTTTAGCACTAAGCTAAGTGTTTGCTAGCATGTTTTAGCATGCGTCTAGTATGTTGTTAGCATGTTTAGCACTTGCTGGCACTTTTTTATATGTTATCAGGAGTTCACAACAGTGTTTAACATGTCACTTCCTGTTGCCAGCAGGTGGCGCTATGACTGTAACTGAATATGAGCATGGTCATGTGTTCAGGACAGAACGCTTATCAAAAGTGTGAAGTTTGGGGCAGATTGGACATTGCCTTCTTGAGTAACAACAACATCCTGTTTCATTGAATTAGCATGCTTTAGCACTCAGCTAAGTTTTGCTAGCATGTTTTAACATGTTTCTAGCATGTTTAGAAGTCAATGGCATTTTTAACATGTTGCTAGAACGGCATCAACGTGTTAAACATGACACTTCCTGTTACCAGTAGGTGGCGCTATTACTATAACTGAATATTCTCATGTAGATGTGTTCAGGCCATGACTCTTATCAAACGTGTGAAGTTTGGGGCAGATTGGACATTCCGTGCCTGAGTTACAGCAAATTCCTATTTAATTGCAGTAATAGCATGCTTTAGCACTTAGCTAAGTGTTTGCTAACATGTTTTAGCATGTGTCTAGTATGTTGTTAGCATGTTTAGCACTTGCTGGCACTTTTTTATATGTTATCAGGAGTTCACAACAGTGTTAAACATGTCACTTCCTGTTGCCAGCAGGTGGCGCTATGACTGTAACTGAATATGAGCATGGTCATGTGTTCAGGACAGAACGCTTATCAAAAGTGTGAAGTTTGGGGCAGATTGGACATTCCATGCCTGAGTTACAACAACTTCCTGTTTCATGGCGAAACATCAAAATTTGTCAGGCTGCCGAGGACCCGCCCTTCGACGAAAACTCAAGATCTTCGCAATTTAACGTCGCAAAGGCCTTAAGATTACACTCACCAAATTTGAAGATGATCAGATTAAAACTGTAGGAGGAGTTCGTTAAAGTACGAGGCATGAAAATGGCAAAAACTGCACAAAAATCTGAGAGGAAGTTGAAAATGGCTGACTTCCTGTTGTGTTTAGGGCTACGCTCCAAGAGACTTTTTTGTAGGTATTAGGTCCTTACATGTATGTACCGAATTTCGTACACGTACGTGGAACATAGCGGGAGGCGCACTCCGTTGAACTTTTATAGGTGGCGCTATCGAGCCATTTTGCCCCGCCCAATTATGAAACCTATATCAGATGTAAATTTTCGCCAGTTCTGATGCGTGTGCAAAGTTTCGTGAGTTTTCGAGCATGTTTAGGCCCTCAAAAATGCGATTAAATTCGGAGAATAATAATAATAATAATTAAAGCTGCAAGCAGCGATGAAAGGGCCCTCGCACCCATGCCATCAACACTCGGTGGCTTTAGGAAGACAGAGCATGGTTGGGAAATGTACATTTAAGGAGGTATATATAGTAAGAGTATGTCAAAGTCAGTTACAAAATGTTTTGTATAATGGTGATAATAGCATGCTTCATGACTCAGCTAAGTGTTGCTAGCATGTTTAGTCTGTTTCTAGCATGCTTAGTACACAATTATTATGTGGTTAGTACTGCATTACTGTGTTAACCATGTCAGTTTCTGTTGCCAGTAGGTTGCGTTATGACTATAACTGAATATGAGCATGGATGTGTGTTCAGGACAGAACTCTTATCAAACGTGTGAAGTTTGGTGCAAATTGGACATTGCCTTCTTGAGTAACAACAAAGTCATGTTTCATTGAATTAGCATTCTTTAGCACGTACCTAAGCATTGTTAGCATGTTTTAACATGTTTCTAGCATGTTTAGAACTCAATGGCATTTTTAACATGTTGCTAGAACGGCATCAACGTGTTAAACATGTCACTTCCTGTTGCCAGTAGGTGGCGCTATTACTATAACTGAACATTCTCATGTAGATGTGTTCAGGCCATGACTCTTATTAAAAGTGTGAAGTTTGGGGCAGATTGGACATTCCATGCCTGAGTTACAGCAAATTTCTATTTAATTGCAATAATAGCATGCGTTAGCACTTAGCTAAGAGTTTGCTAGCATGTTTTAGCATGTTTCTAGTATGTTGTTAGCATGTTTAACACTTGCTGGCACTTTTTTATATGTTATTAGGAGTCCATAACAGTGTTAAACATGTCACTTCCTGTTGCCAGCAGGTGGCGCTATGACTGTAACTGAATATAAGCATGGTCATGTGTTCAGGACAGAACGCTTATCAAAAGTGTGAAGTTTGGGGCAGATTGGACATTCCATGCCTGAGTTACAGCAAATTCATATTTAATTGCAGTAATATCATTCTTTAGCACTTAGCTAAGTGTTTGCTAGTATGTTTCAGCATGTCTCTAGTATGTTGGTAGGATGTTTAGCACCTACTGGCATTTTTTTATATGTTATTAGGAGTCAAGAACAGTGTTAAACGTCACTTCCTGTTGCCAGCAGGTGGCGCTATGACTATAACTAAATATGAGCATGGACATGTGTTCAAGAGATAACTCTTATCAAACGTGTGAAGTTTGGGGTAGATTGTACATTGCCTTCTTGAGTAACAACAAAGTCCTGTTTCATTGAATTAGCATGCTTTAGCATTTAGCTAAGTATTGCTAGCATGTTTTAACATGTTTCTAGCATGTTTAGAACTCAATGGCATTTTTAACATGTTGCTAGAACGGCATCAACGTGTTAAACATGTCACTTCCTGGTGCCAGTAGGTGGCGCTATTACTATAACTAAATTTGAGCATAGACATGTGTTCAGGCCATGATTCTTATCAAACGTGTGAAGTTTGGGGCAGATTGGACATTCCATGCCTGAGTTACAGCAAATTCCTATTTAATTGCAATAATAGCATGCTTTAGCACTTAGCTAAGAGTTTGCTAGCATGTTTTAGCATGTTTGTAGTATGTTGTTAGCATGTTTAACACTTGCTGGCACTTTTTTATATGTTATTAGGAGTCCATAACAGTGTTAAACATGTCACTTCCTGTTGCCAGCAGGTGGCGCTATGACTGTAACTGAATATAAGCATGGTCATGTGTTCAGGACAGAACGCTTATCAAAAGTGTGAAGTTTGGTGCAGATTGGACATTGCCTTCTTGAGTAACAACAACATCCTGTTTCATTGAATTAGCATGCTTTAGCACTTAGCTAAGTATTGCTAGCATGTTTTAACATGTTTCTAGCATGTTTAGAAGTCAATGGCATTTTTAACATGTTGCTAGAATGGCATCAACGTGTTAAACATGACACTTCCTGTTACCAGTAGGTGGCGCTATTACTATAACTGAATATTCTCATGTAGATGTGTTCAGGACAGAACGCTTATCAAAAGTGTGAAGTTTGGGGCAGATTGGACATTCCATGCCTGAGTTACAGCAAATTCCTATTTAATTGCAATAATAGCATGCTTTAGCACTTAGCTAAGAGTTTGCTAGCATGTTTTAGCATGCTTCTAGTATGTTGTTAGCATGTTTAGCACTTGCTGGCACTTTTTTATATGTTATTAGGAGTCCATAACAGTGTTAAACATGTCACTTCCTGTTGCCAGCAGGTGGCGCTATGACTATAACTGAATATGAGCATGGTCATGTGTTCAGGACAGAACTCTTATCAAAAGTGTGAAGTTTGGGGCAGATTGGACATTCCATGCCTGAGTTACAGCAACTTCCTGTTTCATGGCGAAACATCGAAATTTGTCAGGCCGCCGAGGACCCGCACTTCGACGAAAACTCAAGATCTTCGCAATTTAACGTCGCAAAGGCCTGAAGATTACACTCACCAAATTTGAAGATGATCAGATTAAAACTGTAGGAGGAGTTCATTAAAGTACGAGGCCTGAAAATGGCAAAAACTGCACAAAAATCTGAGAGGAAGTTCAAAATGGCTGACTTCCTGTTGTGTTTAGGGCTACGCTCCAAGAGACTTTTTTGTAGGTATTAGGTAATTACATGTATGTACCGAATTTCGTGCACGTACGTGGAACGATGCGGGAGGCGCACTCCGTTGAACTTTTATAGGTGGCGCTATCGAGCCATTTTGCCCCGTCCAATTCTGAAACCTATATCAGATGTAAATTTTCGCCAGTTCTGACGCGTGTGCAAAGTTTCGTGAGTTTTCGAGCATGTTTAGGCCCTCAAAAATGCAATTCAATGCGGAGAAGAATAATAATAATAATAATAATAAACAGAGCAATTCCAAGAGGGTCCTCACACCATCGGTGCTCGGGCCCTAATAATTAAAGCTGCAAGCAGCGATGAAAGGGCCCTCGCACCCGTGCCGCCGCCACCCGGTGGCTTTAGGAAGACAGAGCATGGTTGGACAATGTGCATTTAAGGAGGTATATATAGTAGTTGCTAGCATGTTTAGTATGTTTTTAGCATGCTTAGTACACAATAGTTATGTGGTTAGTACTGCATTACTGTGTTAACCATGTCAGTTTCTGTTGCCAGTAGGTGGGGCTATGTCTATATCTGAATATCGCTATGTAGATGTGTTCAGTGCAGGACTTTTATCAAACATGTGGAGTTTGGGGCAGATTGGACATTGTATGCTTGAGTTACAACAACTTCCTTTAGCATTTCTAGCATGTTTTATGATGTTTCTAGCATATTACATATTAATTTTGGGGTAGATTGGACATTGAATGCCTGAGTTACAGCAAATTCATATTTAATTGCAGTAATAGGATGCTTTAACACTTAGCTAAGTATTTGATTGCATGTTTCTAGTATGTTGCTAACATGTTTAGCAGTTGGTGACACTTTTTTATATGTTATTAGGAGTCCAGAATAGTGTTAAACGTCACTTCCTGTTGCCAGCAGGCGGCGCTATGACTATATCTGAATATGAGCATGGACTTGTGTTCAGGAGATAACTATTATCAAACGTGTGAAGTTTGGGGTAGATTGGACATTGTATGCCTAAGTTACAACAACTTCCTTTAGCATTTCTAGCATGCTTTAGAACTTAGCTATGTGTTGCTAGCATGTTTCTTGCATGTTACATATTAAGTTTGGGGCAGATTGGACATTCCATGCCTGTGTTACAGCAAATTCATATTTAATTGCAGCAATAGCATGCTTTAGCACTTAGCTAAGTGTTTGCTAATATGTTTCTAGTATGTTGTTAGCATGTTTAGCACTTGCTGGCACTTTTTTATATGTTATCAGGAGTCCACAACAGTGTTAAACATGTCACTTCCTGTTGCCAGCAGGTGGCGCTATGACTATAACTGAATATGAGCATGGTCATGTGTTCAGGACAGAACGCTTATCAAAAGTGTGAAGTTTGGGGCAGATTGGACATTCCATGCCTTAGTTACAGCAACTTCCTATTTAATTGCAGCAATAGCATGCTTTAGCACTTAGCTAAGTGTTTGCTAATATGTTTCTAGTATGTTGTTAGCATGTTTAGCACTTGCTGGCACTTTTTTATATGTTATCAGGAGTCCACAACAGCGTTTAACATGTCACTTCCTGTTGCCAGCAGGCGGTGCTATGACTGTAACTGAATGAGCATGGTCATGTGTTCAGGACAGAACGCTTATCAAAAGTGTGAAGTTTGGCGCAGATTGGACATTGCCTTCTTGAGTAACAACAACATCCTGTTTCATTGAATTAGCTAAGTATTGCTAGCATGTTTTAACATGTTTCTAGCATTTTTAGAAGTCAATGGCATTTTTAACATGTTGCTAGAACGGCATCAACGTGTTAAACATGACACTTCCTGTTACCAGTAGGTGGCGCTATTACTATAACTGAATATTCTCATGTAGATGTGTTCAGGCCATGACTCTTATCAAACGTGTGAAGTTTGGGGCAGATTGGACATTCCGTGCCTGAGTTACAGCAAATTCCTATTTAATTGCAGTAATAGCATGCTTTAGCACTTAGCTAAGTGTTTGCTAGCATGTTTTAGCATGTTTCTAGTAAGTTGTTAGCATGTTTAGCACTTGCTGGCACTTTTTTATATGTTATCAGGAGTCCACAAGAGTGTTAAACATGTCACTTCCTGTTGCCAGCAGATGGCGCTATGACTGTAACTGAATATGAGCATGGTCATGTGTTCAGGACAGAACTCTTATCAAACGTGTGTAGTTTGGGGCAGATTGGACATTCCATGCCTGAGTTACAGCAACTTCCTGTTTCATGGCGAAACATCGAAATTTGTCAGGCCGCCGAGGACCCGCACTTCGACGAAAACTCAAGATCTTCGCAATTTAACGTCGCAAAGGCCTGAAGATTACACTCACCAAATTTGAAGATGATCAGATTAAAACTGTAGGAGGAGTTCGTTAAAGTACGAGGCCTGAAAATGGCAAAAACTGCACAAAAATCTGAGAGGAAGTTCAAAATGGCTGACTTCCTGTTGTGTTTAGGGCTACGCTCCAAGAGACTTTTTTGTAGGTATTAGGTAATTACATGTATGTACCGAATTTCGTGCACGTACGTGGAACGATGCGGGAGGCGCACTCCGTTGAACTTTTATAGGTGGCGCTATCGAGCCATTTTGCCCCGTCCAATTCTGAAACCTATATCAGATGTAAATTTTCGCCAGTTCTGACGCGTGTGCAAAGTTTCGTGAGTTTTCGAGCATGTTTAGGCCCTCAAAAATGCAATTCAATGCGGAGAAGAATAATAATAATAATAATAATAAACAGAGCAATTCCAAGAGGGTCCTCACACCATCGGTGCTCGGGCCCTAATAATTAAAGCTGCAAGCAGCGATGAAAGGGCCCTCGCACCCGTGCCGCCGCCACCCGGTGGCTTTAGGAAGACAGAGCATGGTTGGACAATGTGCATTTAAGGAGGTATATATAGTAGTTGCTAGCATGTTTAGTATGTTTTTAGCATGCTTAGTACACAATAGTTATGTGGTTAGTACTGCATTACTGTGTTAACCATGTCAGTTTCTGTTGCCAGTAGGTGGGGCTATGTCTATATCTGAATATCGCTATGTAGATGTGTTCAGTGCAGGACTTTTATCAAACATGTGGAGTTTGGGGCAGATTGGACATTGTATGCTTGAGTTACAACAACTTCCTTTAGCATTTCTAGCATGTTTTATGATGTTTCTAGCATATTACATATTAATTTTGGGGTAGATTGGACATTGAATGCCTGAGTTACAGCAAATTCATATTTAATTGCAGTAATAGGATGCTTTAACACTTAGCTAAGTATTTGATTGCATGTTTCTAGTATGTTGCTAACATGTTTAGCAGTTGGTGACACTTTTTTATATGTTATTAGGAGTCCAGAATAGTGTTAAACGTCACTTCCTGTTGCCAGCAGGCGGCGCTATGACTATATCTGAATATGAGCATGGACTTGTGTTCAGGAGATAACTATTATCAAACGTGTGAAGTTTGGGGTAGATTGGACATTGTATGCCTAAGTTACAACAACTTCCTTTAGCATTTCTAGCATGCTTTAGAACTTAGCTATGTGTTGCTAGCATGTTTCTTGCATGTTACATATTAAGTTTGGGGCAGATTGGACATTCCATGCCTGTGTTACAGCAAATTCATATTTAATTGCAGCAATAGCATGCTTTAGCACTTAGCTAAGTGTTTGCTAATATGTTTCTAGTATGTTGTTAGCATGTTTAGCACTTGCTGGCACTTTTTTATATGTTATCAGGAGTCCACAACAGTGTTAAACATGTCACTTCCTGTTGCCAGCAGGTGGCGCTATGACTATAACTGAATATGAGCATGGTCATGTGTTCAGGACAGAACGCTTATCAAAAGTGTGAAGTTTGGGGCAGATTGGACATTCCATGCCTTAGTTACAGCAACTTCCTATTTAATTGCAGCAATAGCATGCTTTAGCACTTAGCTAAGTGTTTGCTAATATGTTTCTAGTATGTTGTTAGCATGTTTAGCACTTGCTGGCACTTTTTTATATGTTATCAGGAGTCCACAACAGCGTTTAACATGTCACTTCCTGTTGCCAGCAGGCGGTGCTATGACTGTAACTGAATGAGCATGGTCATGTGTTCAGGACAGAACGCTTATCAAAAGTGTGAAGTTTGGCGCAGATTGGACATTGCCTTCTTGAGTAACAACAACATCCTGTTTCATTGAATTAGCTAAGTATTGCTAGCATGTTTTAACATGTTTCTAGCATTTTTAGAAGTCAATGGCATTTTTAACATGTTGCTAGAACGGCATCAACGTGTTAAACATGACACTTCCTGTTACCAGTAGGTGGCGCTATTACTATAACTGAATATTCTCATGTAGATGTGTTCAGGCCATGACTCTTATCAAACGTGTGAAGTTTGGGGCAGATTGGACATTCCGTGCCTGAGTTACAGCAAATTCCTATTTAATTGCAGTAATAGCATGCTTTAGCACTTAGCTAAGTGTTTGCTAGCATGTTTTAGCATGTTTCTAGTAAGTTGTTAGCATGTTTAGCACTTGCTGGCACTTTTTTATATGTTATCAGGAGTCCACAAGAGTGTTAAACATGTCACTTCCTGTTGCCAGCAGATGACGCTATGACTGTAACTGAATATGAGCATGGTCATGTGTTCAGGACAGAACGCTTATCAAAAGTGTGAAGTTTGGGGCAGATTGGACATTCCATGCCTGAGTTACAGCAACTTCCTGTTTCATGGCGAAACATCAAAATTTGTCAGGCCGCCGAGGGCCCGCCCTTCGACGAAAACTCAAGATCTTCGCAATTTAACGTCGCAAAGGCCTTAAGATTACACTCACCAAATTTGAAGATGATCAGATTAAAACTGTAGGAGGAGTTCGTTAAAGTACGAGGCCTGAAAATGGCAAAAAGTGCACAAAAATCAGAGAGGAAGTTGAAAATGGCTGACTTCCTGTTGTGTTTAGAGCTACGCTCCAAGAGACTTTTTTGTAGGTATTAGGTCCTTACACATGTACCGAATTTCGTACACATACGTGGAACACAGCGGGAGGCGCACTCCGTTGAACTTTTATAGGTGGCGCTATCGAGCCATTTTGCCCCGCCCAATTCTGAAACCTATATCAGATGTAAATTTTCGCCAGTTCTGACGCGTGTGCAAAGTTTCGTGAGTTTTCGAGCATGTTTAGGCCCTCAAAAATGCAATTAAATGCGGAGAAGAATAATAATAATAATAATAAACAGAGCAATTCCAAGAGGGTCCTCACACCATCGGTGCTCGGGCCCTAATAAACAGAGCAATTCCAAGAGGGTCCTCACACCATCGGTGCTCGGGCCCTAATAATAATAATAATAAACAGAGCAATTCCAAGAGGGTCCTCACACCATCGGTGCTCGGGCCCTAATTAAAGCTGCAAGCAGCGATGAAAGGGCCCTCGCACCCCTGCCATCAACACTCGGTGGCTTTAGGAAGACAGAGCATGGTTGGGAAATGTACATTTAAGGAGGTATATATAGTAAGAGTATGTCAAAGTCACTTACAAAATGTTTTGTATAATGGTGATAATAGCATGCTTCATGACTCAGCTAAGTGTTGCTAGCATGTTTAGTCTGTTCCTAGCATGCTTAGTACACAATAATTATGTGGTTAGTACTGCATTACTGTGTTAACCATGTCAGTTTCTGTTGCCAGTAGGTGGCGTTATGACTATAACTGAATATGAGCATGGATGTGTGTTCAGGACAGAACTCTTATCAAACGTGTGAAGTTTGGTGCAAATTGGACATTGCCTTCTTGAGTAACAACAAAGTCATGTTTCATTGAATTAGCATTCTTTAGCACTTAGCTAAGCATTGTTAGCATGTTTTAACATGTTTCTAGCATGTTTAGAACTCAATGGCATTTTTAACATGTTGCTAGAACGGCATCAACGTGTTAAACATGTCACTTCCTGTTGCCAGTAGGTGGCGCTATTACTATAACTGAAATTCTCATGTAGATGTGTTCAGGCCATGACTCTTATCAAAAGTGTGAAGTTTGGGGCAGATTGGACATTCCAAGCCTGAGTTACAACAAATTCCTATTTAATTGCAATAATAGCATGCTTTAGCACTTAGCTAAGAGTTTGCTAGCATGTTTTAGCATGTTTCTAGTATGTTGTTAGCATGTTTAACACTTGCTGGCACTTTTTTATATGTTATTAGGAGTCCATAACAGTGTTAAACATGTCACTTCCTGTTGCCAGCAGGTGGCGCTATGACTGTAACTGAATATAAGCATGGTCATGTGTTCCGGACAGAACGCTTATCAAAAGTGTGAAGTTTGGGGCAGATTGGACATTCCATGCCTGAGTTACAGCAAATTCATATTTAATTGCAGTAATATCATTCTTTAGCACTTAGCTAAGTGTTTGCTAGCATGTCTATAGTATGTTGGTAGGATGTTTAGCACCTACTGGCATTTTTTTATATGTTATTAGGAGTCAAGAACAGTGTTAAACGTCACTTCCTGTTGCCAGCAGGTGGCGCTATGACTATAACTAAATATGAGCATGGACATGTGTTCAAGAGATAACTCTTATCAAACGTGTGACGTTTGGGGTAGATTGTACATTGCCTTCTTGAGTAACAACAAAGTCCTGTTTCATTGAATTAGCATGCTTTAGCACTTAGCTAAGTATTGCTAGTATGTTTTAACATGTTTCTAGCATGTTTAGAAGTCAATGGCATTTTTAACATGTTGCTAGAATGGCATCAACGTGTTAAACATGACACTTCCTGTTACCAGTAGGTGGCGCTATTACTATAACTGAATATTCTCATGTAGATATGTTCAGGACAGAACGCTTATCAAAAGTGTGAAGTTTGGGGCAGATTGGACATTCCATGCCTGAGTTACAGCAAATTCCTATTTAATTGCAATAATAGCATGCTTTAGCACTTAGCTAAGAGTTTGCTAGCATGTTTTAGCATGCTTCTAGTATGTTGTTAGCATGTTTAGCACTTGCTGGCACTTTTTTATATGTTATTAGGAGTCCATAACAGTGTTAAACATGTCACTTCCTGTTGCCAGCAGGTGGCGCTATGACTATAACTGAATATGAGCATGGTCATGTGTTCAGGACAGAACGTTTATTAAAAGTGTGAAGTTTGGCGCAGATTGGACATTGCCTTCTTGAGTAACAACAACATCCTGTTTCATTGAATTAGCATGCTTTAGCACTTAGCTAAGTATTGCTAGTATGTTTTAACATGTTTCTAGCATGTTTAGAAGTCAATGGCATTTTTAACATGTTGCTAGAATGGCATCAACGTGTTAAACATGACACTTCCTGTTACCAGTAGGTGGCGCTATTACTATAACTGAATATTCTCATGTAGATATGTTCAGGACAGAACGCTTATCAAAAGTGTGAAGTTTGGGGCAGATTGGACATTCCATGCCTGAGTTACAGCAAATTCCTATTTAATTGCAATAATAGCATGCTTTAGCACTTAGCTAAGAGTTTGCTAGCATGTTTTAGCATGCTTCTAGTATGTTGTTAGCATGTTTAGCACTTGCTGGCACTTTTTTATATGTTATTAGGAGTCCATAACAGTGTTAAACATGTCACTTCCTGTTGCCAGCAGGTGGCGCTATGACTATAACTGAATATGAGCATGGTCATGTGTTCAGGACAGAACTCTTATCAAACGTGTGAAGTTTGGGGCAGATTGGACATTCCATGCCTGAGTTACAGCAACTTCCTGTTTCATGGCGAAACATCAAAATTTGTCAGGCCGCCGAGGACCCGCCCTTCGACGAAAACTCAAGATCTTCGCAATTTAACGTCGCAAAGGCCTTAAGATTACACTCACCAAATTTGAAGATGATCAGATTAAAACTGTAGGAGGAGTTTGTTAAAGTATGAGGCCTGAAAATGTCAAAAACTGCACAAAAATCTGGGAGGAAGTTCAAAATGGCTGACTTCCTGTTGGGTTTAGGGCTATGCTCCAAGAGACTTTTTTGTAGGTATTAGGTCATTACATGTATGTACCGAATTTCGTGCACGTACGTGGAACATTGCGGGAGGCGCACTCCGTTGAACTTTTATAGGTGGCGCTATCGAGCCGTTTTGCCCCGTCCAATTCTGAAACCTATATCAGATGTAAATTTTCGCCAGTTCTGACGCGTGTGCAAAGTTTCGTGAGTTTTCGCGCATGTTTAGGCCCTCAAAAATGCAATTCAATGCGGAGAAGAATAATAATAATAATTAAAGCTGCAAGCAGCGATGAAAGGGCCCTCGCACCCGTGCCATCAACACTCGGTGGCTTTAGGAAGACAGAGCATGGTTGGGAAATGTACATTTAAGGAGGTATATATAGTAAGAGTATGTCAAAGTTAGTAACAAAATGTTTTGTATAATGGTGATAATAGCATGCTTCATGACTCAGCTAAGTGTTGCTAGCATGTTTAGTCTGTTTCTAGCATGCTTAGTACACAATAATTATGTGGTTAGTACTGCATTACTGTGTTAACCATGTCAGTTTCTGTTGCCAGTAGGTGGCGTTATGACTATAGCTGAATATGAGCATGGATGTGTGTTCAGGACAGAACTCTTATCAAACATGTGAAGTTTGGTGCAAATTGGAAATTGCCTTCTTGAGTAACAAAAAAGTCATGTTTCATTGAATTAGCATTCTTTAGCACTTAGCTAAGCATTGTTAGCATGTTTTAACATGTTTCTAGCATGTTTAGAACTCAATGGCATTTTTAACATGTTGCTAGAACGGCATCAACGTGTTAAACATGTCACTTCCTGTTGCCAGTAGGTGGCGCTATTACTAAAAATGAACATTCTCATGTAGATGTATTCAGGCCATGACTCTTATCAAAAGTGTGAAGTTTGGGGCAGATTGGACATTCCATGCCTGAGTTACAGCAAATTCCTATTTAATTGCAATAATAGCATGCTTTAGCACTTAGCTAAGAGTTTGCTAGCATGTTTTAGCATGTTTCTAGTATGTTGTTAGCATGTTTAACACTTGCTGGCACTTTTTTATATGTTATTAGGAGTCCATAACAGTGTTAAACATGTCACTTCTTGTTGCCAGCAGGTGACGCTATGACTGTAACTGAATATAAGCATGGTCATGTGTTCAAGACAGAACGCTTATCAAAAGTGTGAAGTTTGGGGCAGATTGGACATTCCATGCCTGAGTTACAGCAAATTCATATTTAATTGCAGTAATATCATTCTTTAGCACTTAGCTAAGTCTTTGCTAGTATGTTTTAGCATGTCTCTAGTATGTTGGTAGGATGTTTAGCACCTACTGGCATTTTTTTTATATGTTATTAGGAGTCAAGAACAGTGTTAAACGTCACTTCCTGTTGCCAGCAGGTGGCGCTATGACTATAACTAAATTTGAGCATGGACATGTGTTCAAGAGATAACTCTTATCAAACGTGTGAAGTTTGGGGTAGATTGTACATTGCCTTCTTGAGTAACAACAAAGTCCTGTTTCATTGAATTATCATGCTTTAGCACTTAGCTAAGTATTGCTAGCATGTTTTAATATGTTTCTAGCATGTTTAGAACTCAATGGCATTTTTAACATGTTGCTAGAACGGCATCAACGTGTTAAACATGTCACTTCCTGTTGCCAGTAGGTGGCGCTATTACTATAACTGAATTTGAGCATAGACATGTGTTCAGGCCATGATTCTTATCAAACGTGTGATGTTTGGGGCAGATTGGACATTCCATGCCTGGGTTACAGCAAATTCCTATTTAATTGCAGTGATAGCATGCTTTAGCACTTAGCTAAGTGTTTGCTAGCATGTTTCTAGTATGTTACTAACCTGTTTAGCACTTGCTGGCTCTTTTTTATATGTTATTAGGAGACCACAACAGTGTTAAACATGTCACTTCCTGTTGACAGCAGGTGGCGCTATTACTATAACTGAATATTCTCATGTAGATGTGTTCAGGCCATGACTCTTATCAAACGTGTGAAGTTTGAGGCAGATTGGACATTCCTTGCCTGTGTTACAGCAAATTCCTATTTAATTGCAGCAATAGCATGCTTTAGCACTTAGCTAAGTGTTTGCTAGCATGTTTTAGCATTTTTCTAGTATGTTGTTAGCATGTTTAGCACTTGCTGGCACTTTTTTTATGTTTTTATGTCCACAACAGTGTTTAACATGTCACTTCCTGTTGCCAGCAGGTGGCACTATGACTGTAACTGAATATGAGCATGGTCATGTGTTCAGCACAGAACGTTTATTAAAAGTGTGAAGTTTGGCGCAGATTGGACATTGCCTTCTTGAGTAACAACAACATCCTGTTTCATTGAATTAGCATGCTTTAGCACTTAGCTAAGTATTGCTAGCATGTTTTAAAATGTTTCTAGCATGTTTAGAAGTCAATGGCATTTTTAACATGTTGCTAGAATGGCATCAACGTGTTAAACATGACACTTCCTGTTACCAGTAGGTGGCGCTATTACTATAACTGAATGTTCTCATGTAGATGTGTTCAGGACAGAACGCTTATCAAAAGTGTGAAGTTTGGGGCAGATTGGACATTCCATGCCTGAGTTACAGCAAATTCCTATTTAATTGCAATAATAGCATGCTTTAGCACTTAGCTAAGAGTTTGCTAGCATGTTTTAGCATGCTTCTAGTATGTTGTTAGCATGTTTAGCACTTGCTGGCACTTTTTTATATGTTATTAGGAGTCCATAACAGTGTTAAACATGTCACTTCCTGTTGCCAGCAGGTGGCGCTATGACTGTAACTGAATATGAGCATGGTCATGTGTTCAGGACAGAACGCTTATCAAAAGTGTGAAGTTTGGGGCAGATTGGACATTCCATGCCTGAGTTACAGCAACTTCCTGTTTCATGGCGAAACATCGAAATTTGTCAGGCCGCCGAGGACCCGCCCTTTGACGAAAACTCAAGATCTTCGCAATTTAACGTCGCAAAGGCCTTAAGATTACACTCACCAAATTTGAAGATGATCAGATTAAAACTGTAGGAGGAGTTCGTTAAAGTACGAGGCCTGAAAATGGCAAAAACTGCACAAAAATCTGAGAGGAAGTTCAAAATGGCTGACTTCCTGTTGTGTTTAGGGCTATGCTCCAAGAGACTTTTTTGTAGGTATTAGTTCATTACATGTATGTACCGAATTTCGTGCACGTACGTGGAACGTTGCGGGAGGCGCACTCCGTTGAACTTTTATAGGTGGCGCTATCGAGCCGTTTTGCCCCGTCCAATTCTGAAACCTATATCAGATGTAAATTTTCGCCAGTTCTGACGCGTGTGCAAAGTTTCGTGAGTTTTCGAGCATGTTTAGGCCCTCAAAAATGCAATTCAATGCGGAGAAGAAGAATAATAATAATAATTAAAGCTGCAAGCAGCGATGAAAAGGGCCCTCGCACCCCTGCCACCGCCACCCGGCACCTTTAGGAAAGGCCTTAAGATTACACTCACCAAATTTGAAGAGGATCAGATCAAAACTGTAGGAGGAGTTTGTTAAAGTACAACATCAGGAAATGGCAAAAACTGCCCAAAATCTGACAGGAAGTTCAAAATAACTGACTTCCTGTTGTGTTTAGGGCTATGCTCCAAGAGACTTTTTTGTAGGTATTGGGTCTTTACATGTGTGTACCAAATTTCATACCTGTACGTGAAACGTCGAGCCGGGGCAAAATGTAGGGGCAATAAGTAAGCCATTTTGCCCCACCCAATTTTTAAAACCACATCACACGTAAATTGTCACCACTTCTGAAGCGTGTGCAAAGTTTCATGATTTTTCGAGCACGTTTTGTATTTGCCACACTTCCTGCTACCAGCAGGTGGTGCTATTGCTATAATCATAATGAGCATTGGCATGTGTTCAGGACAGGAGTCTTATCAAACATGTGAAGTTTGTGGCAGATTGAAAATTGTATGCCTGAGTTACTGCAGGCTGTCTGTGGTTGCCTAGCAACATCAGAACTGCAAGCAACATTAATATTGAACTTATCTGATCATGCATATATCACCAAAAGGCCGAAATTGGGTGAACTAGTGCAAAAAATGCCCGTGCAAAATCAGTTTTTGTGTGTGTTTTTAGTAATTGTTGGTTTGGTGTGTGCTCATTGTTACAATTACACAGCAAAAGTTCAGTGACATTTTTATTTGTGCATGGTAAAAAGCACACAGTGAACTCCGAGAAAACGCTATGCTTGAGCAAACAGTTTGTGAATAGGCAACTACAAATGATGCCCGTGAAAGAGACTGTGAACGCATTGAATAGGATATGTTTAGTTGGTGAATAGCATAGGCTATTATTACACAGTAGCGACAACGTTAAGCGCACCAGAATGAAATATAATATTCAGAAGTAAACACTAACAGCATAGCTGACATACAGATTCAGTTTACATCCACAAATGAATAAGCACCTCGATTCAGGGAGCAGTGCAAAGTGCCCGTGCAAAATCAGTTTTTGTGAGCTGATCGCCGTCAAAAAAGTTCAGGAGATATTTCTTGCGATGGCAATATGATCAAAAATAACTTTATATTGATTCAATGGATTAATAGCATTTTGAAAAAAAAAAAAAAAGTCATGAATTTATTGCATTTTTGGGAAAAAAGAATCCGTTTTTATAATAAATCTTAAAAAATTCAAATCCAGATTTTGATTTTCAATGTTGTTATAACCTAAAGATTCTATGTGAAAGTTTGAAACAGAAAATAGTGGTTTTCACACATTTAGTGGTTATCTCACATTCGAGAGATATGCGAATAACACACAGACAGACAGACGGACGTTTCTGTAATTTATAGATAGATGGATTTATCACGTTCGGGAACCAAACTATAATATTCAGAAGTAAACAGTGTAGCTGACTGAGTGTTTATGTCAGAATGTTTATTTTTAAACCACAGCCTTCTTGGGGCTTCTTTGACCGATACAACTCTCTAATGTCAGAATGTTTATTTTTAAACCACAACCTTCTAAAAATGATATATTTAACGATATCTTTTGCATTTCTCATCCAAACAATGTCAAACTTGGCACTGCACTTACTCGTGCCCGTGGCGAGACACCTGTCGAGTTTGAAATCAATCGGACTAACGGTTCGAGAGATATGCGAGGAACAGACACACACACACACAGACAGACAGACAGACAGACGTTCCTGTAATTTATAGATAGATGTTTGTCAGGCCGCCGAGGGCACACCCTTCGACGAAAACTCTAGATCTTCGCAATTTAACGTCACAAAGGCCTTAAGATTACACTCACCAAATTTGAAGAGTATCAGATCAAATCTGTAGGAGGAGTTCGTTAAAGTACAACATCAGGAAATTACGAAAAATGCCCAAAATCCAGGAGGAAGTTCAAAATAGCTCACTTCCTGTTGTGTTTAGGGCTATGCTCCAAGAGACTTTTCTGTAGGTATTGGGTCATTACATGTATGTACCAAATTTCATACCTGTACGTGAAACCAGGAGCCGGGGCAAAATGTGGGGGCAATAATTTACCGAATTTGCCCCCCCCAATTCTGAAAACCATATCACACGTAAATTTTCACCACTTCTGAAGCGTGTGCAAAGTTTCATGAGTTTTCGAGCATGTTTAGGCCCTCTAAAAAGCGATTCACTTTGGAGAAGAAGAATAATAATAAACGGAGCAAAAACAATAGGGTCCTCTCACCATCGGTGCTCGGGCCCTAATAAACGGAGCAAAAACAATAGGGTCCTCTCACCATCGGTGCTCGGGCCCTAATAATAAACAGAGCAATTCCAAGAGGGTCCTCACACCATCGGTGCTCGGGCCCTAATTAAAGCTGCAAGCAGCGATGAAAGGGCCCTCGCACCCGTGCCATCAACACTCAATGGCTTTAGGAAGACAGAGCATGGTTGGGAAATGTACATTTAAGGAGGTATATATAGTAAGAGTATGTCAAAGTAAGTTACAAAATGTTTTGTATAATGGTGATAATAGCATGCTTCATGACTCAGCTAAGTGTTGCTAGCATGTTTAGTCTGTTTCTAGCATGCTTAGTACACAATAATTATGTGGTTAGTACTGCATTACTGTGTTAACCATGTCAGTTTCTGTTGCCATTAGGTGGCGTTATGACTATAACTGAATATGAGCATGGATGTGTGTTCAGGACAGAACTCTTATCAAACGTGTGAAGTTTGGTGCAAATTGGACATTGCCTTCTTGAGTAACAACAAAGTCATGTTTCATTGAATTAGCATTCTTTAGCACTTAGCTAAGCATTGTTAGCATGTTTTAACATGTTTCTAGCATGTTTAGAACTCAATGGCATTTTTAACATGTTGCTAGAACGGCATCAATGTGTTAAACATGTCACTTCCTGTTGCCAGTAGGTGGCGCTATTACTATAACTGAACATTCTCATGTAGATGTGTTCAGGCCATGACTCTTATTAAAAGTGTGAAGTTTGGGGCAGATTGGACATTCCATGCCTGAGTTACAGCAAATTCCTATTTAATTGCAATAATAGCATGCTTTAGCACTTAGCTAAGAGTTTGCTAGCATGTTTTAGCATGTTTCTAGTATGTTGTTAGCATGTTTAACACTTGCTGGCACTTTTTTATATGTTATTGGGAGTCCATAACAGTGTTAAACATGTCATTTCCTGTTGCCAGCAGGTGACGCTATGACTGTAACTGAATATAAGCATGGTCATGTGTTCAGGACAGAACGCTTATCAAAAGTGTGAAGTTTGGGGCAGATTGGACATTCCATGCCTGAGTTACAGCAAATTCATATTTAATTGCAGTAATATCATTCTTTAGCACTTAGTTAAGTGTTTGCTAGTATGTTTTAGCATTTCTCTAGTATGTTGGTAGGATGTTTAGCACCTACTGGCATTTTTTTATATGTTATTAGGAGTCATGAACAGTGTTAAACGTCACTTCCTGTTGCCAGCAGGTGGCGCTATGACTATAACTAAATATGAGCATGGACATGTGTTCAAGAGATAACTCTTATCAAACGTGTGAAGTTTGGGGTAGATTGTACATTGCCTTCTTGAGTAACAACAAAGTCCTGTTTCATTGAATTAGCATGCTTTAGCACTTAGGTAAGTATTGCTAGCATGTTTTAATATGTTTCTAGCATGTTTAGAACTCAATGGCATTTTTAACATGTTGCTAGAACGGCATCAACGTGTTAAACATGTCACTTCCTGTTGCCAGTAGGTGGCGCTATTACTATAACTGAATTTGAGCATAGACATGTGTTCAGGCCATGATTCTTATCAAACGTGTGAAGTTTGGGGTAGATTGGACATTCCATGCCTGAGTTACAGCAAATTCCTATTTAATTGCAGTAATAGCATGCTTTAGCACTTAGCTAAGTGTTTGCTAGCATGTTTCTAGTATGTTGCTAACCTGTTTAACACTTGCTGGCTCTTTTTTTATATGTTATTAGGAGACCACAACAGTGTTAAACATGTCACTTCCTGTTGACAGCAGGTGGCGCTATTACTATAACTGAATATTCTCATGTAGATGTGTTCAGGCCATGACTCTTATCAAACGTGTGAAGTTTGGGGCAGATTGGACATTCCATGCCTGAGTTACAGCAAGTTCCTATTTAATTGCAATAATAGCATGCTTTAGCACTTAGCTAAGAGTTTGCTAGCATGTTTTAGCATGCTTCTAGTATGTTGTTAGCATGTTTAGCACTTGCTGGCACTTTTTTATATGTTATTAGGAGTCCATAACAGTGTTAAACATGTCACTTCCTGTTGCCAGCAGGTGGCGCTATGACTATAACTGAATATGAGCATGGTCATGTGTTCAGGACAGAACGCTTATCAAACGTGTGAAGTTTGGGGCAGATTGGACATTCCATGCCTGAGTTACAGCAACTTCCTGTTTCATGGCGAAACATCGAAATTTGTCAGGCCGCCGAGGACCCGCCCTTCGACGAAAACTCAAGATCTTCGCAATTTAACGTCACAAAGGCCTTAAGATTACACTCACCAAATTTGAAGATGATCAGATTAAAACTGTAGGAGGAGTTCGTTAAAGTACGAGGCCTGAAAATGGCAAAAACTGCACAAAAATCTGAGAGGAAGTTCAAAATGGCTGACTTCCTGTTGTGTTTAGGGCTATGCTCCAAGAGACTTTTTTGTAGGTATTAGGTCATTACATGTATGTACCGAATTTTGTGCACGTACGTGGAACGTTGCGGGAGGCGCACTCCGTTGAACTTTTATAGGTGGCGCTATCGAGCCATTTTGCCCCGTCCAATTCTGAAACCTATATCAGATGTAAATTTTCGCCAGTTCTGACGCGTGTGCAAAGTTTTGTGAGTTTTCGAGCATGTTTAGGCCCTCAAAAATGCAATTAAATGCGGAGAAGAATAATAATAATAATTAAAGCTGCAAGCAGCGATGAAAGGGCCCTCGCACCCCTGCCATCAACACTCGGTGGCTTTAGGAAGACAGAGCATGGTTGGGAAATGTACATTTAAGGAGGTATATATAGTAAGAGTATGTCAAAGTCACTTACAAAATGTTTTGTATAATGGTGATAATAGCATGCTTCATGACTCAGCTAAGTGTTGCTAGCATGTTTAGTCTGTTCCTAGCATGCTTAGTACACAATAATTATGTGGTTAGTACTGCATTACTGTGTTAACCATGTCAGTTTCTGTTGCCAGTAGGTGGCGTTATGACTATAACTGAATATGAGCATGGATGTGTGTTCAGGACAGAACTCTTATCAAACGTGTGAAGTTTGGTGCAAATTGGACATTGCCTTCTTGAGTAACAACAAAGTCATGTTTCATTGAATTAGCATTCTTTAGCACTTAGCTAAGCATTGTTAGCATGTTTTAACATGTTTCTAGCATGTTTAGAACTCAATGGCATTTTTAACATGTTGCTAGAACGGCATCAACGTGTTAAACATGTCACTTCCTGTTGCCAGTAGGTGGCGCTATTACTATAACTGAACATTCTCATGTAGATGTGTTCAGGCCATGACTCTTATCAAAAGTGTGAAGTTTGGGGCAGATTGGACATTCCATGCCTGAGTTACAACAAATTCCTATTTAATTGCAATAATAGCATGCTTTAGCACTTAGCTAAGAGTTTGCTAGCATGTTTTAGCATGTTTCTAGTATGTTGTTAGCATGTTTAACACTTGCTGGCACTTTTTTATATGTTATTAGGAGTCCATAACAGTGTTAAACATGTCACTTCCTGTTGCCAGCAGGTGGCGCTATGACTGTAACTGAATATAAGCATGGTCATGTGTTCAGGACAGAACGCTTATCAAAAGTGTGAAGTTTGGGGCAGATTGGACATTCCATGCCTGAGTTACAGCAAATTCATATTTAATTGGCAGTAATATCATTCTTTAGCACTTAGCTAAGTGTATGCTAGTATGTTTTAGCATGTCTCTAGTATGTTGGTAGGATGTTTAGCACCTACTGGCATTTTTTTATATGTTATTAGGAGTCAAGAACAGTGTTAAACGTCACTTCCTGTTGCCAGCAGGTGGCGCTATGACTATAACTAAATATGAGCATGGGCATGTGTTCAAGAGATAACTCTTATCAAACGTGTGAAGTTTGGGGTAGATTGTACATTGCCTTCTTGAGCAACAACAAAGTCCTGTTTCATTGAATTAGCATGCTTTAGCACTTAGCTAAGTATTGCTAGCATGTTTTAATATGTTTCTAGCATGTTTAGAACTCAATGGCATTTTTAACATGTTGCTAGAACGGCATCAACGTGTTAAACATGTCACTTCCTGTTGCCAGTAGGTGGCGCTATTACTATAACTGAATTTGAGCATAGACGTGTTCAGGCCATGATTCTTATCAAACGTGTGAAGTTTGGGGCAGATTGGACATTCCATGCCTGAGTTACAGCAAATTCCTATTTAATTGCAGTAATAGCATGCTTTAGCTAAGTGTTTGCTAGCATGTTTCTAGTATGTTGCTAACCTGTTTAGCACTTGCTGGCTCTTTTTTATATGTTATTAGGAGACCACAACAGTGTTAAACATGTCACTTCCTGTTGACAGCAGGTGGCGCTATTACTATAACTGAATATTCTCATGTAGATGTGTTCAGGCCATGACTCTTATCAAACGTGTGAAGTTTGGGGCAGATTGGACATTCCATGCCTGTGTTACAGCAAATTCCTATTTAATTGCAGCAATAGCATGCTTTAGCACTTAGCTAAGTGTTTGCTAGCATGTTTTAGCATGTTTCTAGTATGTTGTTAGCATGTTTAGCACTTGCTGGCACTTTTTTATATGTTTTTATATGTCCACAACAGTGTTTAACATGTCACTTCCTGTTGCCAGCAGGTGGCACTATGACTGTAACTGAATATGAGCATGGTCATGTGTTCAGGACAGAACGTTTATTAAAAGTGTGAAGTTTGGCGCAGATTGGACATTGCCTTCTTGAGTAACAACAACATCCTGTTTCATTGAATTAGCATGCTTTAGCACTTAGCTAAGTATTGCTAGCATGTTTTAACATGTTTCTAGCATGTTTAGAAGTCAATGGCATTTTTAACATGTTGCTAGAATGGCATCAACGTGTTAAACATGACACTTCCTGTTATAAGTAGGTGGCGCTATTACTATAACTGAATATTCTCATGTAGATGTGTTCAGGACAGAACGCTTATCAAAAGTGTGAAGTTTGGGGCAGATTGGACATTCCATGCCTGAGTTACAGCAAATTCCTATTTAATTGCAATAATAGCATGCTTTAGCACTTAGCTAAGAGTTTGCTAGCATGTTTTAGCATGCTTCTAGTATGTTGTTAGCATGTTTAGCACTTGCTGGCACTTTTTTATATGTTATTAGGAGTCCATAACAGTGTTAAACATGTCGCTTCCTGTTGCCAGCAGGTGGCGCTATGACTATAACTGAATATGAGCATGGTCATGTGTTCAGGACAGAACTCTTATCAAACGTGTGAAGTTTGGGGCAGATTGGACATTCCATGCCTGAGTTACAGCAACTTCCTGTTTCATGGCGAAACATCGAAATTTGTCAGGCCGCCGAGGACCCGCCCTTCGACGAAAACTCAAGATCTTCGCAATTTAACGTCGCAAAGGCCTTAAGATTACACTCACCAAATTTGAAGATGATCAGATTAAAACTGTAGGAGGAGTTCGTTAAAGTACGAGGCCTGAAAATGGCAAAAACTGCACAAAAATATGAGAGGAAGTTGAAAATGGCTGACTTCCTGTTGTGTTTAGGGCTATGCTCCAAGAGACTTTTTTGTAGGTATTAGGTCATTACATGTATGTACCGAATTTCGTGCACGTACGTGAAACGTTGCGGGAGGCGCACTCCGTTGAACTTTTATAGGTGGCGCTATCGAGCCGTTTTGCCCCGTCCAATTCTGAAACCTATATCAGATGTAAATTTTCGCCAGTTCTGACGCGTGTGCAAAGTTTCGTGAGTTTTCGCGCATGTTTAGGCCCTCAAAAATGCAATTCAATGCGGAGAAGAAGAATAATAATAATAATAATAATAATAATAATAAACAGAGCAATTCCAAGAGGGTCCTCACACCATCGGTGCTCGGGCCCTAATTAAAGCTGCAAGCAGCGATGAAAGGGCCCTCGCACCCGTGCCATCAACACTTGGTGGCTTTAGGAAGACAGAGCATGGTTGGGAAATGTACATTTAAGGAGGTATATATAGTAAGAGTATGTCAAAGTCAGTTACAAAATGTTTTGTATAATGGTGATAATAGCATGCTTCATGACTCAGCTAAGTGTTGCTAGCATGTTTAGTGTGTTTCTAGCATGCTTAGTACACAATAATTATGTGGTTAGTACTGCATTACTGTGTTAACCATGTCAGTTTCTGTTGCCAGTAGGTGGCGTTATGACTATAACTGAATATGAGCTTGGATGTGTGTTCAGGACAGAACTCTTATCAAACGTGTGAAGTTTGGTGCAAATTGGACATTGCCTTCTTGAGTAACAACAAAGTCATGTTTCATTGAATTAGCATGCTTTAGCACTTAGCTAAGCATTGTTAGCATGTTTTAACATGTTTCTAGCATGTTTAGAACTCAATGGCATTTTTAACATGTTGCTAGAACGGCATCAACGTGTTAAACATGTCACTTCCTGTTGCCAGTTGGTGGCGCTATTACTATAATTGAACATTCTCATGTAGATGTGTTCAGGCCATGACTCTTATCAAAAGTGTGAAGTTTGGGGCAGATTGGACATTCCATGCCTGAGTTACAGCAAATTCCTATTTAATTGCAATAATAGCATGCTTTAGCACTTGGCTAAGAGTTTGCTAGCATGTTTTAGCATGTTTCTAGTATGTTGTTAGCATGTTTAACACTTGCTGGCACTTTTTTATATGTTATTAGGAGTCCATAACAGTGTTAAACATGTCACTTCCTGTTGCCAGCAGGTGGCGCTATGACTGTAACTGAATATAAGCATGGTCATGTGTTCCGGACAGAACGCTTATCAAAAGTGTGAAGTTTGGGGCAGATTGGACATTCCATGCCTGAGTTACAGCAAATTCATATTTAATTGCAGTAATATCATTCTTTAGCACTTAGCTAAGTGTTTGCTAGTATGTTTTAGCATGTCTATAGTATGTTGTTAGGATGTTTAGCACCTACTGGCATTTTTTTATATGTTATTAGGAGTCAAGAACAGTGTTAAACGTCACTTCCTGTTGCCAGCAGGTGGCGCTATGACTATAACTAAATATGAGCATGGACATGTGTTCAAGAGATAACTCTTATCAAACGTGTGACGTTTGGGGTAGATTGTACATTGCCTTCTTGAGTAACAACAAAGTCCTGTTTCATTGAATTAGCATGCTTTAGCACTTAGCTAAGTATTGCTAGTATGTTTTAACATGTTTCTAGTATGTTGTTAGCATGTTTAGCACTTGCTGGCACTTTTTTATATGTTATTAGGAGTCCATAACAGTGTTAAACATGTCACTTCCTGTTGCCAGCAGGTGGCGCTATGACTATAACTGAATATGAGCATGGTCATGTGTTCAGGACAGAACGATTATTAAAAGTGTGAAGTTTGGCGCAGATTGGACATTGCCTTCTTGAGTAACAACAACATCCTGTTTCATTGAATTAGCATGCTTTAGCACTTAGCTAAGTATTGCTAGTATGTTTTAACATGTTTCTAGCATGTTTAGAAGTCAATGGCATTTTTAACATGTTGCTAGAATGGCATCAACGTGTTAAACATGACACTTCCTGTTACCAGTAGGTGGCGCTATTACTATAACTGAATATTCTCATGTAGATATGTTCAGGACAGAACGCTTATCAAAAGTGTGAAGTTTGGGGCAGATTGGACATTCCATGCCTGAGTTACAGCAAATTCCTATTTAATTGCAATAATAGCATGCTTTAGCACTTAGCTAAGAGTTTGCTAGCATGTTTTAGCATGCTTCTAGTATGTTGTTAGCATGTTTAGCACTTGCTGGCACTTTTTTATATGTTATTAGGAGTCCATAACAGTGTTAAACATGTCACTTCCTGTTGCCAGCAGGTGGCGCTATGACTATAACTGAATATGAGCATGGTCATGTGTTCAGGACAGAACTCTTATCAAACGTATGAAGTTTGGGGCAGATTGGACATTCCATGCCTGAGTTACAGCAACTTCCTGTTTCATGGCGAAACATCAAAATTTGTCAGGCCGCCGAGGACCCGCCCTTCGACGAAAACTCAAGATCTTCGCAATTTAACGTCGCAAAGGCCTTAAGATTACACTCACCAAATTTGAAGATGATCAGATTAAAACTGTAGGAGGAGTTCGTTAAAGTACGAGGCCTGAAAATGTCAAAAACTGCACAAAAATCTGGGAGGAAGTTCAAAATGGCTGACTTCCTGTTGGGTTTAGGGCTATGCTCCAAGAGACTTTTTTGTAGGTATTAGGTCATTACATGTATGTACCGAATTTCGTGCACGTACGTGGAACGTTGCGGGAGGCGCACTCCGTTGAACTTTTATAGGTGGCGCTATCGAGCCGTTTTGCCCCGTCCAATTCTGAAACCTATATCAGATGTAAATTTTCGCCAGTTCTGACGCGTGTGCAAAGTTTCGTGAGTTTTCGCATATGTTTAGGCCCTCAAAAATGCAATTCAATGCGGAGAAGAATAATAATAATAATAATAATAATAATAATAATAAACAGAGCAATTCCAAGAGGGTCCTCACACCATCGGTGCTCGGGCCCTAATTAAAGCTGCAAGCAGCGATGAAAGGGCCCTCGCACCCGTGCCATCAACACTCGGTGGCTTTAGGAAGACAGAGCATGGTTGGGAAATGTACATTTAAGGAGGTATATATAGTAAGAGTATGTCAAAGTCAGTTACAAAATGTTTTGTATAATGGTGATAATAGCATGCTTCATGACTCAGCTAAGTGTTGCTAGCATGTTTAGTGTGTTTCTAGCATGCTTAGTACACAATAATTATGTGGTTAGTACTGCATTACTGTGTTAACCATGTCAGTTTCTGTTGCCAGTAGGTGGCGTTATGACTATAACTGAATATGAGCTTGGATGTGTGTTCAGGACAGAACTCTTATCAAACATGTGAAGTTTGGTGCAAATTGGACATTGCCTTCTTGAGTAACAACAAAGTCATGTTTTATTGAATTAGCATGCTTTAGCACTTAGCTAAGCATTGTTAGCATGTTTTAACATGTTTCTAGCATGTTTAGAACTCAATGGCATTTTTAACATGTTGCTAGAACGGCATCAATGTGTTAAACATGTCACTTCCTGTTGCCAGTTGGTGGCGCTATTACTATAATTGAACATTCTCATGTAGATGTGTTCAGGCCATGACTCTTATCAAAAGTGTGAAGTTTGGGGCAGATTGGACATTCCATGCCTGAGTTACAGCAAATTCCTATTTAATTGCAATAATAGCATGCTTTAGCACTTGGCTAAGAGTTTGCTAGCATGTTTTAGCATGTTTCTAGTATGTTGTTAGCATGTTTAACACTTGCTGGCACTTTTTTATATGTTATTAGGAGTCCATAACAGTGTTAAACATGTCACTTCCTGTTGCCAGCAGGTGGCGCTATGACTGTAACTGAATATAAGCATGGTCATGTGTTCAGGACAGAACGCTTATCAAAAGTGTGAAGTTTGGGGCAGATTGGACATTCCATGCCTGAGTTACAGCAAATTCATATTTAATTGCAGTAATATCATTCTTTAGCACTTAGCTAAGTGTTTGCTAGTATGTTTTAGCATGTCTATAGTATGTTGGTAGGATGTTTAGCACCTACTGGCATTTTTTTATATGTTATTAGGAGTCAAGAACAGTGTTAAACGTCACTTCCTGTTGCCAGCAGGTGGCGCTATGACTATAACTAAATATGAGCATGGACATGTGTTCAAGAGATAACTCTTATCAAACGTGTGACGTTTGGGGTAGATTGTACATTGCCTTCTTGAGTAACAACAAAGTCCTGTTTCATTGAATTAGCATGCTTTAGCACTTAGCTAAGTATTGCTAGTATGTTTTAACATGTTTCTAGCATGTTTAGAAGTCAATGGCATTTTTAACATGTTGCTAGAATGGCATCAACGTGTTAAACATGACACTTCCTGTTACCAGTAGGTGGCGCTATTACTATAACTGAATATTCTCATGTAGATATGTTCAGGACAGAACGCTTATCAAAAGTGTGAAGTTTGGGGCAGATTGGACATTCCATGCCTGAGTTACAGCAAATTCCTATTTAATTGCAATAATAGCATGCTTTAGCACTTAGCTAAGAGTTTGCTAGCATGTTTTAGCATGCTTCTAGTATGTTGTTAGCATGTTTAGCACTTGCTGGCACTTTTTTATATGTTATTAGGAGTCCATAACAGTGTGAAACATGTCACTTCCTGTTGCCAGCAGGTGGCGCTATGACTATAACTGAATATGAACATGGTCATGTGTTCAGGACAGAACGTTTATTAAAAGTGTGAAGTTTGGCGCAGATTGGTCATTGCCTTCTTGAGTAACAACAACATCCTGTTTCATTGAATTAGCATGCTTTAGCACTTAGCTAAGTATTGCTAGTATGTTTTAACATGTTTCTAGCATGTTTTGAAGTCAATGGCATTTTTAACATGTTGTTAGAATGGCATCAACGTGTTAAACATGACACTTCCTGTTACCAGTAGGTGGCGCTATTACTATAACTGAATATTCTCATGTAGATATGTTCAGGACAGAACGCTTATCAAAAGTGTGAAGTTTGGGGCAGATTGGACATTCCATGCCTGAGTTACAGCAAATTCCTATTTAATTGCAATAATAGCATGCTTTAGCACTTAGCTAAGAGTTTGCTAGCATGTTTTAGCATGCTTCTAGTATGTTGTTAGCATGTTTAGCACTTGCTGGCACTTTTTTATATGTTATTAGGAGTCCATAACAGTGTTAAACATGTCACTTCCTGTTGCCAGCAGGTGGCGCTATGACTATAACTGAATATGAGCATGGTCATGTGTTCAGGACAGAGCTCTTATCAAACGTATGAAGTTTGGGGCAGATTGGACATTCCATGCCTGAGTTACAGCAACTTCCTGTTTCATGGCGAAACATCAAAATTTGTCAGGCCGCCGAGGACCCGCCCTTCGGCGAAAACTCAAGATCTTCGCAATTTAACGTCGCAAAGGCCTTAAGATTACACTCACCAAATTTGAAGATGATCAGATTAAAACTGTAGGAGGAGTTCGTTAAAGTATGAGGCCTGAAAATGTCAAAAACTGCACAAAAATCTGGGAGGAAGTTCAAAATGGCTGACTTCCTGTTGGGTTTAGGGCTATGCTCCAAGAGACTTTTTTGTAGGTATTAGGTCATTACATGTATGTACCGAATTTCGTGCACGTACGTGGAACGTTGCGGGAGGCGCACTCCGTTGAACTTTTATAGGTGGCGCTATCGAGCCGTTTTGCCCCGTCCAATTCTGAAACCTATATCAGATGTAAATTTTCGCCAGTTCTGACGCGTGTGCAAAGTTTCGTGAGTTTTCGCGCATGTTTAGGCCCTCAAAAATGCAATTCAATGCGGAGAATAATAATAATAATAATAATTAAAGCTGCAAGCAGCGATGAAAGGGCCCTCGCACCCATGCCATCAACACTCGGTGGCTTTAGGAAGACAGAGCATGGTTGGGAAATGTACATTTAACCCTCTGAGGTCGACAAACGCGCCGGCGCGTTTTGCTGGATTTTCTCCACATTGTAGCACTTTAAACTTAAATTTCTCCGTCATTTATGGTCATACAGAAAAAATAAATATAAAAAAAGAATCTGTGGTATTTCTACTTTTGTATGTGTCCACTTCCAATCAAATCAAAACATTGTGCTTTTGTAAAATAAAGAAAATAAACAGTGTGTGCGTTCTGCCTCTCCGTCGCGGTGAACTTTTTTTTCTTGAGCACGTCTATAAACTGAAACAAAACTCAGCGAATACTTGTTACACATTTATGAGCCATACACCTTTATAAACATTTAAGTGTGTACTTTTAAATGATCGGATTCAAAACGAAAACAAATATTCTCTGTTTAAGTAATTTGTATAAAACCAACAAGATTTCCAGCTTCTCAAACGCTTCCTAATTATTTTTAATTCGGCCACGCCCACTCGCGCAAAAGATATTCACATGCAAATCTCCACATGGAACGCGATCGCCCTCATTACCTCAACAACAAAACACTTCACTTCACTTTTCGTCGAGTTTGAAAGACGTGCCTGAGCTTACATTGGATTTACATCAGAAGAAGAACGATATTTGAAGACAAGAAAGATAAGGTAAGAAATTCTTACATATTAGTTTGCTATTGTTGCATAAATTTCACATTGCAGTTGAACTGTTGCTAGATATATGGTGAATATTATAATATTTAGACCCGTGTTTACTGTTACTGTGTTTGTGGATATCTGCTCAAACGTAGATAGGCTATGTATATGGTAGGCCTAACCGTAATGTTTTATATTTGATCACAATCGCGTTTTAATGTATCATATTTTTGATCGCGATCGCGTTTTAATGTAACATATTTTTGATCGCGATCGCGTTTGAATGTATCATATTTTGGAAAAGCAAAACGCTCCAAACGGCTTCATGTTTTTACTATTATCTCATTTCATATCATCATAACGAATGGAAACATTTGAAGTAACATGATAATCAATATATTTTTCTCTAGCTTAGTTGTTACTGAAATCTTTTTGAAAATATATATAGGCTGCTATATTGTTATTATTTTATGCAGCACTGCGCATAGCCTATACCTACAAGGCACAACAAACCTGGTGTTCATTATATATTGTTGGAAACATTTGTGTGAGTGTGTGTGTGTATTCTGTGAATTTTAAAAAGCAATTTTAACAAGAAAAATCTAAAATGTATTCCCAAAATCGTGCAGGCCTTTCTCTTGATATCAGTATGTTCACTTTTTTTTTCAGGGCCCAGATGCCACTGAGTCCTGCTGACTTCAACATTCACAGTACATGTCTCTGTACATGAACATGGTAAAGTGAAAATCAAACACCTTAGAAAATGAAAGGTATGTACAATGTTTTTAGGAATGGCACAAAGGTCTCTTTCTTCAATAAGTGCTTTTTTGTTGTGTATCTTTAGATTATGTTGTGTTGTAAATAAATCCAAACAATTTTAAAAGCCATTCTTTTTTAAATCTCCTCATTCTTTGTGCAAGGTTGGTCAGAATGATGGGCCCTGATAAGCTCCTAATAGGGCCATTAGGGAGGTTCTTTGTCTTTCTCAGGTGTGGAAAGCTTTCATATTAATGAGGTGATCCGCCCCTTCGCATATTGCTTTCTAACACAAAACACGTCGTAAAATTTTTAAATCAATATATTGTCTTCTCTGAATGAGCAGTCAGGGTGATTCTCACATAGTTTTAGAGCAAATATTCTAGGCTGCGTGATACAATTTTCAAAAGTCTTGTGAAGAAATAATCAGTATGGGTTTCATGACCTTATTTCAGTGAGAATTTATTTTTGTATTTTCACAAACCACGCATAAATGTCATTATCTCAAAACTACAAACTTTTACATACATGCTGCTGATATATTATTGTAGCAGAGTTTGTGCTGAATACAGTGTAATTAGACTTTAGCCATGAAAATGTCACAAGTAACAGAAATAACCACAAATGTCAGAGCATGTCAGAACACCTCCAGGGCCCAGAAAACAGCTCAGACCTCAGAGGGTTAAGGAGGTATATATAGTAAGAGTATGTCAAAGTCAGTTACAAAATGTTTTGTATAATGGTGATAATAGCATGCTTCATGACTCAGCTAAGTGTTGCTAGCATGTTTAGTGTGTTTCTAGCATGCTTAGTACACAATAATTATGTGGTTAGTACTGCATTACTGTGTTAACCATGTCAGTTTCTGTTGCCAGTAGGTGGCGTTATGACTATAACTGAATATGAGCTTGGATGTGTGTTCAGGACAGAACTCTTATCAAACGTGTGAAGTTTGGTGCAAATTGGACATTGCCTTCTTGAGTAACAACAAAGTCATGTTTCATTGAATTAGCATGCTTTAGCACTTAGCTAAGCATTGTTAGCATGTTTTAACATGTTTCTAGCATGTTTAGAACTCAATGGCATTTTTAACATGTTGCTAGAACGGCATCAACGTGTTAAACATGTCACTTCCTGTTGCCAGTTGGTGGCGCTATTACTATAATTGAACATTCTCATGTAGATGTGTTCAGGCCATGACTCTTATCAAAAGTGTGAAGTTTGGGGCAGATTGGACATTCCATGCCTGAGTTACAGCAAATTCCTATTTAATTGCAATAATAGCATGCTTTAGCACTTGGCTAAGAGTTTGCTAGCATGTTTTAGCATGTTTCTAGTATGTTGTTAGCATGTTTAACACTTGCTGGCACTTTTTTATATGTTATTAGGAGTCCATAACAGTGTTAAACATGTCACTTCCTGTTGCCAGCAGGTGGCGCTATGACTGTAACTGAATATAAGCATGGTCATGTGTTCAGGACAGAACGCTTATCAAAAGTGTGAAGTTTGGGGCAGATTGGACATTCCATGCCTGAGTTACAGCAAATTCATATTTAATTGCAGTAATATCATTCTTTAGCACTTAGCTAAGTGTTTGCTAGTATGTTTTAGCATGTCTATAGTATGTTGGTAGGATGTTTAGCACCTACTGGCATTTTTTTATATGTTATTAGGAGTCAAGAACAGTGTTAAACGTCACTTCCTGTTGCCAGCAGGTGGCGCTATGACTATAACTAAATATGAGCATGGACATGTGTTCAAGAGATAACTCTTATCAAACGTGTGACGTTTGGGGTAGATTGTACATTGCCTTCTTGAGTAACAACAAAGTCCTGTTTCATTGAATTAGCATGCTTTAGCACTTAGCTAAGTATTGCTAGTATGTTTTAACATGTTTCTAGCATGTTTAGAAGTCAATGGCATTTTTAACATGTTGCTAGAATGGCATCAACGTGTTAAACATGACACTTCCTGTTACCAGTAGGTGGCGCTATTACTATAACTGAATATTCTCATGTAGATATGTTCAGGACAGAACGCTTATCAAAAGTGTGAAGTTTGGGGCAGATTGGACATTCCATGCCTGAGTTACAGCAAATTCCTATTTAATTGCAATAATAGCATGCTTTAGCACTTAGCTAAGAGTTTGCTAGCATGTTTTAGCATGCTTCTAGTATGTTGTTAGCATGTTTAGCACTTGCTGGCACTTTTTTATATGTTATTAGGAGTCCATAACAGTGTTAAACATGTCACTTCCTGTTGCCAGCAGGTGGCGCTATGACTATAACTGAATATGAGCATGGTCATGTGTTCAGGACAGAACTCTTATCAAACGTATGTAGTTTGGGGCAGATTGGACATTCCATGCCTGAGTTACAGCAACTTCCTGTTTCATGGCGAAACATCAAAATTTGTCAGGCCGCCGAGGACCCGCCCTTCGACGAAAACTCAAGATCTTCGCAATTTAACGTCGCAAAGGCCTTAAGATTACACTCACCAAATTTGAAGATGATCAGATTAAAACTGTAGGAGGAGTTCGTTAAAGTATGAGGCCTGAAAATGTCAAAAACTGCACAAAAATCTGGGAAGAAGTTCAAAATGGCTGACTTCCTGTTGGGTTTAGGGCTATGCTCCAAGAGACTTTTTTGTAGGTATTAGGTCATTACATGTATGTACCGAATTTCGTGCACGTACGTGGAACGTTGCAGGAGGCGCACTCCGTTGAACTTTCATAGGTGGCGCTATCGAGCCGTTTTGCCCCGTCCAATTCTGAAACCTATATCAGATGTAAATTTTCGCCAGTTCTGATGCGTGTGCAAAGTTTCGTGAGTTTTCGCGCATGTTTAGGCCCTCAAAAATGCAATTCAATGCGGAGAAGAATAATAATAATAATAATTAAAGCTGCAAGCAGCGATGAAAGGGCCCTCGCACCCGTGCCATCAACACTCGGTGGCTTTAGGAAGACAGAGCATGGTTGGGAAATGTACGTTTAAGGAGGTATATATAGTAAGAGTATGTCAAAGTCAGTTACAAAATGTTTTGTATAATGGTGATAATAGCATGCTTCATGACTCAGCTAAGTGTTGCTAGCATGTTTAGTGTGTTTCTAGCATGCTTAGTACACAATAATTATGTGGTTAGTACTGCATTACTGTGTTAACCATGTCAGTTTCTGTTGCCAGTAGGTGGCGTTATGACTATAACTGAATATGAGCTTGGATGTGTGTTCAGGACAGAACTCTTATCAAACGTGTGAAGTTTGGTGCAAATTGGACATTGCCTTCTTGAGTAACAACAAAGTCATGTTTCATTGAATTAGCATGCTTTAGCACTTAGCTAAGCATTGTTAGCATGTTTTAACATGTTTCTAGCATGTTTAGAACTCAATGGCATTTTTAACATGTTGCTAGAACGGCATCAACGTGTTAAACATGTCACTTCCTGTTGCCAGTTGGTGGCGCTATTACTATAATTGAACATTCTCATGTAGATGTGTTCAGGCCATGACTCTTATCAAAAGTGTGAAGTTTGGGGCAGATTGGACATTCCATGCCTGAGTTACAGCAAATTCCTATTTAATTGCAATAATAGCATGCTTTAGCACTTGGCTAAGAGTTTGCTAGCATGTTTTAGCATGTTTCTAGTATGTTGTTAGCATGTTTAACACTTGCTGGCACTTTTTTATATGTTATTAGGAGTCCATAACAGTGTTAAACATGTCACTTCCTGTTGCCAGCAGGTGGCGCTATGACTGTAACTGAATATAAGCATGGTCATGTGTTCAGGACAGAACGCTTATCAAAAGTGTGAAGTTTGGGGCAGATTGGACATTCCATGCCTGAGTTACAGCAAATTCATATTTAATTGCAGTAATATCATTCTTTAGCACTTAGCTAAGTGTTTGCTAGTATGTTTTAGCATGTCTATAGTATGTTGGTAGGATGTTTAGCACCTACTGGCATTTTTTTATATGTTATTAGGAGTCAAGAACAGTGTTAAACGTCACTTCCTGTTGCCAGCAGGTGGCGCTATGACTATAACTAAATATGAGCATGGACATGTGTTCAAGAGATAACTCTTATCAAACGTGTGACGTTTGGGGTAGATTGTACATTGCCTTCTTGAGTAACAACAAAGTCCTGTTTCATTGAATTAGCATGCTTTAGCACTTAGCTAAGTATTGCTAGTATGTTTTAACATGTTTCTAGCATGTTTAGAAGTCAATGGCATTTTTAACATGTTGCTAGAATGGCATCAACGTGTTAAACATGACACTTCCTGTTACCAGTAGGTGGCGCTATTACTATAACTGAATATTCTCATGTAGATATGTTCAGGACAGAACGCTTATCAAAAGTGTGAAGTTTGGGGCAGATTGGACATTCCATGCCTGAGTTACAGCAAATTCCTATTTAATTGCAATAATAGCATGCTTTAGCACTTAGCTAAGAGTTTGCTAGCATGTTTTAGCATGCTTCTAGTATGTTGTTAGCATGTTTAGCACTTGCTGGCACTTTTTTATATGTTATTAGGAGTCCATAACAGTGTTAAACATGTCACTTCCTGTTGCCAGCAGGTGGCGCTATGACTATAACTGAATATGAGCATGGTCATGTGTTCAGGACAGAACGTTTATTAAAAGTGTGAAGTTTGGCGCAGATTGGACATTGCCTTCTTGAGTAACAACAACATCCTGTTTCATTGAATTAGCATGCTTTAGCACTTAGCTAAGTATTGCTAGTATGTTTTAACATATTTCTAGCATGTTTAGAAGTCAATGGCATTTTTAACATGTTGCTAGAATGGCATCAACGTGTTAAACATGACACTTCCTGTTACCAGTAGGTGGCGCTATTACTATAACTGAATATTCTCATGTAGATATGTTCAGGACAGAACGCTTATCAAAAGTGTGAAGTTTGGGGCAGATTGGACATTCCATGCCTGAGTTACAGCAAATTCCTATTTAATTGCAATAATAGCATGCTTTAACACTTAGCTAAGAGTTTGCTAGCATGTTTTAGCATGCTTCTAGTATGTTGTTAGCATGTTTAACACTTGCTGGCACTTTTTTATATGTTATTAGGAGTCCATAACAGTGTTAAACATGTCACTTCCTGTTGCCAGCAGGTGGCGCTATGACTATAACTGAATATGAGCATGGTCATGTGTTCAGGACAGAACTCTTATCAAACGTATGAAGTTTGGGGCAGATTGGACATTCCATGCCTGAGTTACAGCAACTTCCTGTTTCATGGCGAAACATCAAAATTTGTCAGGCCGCCGAGGACCCGCCCTTCGACGAAAACTCAAGATCTTCGCAATTTAACGTCGCAAAGGCCTTAAGATTACACTCACCAAATTTGAAGATGATCAGATTAAAACTGTAGGAGGAGTTCGTTAAAGTATGAGGCCTGAAAATAGCAAAAACTGCACAAAAATCTGGGAGGAAGTTCAAAATGGCTGACTTCCTGTTGGGTTTAGGGCTATGCTCCAAGAGACTTTTTTGTAGGTATTAGGTCATTACATGTATGTACCGAATTTCGTGCACGTACGTGGAACGTTGCGGGAGGCGCACTCCGTTGAACTTTTATAGGTGGCGCTATCGAGCCGTTTTGCCCCGTCCAATTCTGAAACCTATATCAGATGTAAATTTTCGCCAGTTCTGACGCGTGTGCAAAGTTTCGTGAGTTTTCGCGCATGTTTAGGCCCTCAAAAATGCAATTCAATGCGGAGAAGAAGAATAATAATAATAATAATAATTAAAGCTGCAAGCAGCGATGAAAGGGCCCTCGCACCCGTGCCATCAACACTCGGTGGCTTTAGGAAGACAGAGCATGGTTGGGAAATGTACATTTAAGGAGGTATATATAGTAAGAGTATGTCAAAGTCAGTTACAAAATGTTTTGTATAATGGTGATAATAGCATGCTTCATGACTCAGCTAAGTGTTGCTAGCATGTTTAGTCTGTTTCTAGCATGCTTAGTACACAATTATTATGTGGTTAGTACTGCATTACTGTGTTAACCATGTCAGTTTCTGTTGCCAGTAGGTTGCGTTATGACTATAACTGAATATGAGCATGGATGTGTGTTCAGGACAGAACTCTTATCAAACGTGTGAAGTTTGGTGCAAATTGGACATTGCCTTCTTGAGTAACAACAAAGTCATGTTTCATTGAATTAGCATTCTTTAGCACGTACCTAAGCATTGTTAGCATGTTTTAACATGTTTCTAGCATGTTTAGAACTCAATGGCATTTTTAACATGTTGCTAGAACGGCATCAACGTGTTAAACATGTCACTTCCTGTTGCCAGTAGGTGGCGCTATTACTATAACTGAACATTCTCATGTAGATGTGTTCAGGCCATGACTCTTATCAAAAGTGTGAAGTTTGGGGCAGATTGGACATTCCATGCCTGAGTTACGGCAAATTCCTATTTAATTGCAATAATAGCATGCGTTAGCACTTGGCTAAGAGTTTGCTAGCATGTTTTAGCATGTTTCTAGTATGTTGTTAGCATGTTTAACACTTGCTGGCACTTTTTTATATGTTATTAGGAGTCCATAACAGTGTTAAACATGTCACTTCCTGTTGCCAGCAGGTGGCGCTATGACTGTAACTGAATATAAGCATGGTCATGTGTTCAGGACAGAACGCTTATCAAAAGTGTGAAGTTTGGGGCAGATTGGACATTCCATGCCTGAGTTACAGCAAATTCATATTTAATTGCAGTAATATCATTCTTTAGCACTTAGCTAAGTGTTTGCTAGTATGTTTCAGCATGTCTCTAGTATGTTGGTAGGATGTTTAGCACCTACTGGCATTTTTTATATGTTATTAGGAGTCAAGAACAGTGTTAAACGTCACTTCCTGTTGCCAGCAGGTGGCGCTATGACTATAACTAAATATGAGCATGGACATGTGTTCAAGAGATAACTCTTATCAAACGTGTGAAGTTTGGGGTAGATTGTACATTGCCTTCTTGAGTAACAACAACATCCTGTTTCATTGAATTAGCATGCTTTAGCACTTAGCTAAGTATTGCTAGCATGTTTTAACATGTTTCTAGCATGTTTAGAAGTCAATGGCATTTTTAACATGTTGCTAGAATGGCATCAACGTGTTAAACATGACACTTCCTGTTACCAGTAGGTGGCGCTATTACTATAACTGAATATTCTCATGTAGATGTGTTCAGGACAGAACGCTTATCAAAAGTGTGAAGTTTGGGGCAGATTGGACATTCCATGCCTGAGTTACAGCAAATTCCTATTTAATTGCAATAATAGCATGCTTTAGCACTTAGCTAAGAGTTTGCTAGCATGTTTTAGCATGCTTCTAGTATGTTGTTAGCATGTTTAGCACTTGCTGGCACTTTTTTATATGTTATTAGGAGTCCATAACAGTGTTAAACATGTCACTTCCTGTTGCCAGCAGGTGGCGCTATGACTATAACTGAATATGAGCATGGTCATGTGTTCAGGACAGAACTCTTATCAAAAGTGTGAAGTTTGGGGCAGATTGGACATTCCATGCCTGAGTTACAGCAACTTCCTGTTTCATGGCGAAACATCGAAATTTGTCAGGCCGCCGAGGACCCGCACTTCGACGAAAACTCAAGATCTTCGCAATTTAACGTCGCAAAGGCCTGAAGATTACACTCACCAAATTTGAAGATGATCAGATTAAAACTGTAGGAGGAGTTCGTTAAAGTACGAGGCCTGAAAATGGCAAAAACTGCACAAAAATCTGAGAGGAAGTTCAAAATGGCTGACTTCCTGTTGTGTTTAGGGCTACGCTCCAAGAGACTTTTTTGTAGGTATTAGGTAATTACATGTATGTACCGAATTTCGTGCACGTACGTGGAACGATGCGGGAGGCGCACTCCGTTGAACTTTTATAGGTGGCGCTATCGAGCCATTTTGCCCCGTCCAATTCTGAAACCTATATCAGATGTAAATTTTCGCCAGTTCTGACGCGTGTGCAAAGTTTCGTGAGTTTTCGAGCATGTTTAGGCCCTCAAAAATGCAATTCAATGCGGAGAAGAAGAATAATAATAATAATAATAATAATAATAATTAAAGCTGCAAGCAGCGATGAAAGGGCCCTCGCACCCATGCCAACAACACTCGGTGGCTTTAGGAAGACAGAGCATGGTTGGGAAATGTACATTTAAGGAGGTATATATAGTAAGAGTATGTCAAAGTCAGTTACAAAATGTTTTGTATAATGGTGATAATAGCATGCTTCATGACTCAGCTAAGTGTTGCTAGCATGTTTAGTCTGTTTCTATCATGCTTAGTACACAATTATTATGTGGTTAGTACTGCATTACTGTGTTAACCATGTCAGTTTCTGTTGCCAGTAGGTTGCGTTATGACTATAACTGAATATGAGCATGGATGTGTGTTCAGGACAGAACTCTTATCAAACGTGTGAAGTTTGGTGCAAATTGGACATTGCCTTCTTGAGTAACAACAAAGTCATGTTTCATTGAATTAGCATTCTTTAGCACGTACCTAAGCATTGTTAGCATGTTTTAACATGTTTCTAGCATGTTTAGAACTCAATGGCATTTTTAACATGTTGCTAGAACGGCATCAACGTGTTAAACATGTCACTTCCTGTTGCCAGTAGGTGGCGCTATTACTATAACTGAACATTCTCATGTAGATGTGTTCAGGCCATGACTCTTATCAAAAGTGTGAAGTTTGGGGCAGATTGGACATTCCATGCCTGAGTTACAGCAAATTCCTATTTAATTGCAATAATAGCATGCGTTAGCACTTAGCTAAGAGTTTGCTAGCATGTTTTAGCATGTTTCTAGTATGTTGTTAGCATGTTTAACACTTGCTGGCACTTTTTTATATGTTATTAGGAGTCCATAACAGTGTTAAACATGTCACTTCCTGTTGCCAGCAGGTGGCGCTATGACTGTAACTGAATATAAGCATGGTCATGTGTTCAGGACAGAACGCTTATCAAAAGTGTGAAGTTTGGGGCAGATTGGACATTCCATGCCTGAGTTACAGCAAATTCATATTTAATTGCAGTAATATCATTCTTTAGCACTTAGCTAAGTGTTTGCTAGTATGTTTCAGCATGTCTCTAGTATGTTGGTAGGATGTTTAGCACCTACTGGCATTTTTTTATATGTTATTAGGAGTCAAGAACAGTGTTAAACGTCACTTCCTGTTGCCAGCAGGTGGCGCTATGACTATAACTAAATATGAGCATGGACATGTGTTCAAGAGATAACTCTTATCAAACGTGTGAAGTTTGGGGTAGATTGTACATTGCCTTCTTGAGTAACAACAAAGTCCTGTTTCATTGAATTAGCATGCTTTAGCATTTAGCTAAGTATTGCTAGCATGTTTTAACATGTTTCTAGCATGTTTAGAACTCAATGGCATTTTTAACATGTTGCTAGAACGGCATCAACGTGTTAAACATGTCACTTCCTGGTGCCAGTAGGTGGCGCTATTACTATAACTAAATTTGAGCATAGACATGTGTTCAGGCCATGATTCTTATCAAACGTGTGAAGTTTGGTGCAGATTGGACATTGCCTTCTTGAGTAACAACAACATCCTGTTTCATTGAATTAGCATGCTTTAGCACTTAGCTAAGTATTGCTAGCATGTTTTAACATGTTTCTAGCATGTTTAGAAGTCAATGGCATTTTTAACATGTTGCTAGAATGGCATCAACGTGTTAAACATGACACTTCCTGTTACCAGTAGGTGGCGCTATTACTATAACTGAATATTCTCATGTAGATGTGTTCAGGACAGAACGCTTATCAAAAGTGTGAAGTTTGGGGCAGATTGGACATTCCATGCCTGAGTTACAGCAAATTCCTATTTAATTGCAATAATAGCATGCTTTAGCACTTAGCTAAGAGTTTGCTAGCATGTTTTAGCATGCTTCTAGTATGTTGTTAGCATGTTTAGCACTTGCTGGCACTTTTTTATATGTTATTAGGAGTCCATAACAGTGTTAAACATGTCACTTCCTGTTGCCAGCAGGTGGCGCTATGACTATAACTGAATATGAGCATGGTCATGTGTTCAGGACAGAACTCTTATCAAAAGTGTGAAGTTTGGGGCAGATTGGACATTCCATGCCTGAGTTACAGCAACTTCCTGTTTCATGGCGAAACATCGAAATTTGTCAGGCCGCCGAGGACCCGCACTTCGACGAAAACTCAAGATCTTCGCAATTTAACGTCGCAAAGGCCTGAAGTTTACACTCACCAAATTTGAAGATGATCAGATTAAAACTGTAGGAGGAGTTCGTTAAAGTATGAGGCCTGAAAATGGCAAAAACTGCACAAAAATCTGAGAGGAAGTTCAAAATGGCTGACTTCCTGTTGTGTTTAGGGCTACGCTCCAAGAGACTTTTTTGTAGGTATTAGGTAATTACATATATGTACCGAATTTCGTGCACGTACGTGGAACGATGCGGGAGGCGCACTCCGTTGAACTTTTATAGGTGGCGCTATCGAGCCATTTTGCCCCGTCCAATTCTGAAACCTATATCAGATGTAAATTTTCGCCAGTTCTGACGCGTGTGCAAAGTTTCGTGAGTTTTCGAGCATGTTTAGGCCCTCAAAAATGCAATTCAATGCGGAGAAGAAGAATAATAATAATAATAATAATAATAATAATAAACAGAGCAATTCCAAGAGGGTCCTCACACCATCGGTGCTCGGGCCCTAATAATAATAATAAACAGAGCAATTCCAAGAGGGTCCTCACACCATCGGTGCTCGGGCCCTAATAATAATAATAATTAAAGCTGCAAGCAGCGATGAAAGGGCCCTCGCACCCGTGCCATCAACACTCAATGGCTTTAGGAAGACAGAGCATGGTTGGGAAATGTACGTTTAAGGAGGTATATATAGTAAGAGTATGTCAAAGTAAGTTACAAAATGTTTTGTATAATGGTGATAATAGCATGCTTCATGACTCAGCTAAGTGTTGCTAGCATGTTTAGTCTGTTTCTAGCATGCTTAGTACACAATAATTATGTGGTTAGTACTGCATTACTGTGTTAACCATGTCAGTTTCTGTTGCCAGTAGGTGGCGTTATGACTATAACTGAATATGAGCATGGATGTGTGTTCAGGACAGAACTCTTATCAAACGTGTGAAGTTTGGTGCAAATTGGACATTGCCTTCTTGAGTAACAACAAAGTCATGTTTCATTGAATTAGCATTCTTTAGCACTTAGCTAAGCATTGTTAGCATGTTTTAACATGTTTCTAGCATGTTTAGAACTCAATGGCATTTTTAACATGTTGCTAGAACGGCATCAATGTGTTAAACATGTCACTTCCTGTTGCCAGTAGGTGGCGCTATTACTATAACTGAACATTCTCATGTAGATGTGTTCAGGCCATGACTCTTATTAAAAGTGTGAAGTTTGGGGCAGATTGGACATTCCATGCCTGAGTTACAGCAAATTCCTATTTAATTGCAATAATAGCATGCTTTAGCACTTAGCTAAGAGTTTGCTAGCATGTTTTAGCATGTTTCTAGTATGTTGTTAGCATGTTTAACACTTGCTGGCACTTTTTTATATGTTATTAGGAGTCCATAACAGTGTTAAACATGTCACTTCCTGTTGCCAGCAGGTGACGCTATGACTGTAACTGAATATAAGCATGGTCATGTGTTCAGGACAGAACGCTTATCAAAAGTGTGAAGTTTGGGGCAGATTGGACATTCCATGCCTGAGTTACAGCAAATTCATATTTAATTGCAGTAATATCATTCTTTAGCACTTAGTTAAGTGTTTGCTAGTATGTTTTAGCATTTCTCTAGTATGTTGGTAGGATGTTTAGCACCTACTGGCATTTTTTTATATGTTATTAGGAGTCATGAACAGTGTTAAACGTCACTTCCTGTTGCCAGCAGGTGGCGCTATGACTATAACTAAATATGAGCATGGACATGTGTTCAAGAGATAACTCTTATCAAACGTGTGAAGTTTGGGGTAGATTGTACATTGCCTTCTTGAGTAACAACAAAGTCCTGTTTCATTGAATTAGCATGCTTTAGCACTTAGGTAAGTATTGCTAGCATGTTTTAATATGTTTCTAGCATGTTTAGAACTCAATGGCATTTTTAACATGTTGCTAGAACGGCATCAACGTGTTAAACATGTCACTTCCTGTTGCCAGTAGGTGGCGCTATTACTATAACTGAATTTGAGCATAGACATGTGTTCAGGCCATGATTCTTATCAAACGTGTGAAGTTTGGGGTAGATTGGACATTCCATGCCTGAGTTACAGCAAATTCCTATTTAATTGCAGTAATAGCATGCTTTAGCACTTAGCTAAGTGTTTGCTAGCATGTTTCTAGTATGGCCCTGTCCCAAATGGCGCACTTCATGCGGACTTTCGGTCTCGTGGACTTGAATTGCGCGTGCTCGCTGAGTCTACGAGTCCGTAGGCTGTCCCATTCAGCATTTTACCGCTCTGAAGTGTGCTCAGCAGCGCCCCCTTTGTGCCCTTGAAGCGGTCTTCCGCGAAGCCCGCATAGAAGCAGGCTTCACGCACTTTAACTACCCAGGAATCCTTGCGAAAGGCCAATCAGACAACAGATGGGAGGAGATTTCACTAGCGGATAATTGTTGACATGGCTGAGAAGAAAATATTACGGTTTTTATGACCTAAATGTACATTTTATCAGTGGTTACCTACAGTTTATACAAACATTATGGTAATCGACCAGTGGTTGATGTCTCAAACATAATAATAGCGCGTTTAATAATACGATCGCATTATGATTCATTAAATAAATAATGGCAGGGCTTTACTGAGTCATATGTAAACATAGTATGAATATTGAAACCTGTAAATTCATCTGAAACTCATGCACATTTTCATTATGGCTGAGAAGGAAATATTACGGTTTTTATGACCTAAATGTACATTTTATCAGTGGTTACCTACAGTTTATACAAACATTATGGTAATCGACCAGTGGTTGATGTCTCAAACATAATAATAGCGCGTTTAATAATACGATCGCATTATGATTCATTAAATAAATAATGGCAGGGCTTTACTGAGTCATATGTAAACATAGTATGAATATTGAAACCTGTAAATTCATCTGAAACTCATGCACATTTTCATTATGTTTTAAAATTGCAATCTTAGTTCAAATGGAACATTATGTATTATTATGTACAACTGTATACATCATTTAAATAAGCATGGTGTATCTATTGTCTAATGCCCAGGTGATATGCACAATATCAAAATATAGAACTGTAAAATTAGGCTGTGTAGTTGACATGGAGATAAGACGTTGGAGCGCAAAAAATGTGATTTCTCCTGTCCAACAACAACCAGGCCTGTATTTCTGTCAGTAAGGTTATTTTTCACTCTGATTTCTCTGAAAATAAAAAGCTAGATGATATATTAAACTTTTTCTGTACGATGGGTAAATATCATATTCACAAAGCAAGATACCTTAAATTCAAACCTAGTTGCAAATTTTTTGCTTATGATTTACAGTTATTCTTCACTTCAAAAAATCCCCTCCAATAAAAGAGCTTTGAAAATATCCTGTATTATAGAACAAGTTTTATATAAATTGTAAAAATATTTTATTTACTGTTATTATTTACTTTCATTTTCTCTGTATCCCCACATGTTCATTGTTTTGTATTTTCATTGTAATGCAAAAAAAAAAAAAACAGCCCGTTATTTCCGGCGTGCTGATCAAGTCTGTCCCAAAAATACCTCTCAATGCACCCTCGTGGACTCGCGCCAAGGGCCCTATAGGTCTGAACTACATGACGTCACCAAAGTGTGGACTCTGAGGAAGTCCACAAGTCCGGAGTGTGCCATTTGGGACAGGGCCTATGTTGCTAACCTGTTTAACACTTGCTGGCTCTTTTTTTATATGTTATTAGGAGACCACAACAGTGTTAAACATGTCACTTCCTGTTGACAGCAGGTGGCGCTATTACTATAACTGAATATTCTCATGTAGATGTGTTCAGGCCATGACTCTTATCAAACGTGTGAAGTTTGGGGCAGATTGGACATTCCATGCCTGAGTTACAGCAAGTTCCTATTTAATTGCAATAATAGCATGCTTTAGCACTTAGCTAAGAGTTTGCTAGCATGTTTTAGCATGCTTCTAGTATGTTGTTAGCATGTTTAGCACTTGCTGGCACTTTTTTATATGTTATTAGGAGTCCATAACAGTGTTAAACATGTCACTTCCTGTTGCCAGCAGGTGGCGCTATGACTATAACTGAATATGAGCATGGTCATGTGTTCAGGACAGAACGCTTATCAAACGTGTGAAGTTTGGGGCAGATTGGACATTCCATGCCTGAGTTACAGCAACTTCCTGTTTCATGGCGAAACATCGAAATTTGTCAGGCCGCCGAGGACCCGCCCTTCGACGAAAACTCAAGATCTTCGCAATTTAACGTCACAAAGGCCTTAAGATTACACTCACCAAATTTGAAGATGATCAGATTAAAACTGTAGGAGGAGTTCGTTAAAGTACGAGGCCTGAAAATGGCAAAAACTGCACAAAAATCTGAGAGGAAGTTCAAAATGGCTGACTTCCTGTTGTGTTTAGGGCTATGCTCCAAGAGACTTTTTTGTAGGTATTAGGTCATTACATGTATGTACCGAATTTTGTGCACGTACGTGGAACGTTGCGGGAGGCGCACTCCGTTGAACTTTTATAGGTGGCGCTATCGAGCCATTTTGCCCCGTCCAATTCTGAAACCTATATCAGATGTAAATTTTCGCCAGTTCTGACGCGTGTGCAAAGTTTTGTGAGTTTTCGAGCATGTTTAGGCCCTCAAAAATGCAATTAAATGCGGAGAAGAATAATAATAATAATAAATATAGCTGCGAGCAGCGATTACGGGCCCAAGCCGGTGGCACCGCCACCCTGGTGCCTTTAGTTACATAAAGGCACCGGGGTGGCGGTGCCACCGGCTTTGGCCCTTCATCGCTGCTCGCAGCTATATTTATATATATATTTTATATATATATATATATATATATATATATATATATAAGACAGAAACCTTATTAGCTTATTCTGATTTTATGATACACTCAAAATATCCCACAACAAATCTTTTAAATTTAATGTAAAAATTAAAACGAAAGTAAGCACTGTTGGGCTTACGTAACCCTCTCATTAGAATCAAAATGTTTCAGCATTTGCGATGTATTTGGATGCTAAACTATTCTTTATTATAGGCTTTGTTCTTCACTCGTGTTCCAATATCGACAGAAAAAATCATCCTCTTCACACGCGCAAAAATGTGCTTGAAACATCACAGTGGAGCGGTGCTTACTGTGAATGTACGAATTGTACTACTGACTATTTAGAGCAGTGTAATTTTTATATGTTAGGTTAACTATTTTATTATTATATTTTATTAAGGCTATAATGAACAGGCTGCGATGTCAAGATTGCAATGCTGGAATGTGTGTTTGTGTGTGTGTGTGTGTGTGTGTGTGTGTGTGTGTGTGTGTGTGTGTGTGTGTGTGTGTGTGTGTGTGTGTGTGTGTGTATGTGTGTTCATGTTTTTCTATCCCGGTGGGGACTTCAACCTGAATGCACACAGACTCATGGGGACTCGTGTCACAGTGGGGACCTAAATAGAGGTCCCCATGGGTAAACAAGCTTATAAATCATACAGAATGAGTTTTTTTTGGAAATGTAAAAATGCAGAAAGTTTTCAGTGATGGGTAGGTTTAGGGGTAGGGTTAGTGTAAGGAGATAAAATATACAGTTTGTACAGTATAAAAATCATTAAATCTATGGAGAGTCCCCACAAAGATAGTAAACCGTGTGTGTGTGGGTGGGTGTGTGTGTGTGGTGTGGGCGCGATTGAACAGTGGACACATAAAAACATACTCCGTCATTATACAGGACGACATTCAAACTGCAAAGTGTTAACTTATATTTGTGTACAGTTGCAATAAAACACAACATTGTGCTTTTGTAAAATAATTTCAAGCAATCAACCCCCGAAAGGCGCTAATTTTAAAATTAAACTAAAATGCTCATGGCTGCACGGGCATTCATAACGGTGCGCATCCACGGCGAGGAACGAGCAGAACAGAGTGAACGTTTTTCAGTTAATTCCTACTTCCATAGGAATTCATTTGAAACGCTCGCTCAACCACTATCAATGTCAGTGTGGACGAACATATTTTACTTTCGTTTTTAAGTTGGCGATTCAAAAGCCTCCAGCGGTGTCACACGTCGATTAACCGGTGGTAAAATATTCTCACCGTCACATACCTAGTATATTTTTATGTAGATACAATAGGCCTACCTGATTTTGAACACAAGAGGGCAGTATAGCCCTATGTATGACTTGACTTTTATGGGACTAAATAGTACAATTACTATTTTTAAACTTATAAATATTTATTAAATTGAAAAAAAAAAAGAATAAAATGGGTTTAGTTGTGACATTTTTATACTTTTATATAGAAATAAATGGTGTTTAATTACATTTTTAGAAGATGAGGCTTTAAGTGTTACTTTACTTTAGTCCCTCACTATAGCAAAACCGTTTGAGATGTTTAATATCCGTTCACAATTTAGCATCTTTAATGTATCTTTATCATTTTGAAAAAGTTTGGTGTGAATAAAATAAAACCGTTAGGAAGAGTAGCTCAAAAACTCAGAGTCTGAAATATCCAAAAAATCCACATTCAAACCAAAATATCTGACTTCCTTTTGCTCGGAGCTAATAACTGTAAATTAGAAAGTTGTCCGGCTCGGTGAGACCAATATATATACTGATTTTTGTAACTGTTGGTAAAACTAACCCACCCACTTTTGTCAAACGCATGTTGAAAGTGACACACTTCCTGCTGCCAGTTGGTAGCGCTATAACTTTGACTCACAATAGTTACATCCATCTGATCGGCCTCTTACCACGAACATACTGCTAAAGTTTCATCAAGATCAGTTAATGTATGCAGAAGTTATAACACTTCGTCTCCTCTCTTTTCTCGCCATAAATTTGTTTCCTCGCCATGGCCAAACCGTTCGAGATATCAAAAATCCGTCCGCAATTTAGCATTCTCAATGTCTTGACTTCATGCTGACTGAGTTTGGAGGTGATTGAATGAATTCTCTAGGAGGAGTACATCACATTCCACAGCAAGCGTTTTCCAAACAACCCATAATAGCCGACTTCCTGTTGGGCTGGTGTGAAACTTGACAGAGGGAAAGTTGTTCGGCCCGATGAAATCTATATGTGTACCGAGTTTCATATTAATTCATGCAAGCGTGTTTGATATATGGACCAAGTTTTCAGACCCTGTTCAAGAGGGCGCTGTTGAGCCCCCCTGCCACGCCCGTTTCTGAATCTTTTCACATGTCTACTGGCTAATAAGTGTTATGTGTCTGTCGAGTTTCATCCAATTTCAAGCATGCTAAGAGTCTCAAACGCATCCGAAAAGAATATTAAAATTTGATGCGTTGCCACGGCAACAGTATCTAAGATATCAATAATCCTTTCACAGGTCTACATCTGCCGTGTGTTTACATTATACACATAAAATTTGAAGCAAATCGGGTAAAAGTAAGAGGGTGACTTCAAAGCATTTTGAAAGTGACACACTTCCTGCTGCCAGTTGGTGGCGCTATAACTTTGACTCACAATAGTCACATCCATGTGATCGGCCTCTTACAACGAATACACTGCTGAAGTTTCATCAAGATCAGTCAATGTATGCAGAAGTTATAACACACTTCCTGTGTCCCATTATTCGCCATAAATTCGTTTCCTCGCCACGGCCAAACCGTTCGAGATATCAAAAATCTGTTCGCAAGAATTGATCCTCAATGTCTTGACTTTATTCTCACCGAGTTTGGTGGCGATCGGATGAAATCCCTAGGAGGAGTATTTCACATTCCATTGTATGCGTTTTCCAAACAACGTATAATAACCAACTTCCTGTTGGGCTTTTGTAAAACTTAGAGCACGAAAGTTGTTCGGCCCGATGAGATCTATATGTGTACTGAGTTTCATATTATTACATGCAAGCGTGTTTGATTTATGGACCAAGTTTTCGGACCCCATTCCAGGGGGCGCTGTCGAGCCCCCCTGCCACGCCCCGGTACCAGCTTCAGCCCGGCCCTGATGGCCGCAGGTTCTGACGTGTGTGCAAAATTTCAAGAGTTTTTGAGCATGTTAAGGGCCCCAAAAGTGGCAAAAAGGCAAAAAAAAAAAATAATGAAGAAAAAAAAAAAAAATAATCCTTACGAAAACAATAGGGCCTTCGCCCTTTCAGGGCTTGGGCCCTAATAAACAGAGCAATTCCAAGAGGGTCCTCACACCATCGGTGCTCGGGCCCTAATAAACAGAGCAATTCCAAGAGGGTCCTCACACCATCGGTGCTCGGGCCCTAATTAAAGCTGCAAGCAGCGATGAAAGGGCCCTCGCACCCGTGCCGCCGCCACCCGGTGGCTTTAGGAAGACAGAGCATGGTTGGACAATGTGCATTTAAGGAGGTATATATAGTAGTTGCTAGCATGTTTAGTATGTTTTTAGCATGCTTAGTACACAATAGTTATGTGGTTAGTACTGCATTACTGTGTTAACCATGTCAGTTTCTGTTGCCAGTAGGTGGGGCTATGTCTATATCTGAATATCGCTATGTAGATGTGTTCAGTGCAGGACTTTTATCAAACATGTGGAGTTTGGGGCAGATTGGACATTGTATGCTTGAGTTACAACAACTTCCTTTAGCATTTCTAGCATGTTTTATGATGTTTCTAGCATATTACATATTAATTTTGGGGTAGATTGGACATTGAATGCCTGAGTTACAGCAAATTCATATTTAATTGCAGTAATAGGATGCTTTAACACTTAGCTAAGTATTTGATTGCATGTTTCTAGTATGTTGCTAACATGTTTAACAGTTGGTGACACTTTTTTATATGTTATTAGGAGTCCAGAATAGTGTTAAACGTCACTTCCTGTTGCCAGCAGGCGGCGCTATGACTATATCTGAATATGAGCATGGACTTGTGTTCAGGAGATAACTATTATCAAACGTGTGAAGTTTGGGGTAGATTGGACATTGTATGCCTAAGTTACAACAACTTCCTTTAGCATTTCTAGCATGCTTTAGAACTTAGCTATGTGTTGCTAGCATGTTTCTTGCATGTTACATATTAAGTTTGGGGCAGATTGGACATTCCATGCCTGTGTTACAGCAAATTCATATTTAATTGCAGCAATAGCATGCTTTAGCACTTAGCTAAGTGTTTGCTAATATGTTTCTAGTATGTTGTTAGCATGTTTAGCACTTGCTGGCACTTTTTTATATGTTATCAGGAGTCCACAACAGTGTTTAACATATCACTTCCTGTTGCCAGCAGGCGGTGCTATGACTGTAACTGAATGAGCATGGTCATGTGTTCAGGACAGAACGCTTATCAAAAGTGTGAAGTTTGGCGCAGATTGGACATTGCCTTCTTGAGTAACAACAACATCCTGTTTCATTGAATTAGCTAAGTATTGCTAGCATGTTTTAACATGTTTCTAGCATTTTTAGAAGTCAATGGCATTTTTAACATGTTGCTAGAACGGCATCAACGTGTTAAACATGACACTTCCTGCTACCAGTAGGTGGCGCTATTACTATAACTGAATATTCTCATGTAGATGTGTTCAGGCCATGACTCTTATCAAACGTGTGAAGTCTGGGGCAGATTGGACATTCTGTGCCTGAGTTACAACAAATTTCTATTTAATTGCAGTAATAGCATGCTTTAGCACTTAGCTAAGTGTTTGCTAGCATGTTTTAGCATGTTTCTAGTATGTTGTTAGCATGTTTAGCACTTGCTGGCACTTTTTTATATGTTATCAGGAGTCCACAAGAGTGTTAAACATGTCACTTCCTGTTGTCAGCAGGTGGCGCTATGACTATAACTGAATATGAGCATAGTCATGTGTTCAGGACAGAACGCTTATCAAAAGTGTGAAGTTTGGGGCAGATTGGACATTCCATGCCTTAGTTACAGCAACTTCCTATTTATTTGCAGCAATAGCATGCTTTAGCACTTAGCTAAGTGTTTGCTAACATGTTTCTAGTATGTTGTTAGCATGTTTAGCACTTGCTGGCACTTTTTTATATGGTATCAGGAGTTCACAACAGTGTTTAACATGTCACTTCCTGTTGCCAGCAGGTGGCGCTATGACTGTAACTGAATATGAGCATGGTCATGTGTTCAGGACAGAACGCTTATCAAAAGTGTGAAGTTTGGGGCAGATTGGACATTGCCTTCTTGAGTAACAACAACATCCTGTTTCATTGAATTAGCATGCTTTAGCACTCAGCTAAGTTTTGCTAGCATGTTTTAACATGTTTCTAGCATGTTTAGAAGTCAATGGCATTTTTAACATGTTGCTAGAACGGCATCAACGTGTTAAACATGACACTTCCTGTTACCAGTAGGTGGCGCTATTACTATAACTGAATATTCTCATGTAGATGTGTTCAGGCCATGACTCTTATCAAACGTGTGAAGTTTGGGGCAGATTGGACATTCCGTGCCTGAGTTACAGCAAATTCCTATTTAATTGCAGTAATAGCATGCTTTAGCACTTAGCTAAGTGTTTGCTAACATGTTTTAGCATGTGTCTAGTATGTTGTTAGCATGTTTAGCAGTTGCTGGCACTTTTTTATATGTTATCAGGAGTTCACAACAGTGTTAAACATGTCACTTCCTGTTGCCAGCAGGTGGCGCTATGACTATAACTGAATATGAGCATGGTCATGTGTTCAGGACAGAACGCTTATCAAAAGTGTGAAGTTTGGGGCAGATTGGACATTCCATGCCTGAGTTACAGCAACTTCCTGTTTCATGGCGAAACATCAAAATTTGTCAGGCCGCCGAGGACCCGCCCTTCGACGAAAACTCAAGATCTTCGCAATTTAACATCGCAAAGGCCTTAAGATTACACTCACCAAATTTGAAGATGATCAGATTAAAACTGTAGGAGGAGTTCGTTAAAGTACGAGGCATGAAAATGGCAAAAACTGCACAAAAATCTGAGAGGAAGTTGAAAATGGCTGACTTCCTGTTGTGTTTAGGGCTACGCTCCAAGAGACTTTTTTGTAGGTATTAGGTCCTTACATGTATGTACCGAATTTCGTACACGTACGTGGAACATAGCGGGAGGCGCACTCCGTTGAACTTTTATAGGTGGCGCTATCGAGCCATTTTGCCCCGCCCAATTCTGAAACCTATATCAGATGTAAATTTTCGCCAGTTCTGATGCGTGTGCAAAGTTTCGTGAGTTTTCGAGCATGTTTAGTCCCTCAAAAATGCGATTAAATTCGGAGAAGAATAATAATAATAATTAAAGCTGCAAGCAGCGATGAAAGGGCCCTCGCACCCGTGCCATCAACACTCGGTGGCTTTAGGAAGACAGAGCATGGTTGGGAAATGTACATTTAAGGAGGTTTATATAGTAAGAGTATGTCAAAGTCAGTTACAAAATGTTTTGTATAATGGTGATAATAGCATGCTTCATGACTCAGCTAAGTGTTGCTAGCATGTTTAGTCTGTTTCTAGCATGCTCAGTACACAATAATTATGTGGTTAGTACTTCATTACTGTGTTAACCATGTCAGTTTCTGTTGCCAGTAGGTGGCGTTATGACTATAACTGAATATGAGCATGGATGTGTGTTCAGGACAGAACTCTTATCAAACGTGTGAAGTTTGGTGCAAATTGGAAATTGCCTTCTTGAGTAACAACAAAGTCATGTTTCATTGAATTAGCATTCTTTAGCACTTAGCTAAGCATTGTTAGCATGTTTTAACATGTTTCTAGCATGTTTAGAACTCAATGGCATTTTTAACCATTGAACGTCTAGAACGGCATCAACGTGTTAAACATGTCACTTCCTGTTGCCAGCAGGTGGCGCTATTACTATAACTGAATATTCTCATGTAGATGTGTTCAGGCCATGACTCTTATCAAACGTGTGAAGTTTGGGGCAGATTGGACATTCCATGCCTGTGTTACAGCAAATTCCAATTTAATTGCAGCAATAGCATGCTTTAGCACTTAGCTAAGTGTTTGCTAGCATGTTTTAACATGTTTCTAGTATGTTGTTAGCATGTTTAGCACTTGCTGGCACTTTTTTTATATGTTTTTATATGTCCACAACAGTTTTTAACATGTCACTTCCTGTTGCCAGCAGGTGGCACTATGACTGTAACTGAATATGAGCATGGTCATGTGTTCAGGACAGAACGCTTATCAAAAGTGTGAAGTTTGGCGCAGATTGGACATTGCCTTCTTGAGTAACAACAACATCCTGTTTCAGTGAATTAGCATTCTTTAGCACTTAGCTAAGCATTGTTAGCATGTTTTAACATGTTTCTAGCATGTTTAGAACTCAATGGCATTTTTAACATGTTGCTAAAACGGCATCAACGTGTTAAACATGTCACTTCCTGTTGCCAGTAGGTGGCGCTATTACTATAAATGAACATTCTCATGTAGATGTATTCAGGCCATGACTCTTATCAAAAGTGTGAAGTTTGGGGCAGATTGGACATTCCATGCCTGGGTTACAGCAAATTCCTATTTAATTGCAATAATAGCATGCTTTAGCACTTAGCTAAGAGTTTGCTAGCATGTTTTAGCATGTCTCTAGTATGTTGGTAGGATGTTTAGCACCTACTGGCATTTTTTTATATGTTATTAGGAGTCAAGAACAGTGTTAAACGTCACTTCCTGTTGCCAGCAGGTGGCGCTATGACTGTAACTGAATATGAGCATGGTCATGTGTTCAGGACAGAACTCTTATCAAACGTGTGAAGTTTGGGGCAGATTGGACATTCCATGCCTGAGTTACAGCAACTTCCTGTTTCATGGCGAAACATCGAAATTTGTCAGGCCGCCGAGGACCCGCCCTTTGACGAAAACTCAAGATCTTCGCAATTTAACGTCACAAAGGCCTTAAGATTACACTCACCAAATTTGAAGATGATCAGATTAAAACTGTAGGAGGAGTTCGTTAAAGTACGAGGCCTGAAAATGGCAAAAACTGCACAAAAATCTGAGAGGAAGTTCAAAATGGCTGACTTCCTGTTGTGTTTAGGGCTATGCTCCAAGAGACTTTTTTGTAGGTATTAGGTCATTACATGTATGTACCGAATTTCGTGCACGTACGTGGAACGTTGCGGGAGGCGCACTCCGTTGAACTTTTATAGGTGGCGCTATCGAGCCATTTTGCCCCGCCCAATTCTGAAACCTATATCAGATGTAAATTTTCGCCAGTTCTGACGCGTGTGCAAAGTTTCGTGAGTTTTCGAGCATGTTTAGGCCCTCAAAAATGCAATTCAATGCGGAGAAGAATAATAATAATAATTAAAGCTGCAAGCAGCGATGAAAAGGGCCCTCGCACCCCTGCCACCGCCACCCGGCACCTTTAGGAAAGGCCTTAAGATTACACTCACCAAATTTGAAGAGGATCAGATCAAAACTGTAGGAGGAGTTTGTTAAAGTACAACATCAGGAAATGGCAAAAACTGCCCAAAATCTGACAGGAAGTTCAAAATAACTGACTTCCTGTTGTGTTTAGGGCTATGCTCCAAGAGACTTTTTTGTAGGTATTGGGTCCTTACATGTGTGTACCAAATTTCATACCTGTACGTGAAACGTCGAGCCGGGGTAAAATGTAGGGGCAATAAGTAAGCCATTTTGCCCCATCCAATTTTTAAAACCACATCACACGTAAATTGTCACCACTTCTGAAGCGTGTGCAAAGTTTCATGATTTTTCGAGCACGTTTTGTATTTGCCACACTTCCTGCTACCAGCAGGTGGCACTATTGCTATAATCATAATGAGCATTGGCATGTGTTCAGGACAGGACTCTTATCAAACATGTGAAGTTTGGGGCAGATTGAAAATTGTATGCCTGAGTTACTGCAGGCTGTCTGTGGTTGCCTAGCAACATCAGAACTGCAAGCAACATTAATATTGAACTTATCTGATCATGCATATATCACCAAAAGGCCGAAATTGGGTGAACTAGTGCAAAAAATGCCCGTGCAAAATCAGTTTTTGTGTGTGTTTTTAGTAATTGTTGGTTTGGTGTGTGCTCATTGTTACAATTACACAGCAAAAGTTCAGTGATATTTTTATTTGTGCATGGTAAAAAGCACACAGTGAACTCTGAGAAAACGCTATGCTTGAGCAAACAGTTTGTGAATAGGCAACTACAAATGATGCCCGTGAAAGAGACTGTGAACGCATTGAATAGGATATGTTTAGTTGGTGAATAGCATAGGCTACTATTACACAGTAGCGACAACGTTAAGCGCACCAGAATGAAATATAATATTCAGAAGTAAACACTAACAGCATAGCTGACTTACAGATTCAGTTTACATCCACAAATGAATAAGCACCTCGATTCAGGGAGCAGTGCAAAGTGCCCGTGCAAAATCAGTTTTTGTGAGCTGATCGCCGTCAAAAAAGTTCAGGAGATATTTCTTGCGATGGCAATATGATCAAAAATAACTTTATATTGATTCAATGGATTAATAGCATTTTGAAAAAAAAAAAAGTCATGAATTTATTGCATTTTTGGGAAAAAATAATCCGTTTTTATAATAAATCTTAAAAAAATTCAAATCCAGATTTTGATTTTCAATGTTGTTATAACCTAAAGATGCTATGTGAAAGTTTGAAACAGAAAATAGTGGTTTTCACACATTTAGTGGTTATCTCACATTTGAGAGATATGCGAATAACACACAGACAGACAGACGGACGTTTCTGTAATTTATAGATAGATGGATTTATCACGTTCGGGAACCAAACTATAATATTCAGAAGTAAACAGTGTAGCTGACTGAGTGTTTATGTCAGAATGTTTATTTTTAAACCACAACCTTCTTGGGGCTTCTTTGACCGATACAACTCTATAATGTCAGAATGTTTATTTTTAAACCACAACCTTCTAAAAATGATATATTTAACGATATCTTTTGCATTTCTCATCCAAACAATGTCAAACTTGGCACTGCACTTACTCGTGCCCGTGGCAAGACACCTGTCGAGTTTGAAATTAATCGGACTAACGGTTCGAGAGATATGCGAGGAACAGACACACACACACACAGACAGACAGACAGACAGACGTTCCTGTAATTTATAGATAGATGTTTGTCAGGCCGCCGAGGGCACACCCTTCGACGAAAACTCTAGATCTTCGCAATTTAACGTCACAAAGGCCTTAAGATTACACTCACCAAATTTGAAGAGGATCAGATCAAATCTGTAGGAGGAGTTCGTTAAAGTACAACATCAGGAAATTACGAAAAATGCCCAAAATCTAGGAGGAAGTTCAAAATAGCTCACTTCCTGTTGTGTTTAGGGCTATGCTCCAAGAGACTTTTCTGTAGGTATTGGGTCATTACATGTATGTACCAAATTTCATACCTGTACGTGAAACCAGGAGCCGGGGCAAAATGTGGGGGCAATAATTTACCGAATTTGCCCCCCCCAATTCTGAAAACCATATCACACGTAAATTTTCACCACTTCTGAAGCGTGTGCAAAGTTTCATGAGTTTTCGAGCATGTTTAGGCCCTCTAAAAAGCGATTCACTTTGGAGAAGAAGAAGAAGAAGAATAATAATAAACGGAGCAAAAACAATAGGGTCCTCTCACCATCGGTGCTCGGGCCCTAATAATAAACAGAGCAATTCCAAGAGGGTCCTCACACCATCGGTGCTCGGGCCCTAATAATAAACAGAGCAATTCCAAGAGGGTCCTCACACCATCGGTGCTCGGGCCCTAATAAACAGAGCAATTCCAAGAGGGTCCTCACACCATCGGTGCTCGGGCCCTAATTAAAGCTGCAAGCAGCGATGAAAGGGCCCTCGCACCCGTGCCATCAACACTCGGTGGCTTTAGGAAGACAGAGCATGGTTGGGAAATGTACATTTAAGGAGGTATATATAGTAAGAGTATGTCAAAGTCAGTTACAAAATGTTTTGTATAATGGTGATAATAGCATGCTTCATGACTCAGCTAAGTGTTGCTAGCATGTTTAGTCTGTTTCTAGCATGCTTAGTACACAATTATTATGTGGTTAGTACTGCATTACTGTGTTAACCATGTCAGTTTCTGTTGCCAGTAGGTTGCGTTATGACTATAACTGAATATGAGCATGGATGTGTGTTCAGGACAGAACTCTTATCAAACGTGTGAAGTTTGGTGCAAATTGGACATTGCCTTCTTGAGTAACAACAAAGTCATGTTTCATTGAATTAGCATTCTTTAGCACGTACCTAAGCATTGTTAGCATGTTTTAACATGTTTCTAGCATGTTTAGAAGTCAATGGCATTTTTAACATGTTGCTAGAATGGCATCAACGTGTTAAACATGACACTTCCTGTTACCAGTAGGTGGCGCTATTACTATAACTGAATATTCTCATGTAGATGTGTTCAGGACAGAACGCTTATCAAAAGTGTGAAGTTTGGGGCAGATTGGACATTCCATGCCTGAGTTACAGCAAATTCCTATTTAATTGCAATAATAGCATGCTTTAGCACTTAGCTAAGAGTTTGCTAGCATGTTTTAGCATGCTTCTAGTATGTTGTTAGCATGTTTAGCACTTGCTGGCACTTTTTTATATGTTATTAGGAGTCCATAACAGTGTTAAACATGTCACTTCCTGTTGCCAGCAGGTGGCGCTATGACTATAACTGAATATGAGCATGGTCATGTGTTCAGGACAGAACTCTTATCAAAAGTGTGAAGTTTGGGGCAGATTGGACATTCCATGCCTGAGTTACAGCAACTTCCTGTTTCATGGCGAAACATCGAAATTTGTCAGGCCGCCGAGGACCCGCACTTCGACGAAAACTCAAGATCTTCGCAATTTAACGTCGCAAAGGCCTGAAGATTACACTCACCAAATTTGAAGATGATCAGATTAAAACTGTAGGAGGAGTTCGTTAAAGTACGAGGCCTGAAAATGGCAAAAACTGCACAAAAATCTGAGAGGAAGTTCAAAATGGCTGACTTCCTGTTGTGTTTAGGGCTACGCTCCAAGAGACTTTTTTGTAGGTATTAGGTAATTACATGTATGTACCGAATTTCGTGCACGTACGTGGAACGATGCGGGAGGCGCACTCCGTTGAACTTTTATAGGTGGCGCTATCGAGCCATTTTGCCCCATCCAATTCTGAAACCTATATCAGATGTAAATTTTCGCCAGTTCTGACGCGTGTGCAAAGTTTCGTGAGTTTTCGAGCATGTTTAGGCCCTCAAAAATGCAATTCAATGCGGAGAAGAAGAATAATAATAATAATTAAAGCTGCAAGCAGCGATGAAAGGGCCCTCGCACCCGTGCCATCAACACTCGGTGGCTTTAGGAAGACAGAGCATGGTTGGGAAATGTACATTTAAGGAGGTATATATAGTAAGAGTATGTCAAAGTCAGTTACAAAATGTTTTGTATAATGGTGATAATAGCATGCTTCATGACTCAGCTAAGTGTTGCTAGCATGTTTAGTGTGTTTCTAGCATGCTTAGTACACAATAATTATGTGGTTAGTACTGCATTACTGTGTTAACCATGTCAGTTTCTGTTGCCAGTAGGTGGCGTTATGACTATAACTGAATATGAGCTTGGATGTGTGTTCAGGACAGAACTCTTATCAAACGTGTGAAGTTTGGTGCAAATTGGACATTGCCTTCTTGAGTAACAACAAAGTCATGTTTCATTGAATTAGCATGCTTTAGCACTTAGCTAAGCATTGTTAGCATGTTTTAACATGTTTCTAGCATGTTTAGAACTCAATGGCATTTTTAACATGTTGCTAGAACGGCATCAACGTGTTAAACATGTCACTTCCTGTTGCCAGTTGGTGGCGCTATTACTATAATTGAACATTCTCATGTAGATGTGTTCAGGCCATGACTCTTATCAAAAGTGTGAAGTTTGGGGCAGATTGGACATTCCATGCCTGAGTTACAGCAAATTCCTATTTAATTGCAATAATAGCATGCTTTAGCACTTGGCTAAGAGTTTGCTAGCATGTTTTAGCATGTTTCTAGTATGTTGTTAGCATGTTTAACACTTGCTGGCACTCTTTTATATGTTATTAGGAGTCCATAACAGTGTTAAACATGTCACTTCCTGTTGCCAGCAGGTGGCGCTATGACTGTAACTGAATATAAGCATGGTCATGTGTTCAGGACAGAACGCTTATCAAAAGTGTGAAGTTTGGGGCAGATTGGACATTCCATGCCTGAGTTACAGCAAATTCATATTTAATTGCAGTAATATCATTCTTTAGCACTTAGCTAAGTGTTTGCTAGTATGTTTTAGCATGTCTATAGTATGTTGGTAGGATGTTTAGCACCTACTGGCATTTTTTTATATGTTATTAGGAGTCAAGAACAGTGTTAAACGTCACTTCCTGTTGCCAGCAGGTGGCGCTATTACTATAACTGAATATTCTCATGTAGATATGTTCAGGACAGAACGCTTATCAAAAGTGTGAAGTTTGGGGCAGATTGGACATTCCATGCCTGAGTTACAGCAAATTCCTATTTAATTGCAATAATAGCATGCTTTAGCACTTAGCTAAGAGTTTGCTAGCATGTTTTAGCATGCTTCTAGTATGTTGTTAGCATGTTTAGCACTTGCTGGCACTTTTTTATATGTTATTAGGAGTCCATAACAGTGTTAAACATGTCACTTCCTGTTGCCAGCAGGTGGCGCTATGACTATAACTGAATATGAGCATGGTCATGTGTTCAGGACAGAACGTTTATTAAAAGTGTGAAGTTTGGCGCAGATTGGACATTGCCTTCTTGAGTAACAACAACATCCTGTTTCATTGAATTAGCATGCTTTAGCACTTAGCTAAGTATTGCTAGTATGTTTTAACATGTTTCTAGCATGTTTAGAAGTCAATGGCATTTTTAACATGTTGCTAGAATGGCATCAACGTGTTAAACATGACACTTCCTGTTACCAGTAGGTGGCGCTATTACTATAACTGAATATTCTCATGTAGATATGTTCAGGACAGAACGCTTATCAAAAGTGTGAAGTTTGGGGCAGATTGGACATTCCATGCCTGAGTTACAGCAAATTCCTATTTAATTGCAATAATAGCATGCTTTAGCACTTAGCTAAGAGTTTGCTAGCATGTTTTAGCATGCTTCTAGTATGTTGTTAGCATGTTTAGCACTTGCTGGCACTTTTTTATATGTTATTAGGAGTCCATAACAGTGTTAAACATGTCACTTCCTGTTGCCAGCAGGTGGCGCTATGACTATAACTGAATATGAGCATGGTCATGTGTTCAGGACAGAACGTTTATTAAAAGTGTGAAGTTTGGCGCAGATTGGACATTGCCTTCTTGAGTAACAACAACATCCTGTTTCATTGAATTAGCATGCTTTAGCACTTAGCTAAGTATTGCTAGTATGTTTTAACATGTTTCTAGCATGTTTAGAAGTCAATGGCATTTTTAACATGTTGCTAGAATGGCATCAACGTGTTAAACATGACACTTCCTGTTACCAGTAGGTGGCGCTATTACTATAACTGAATATTCTCATGTAGATATGTTCAGGACAGAACGCTTATCAAAAGTGTGAAGTTTGGGGCAGATTGGACATTCCATGCCTGAGTTACAGCAAATTCCTATTTAATTGCAATAATAGCATGCTTTAGCACTTAGCTAAGAGTTTGCTAGCATGTTTTAGCATGCTTCTAGTATGTTGTTAGCATGTTTAGCACTTGCTGGCACTTTTTTATATGTTATTAGGAGTCCATAACAGTGTTAAACATGTCACTTTCTGTTGCCAGCAGGTGGCGCTATGACTATAACTGAATATGAGCATGGTCATGTGTTCAGGACAGAACTCTTATCAAACGTATGAAGTTTGGGGCAGATTGGACATTCCATGCCTGAGTTACAGCAACTTCCTGTTTCATGGCGAAACATCAAAATTTGTCAGGCCGCCGAGGACCCGCCCTTCGACGAAAACTCAAGATCTTCGCAATTTAACGTCGCAAAGGCCTTAAGATTACACTCACCAAATTTGAAGATGATCAGATTAAAACTGTAGGAGGAGTTCGTTAAAGTATGAGGCCTGAAAATGTCAAAAACTGCACAAAAATCTGGGAGGAAGTTCAAAATGGCTGACTTCCTGTTGGGTTTAGGGCTATGCTCCAAGAGACTTTTTTGTAGGTATTAGGTCATTACATGTATGTACCGAATTTCGTGCACGTACGTGGAACGTTGCGGGAGGCGCACTCCGTTGAACTTTTATAGGTGGCGCTATCGAGCCGTTTTGCCCCGTCCAATTCTGAAACCTATATCAGATGTAAATTTTCGCCAGTTCTGACGCGTGTGCAAAGTTTCGTGAGTTTTCGCGCATGTTTAGGCCCTCAAAAATGCAATTCAATGCGGAGAAGAAGAATAATAATAATAATAATAATTAAAGCTGCAAGCAGCGATGAAAGGGCCCTCGCACCCCTGCCATCAACACTCGGTGGCTTTAGGAAGACAGAGCATGGTTGGGAAATGTACATTTAAGGAGGTATATATAGTAAGAGTATGTCAAAGTCACTTACAAAATGTTTTGTATAATGGTGATAATAGCATGCTTCATGACTCAGCTAAGTGTTGCTAGCATGTTTAGTCTGTTCCTAGCATGCTTAGTACACAATAATTATGTGGTTAGTACTGCATTACTGTGTTAACCATGTCAGTTTCTGTTGCCAGTAGGTGGCGTTATGACTATAACTGAATATGAGCATGGATGTGTGTTCAGGACAGAACTCTTATCAAACGTGTGAAGTTTGGTGCAAATTGGACATTGCCTTCTTGAGTAACAACAAAGTCATGTTTCATTGAATTAGCATTCTTTAGCACTTAGCTAAGCATTGTTAGCATGTTTTAACATGTTTCTAGCATGTTTAGAACTCAATGGCATTTTTAACATGTTGCTAGAACGGCATCAACGTGTTAAACATGTCACTTCCTGTTGCCAGTAGGTGGCGCTATTACTATAACTGAACATTCTCATGTAGATGTGTTCAGGCCATGACTCTTATCAAAAGTGTGAAGTTTGGGGCAGATTGGACATTCCATGCCTGAGTTACAACAAATTCCTATTTAATTGCAATAATAGCATGCTTTAGCACTTAGCTAAGAGTTTGCTAGCATGTTTTAGCATGTTTCTAGTATGTTGTTAGCATGTTTAACACTTGCTGGCACTTTTTTATATGTTATTAGGAGTCCATAACAGTGTTAAACATGTCACTTCCTGTTGCCAGCAGGTGGCGCTATGACTGTAACTGAATATAAGCATGGTCATGTGTTCAGGACAGAACGCTTATCAAAAGTGTGAAGTTTGGGGCAGATTGGACATTCCATGCCTGAGTTACAGCAAATTCATATTTAATTGGCAGTAATATCATTCTTTAGCACTTAGCTAAGTGTATGCTAGTATGTTTTAGCATGTCTCTAGTATGTTGGTAGGATGTTTAGCACCTACTGGCATTTTTTTATATGTTATTAGGAGTCAAGAACAGTGTTAAACGTCACTTCCTGTTGCCAGCAGGTGGCGCTATGACTATAACTAAATATGAGCATGGGCATGTGTTCAAGAGATAACTCTTATCAAACGTGTGAAGTTTGGGGTAGATTGTACATTGCCTTCTTGAGCAACAACAAAGTCCTGTTTCATTGAATTAGCATGCTTTAGCACTTAGCTAAGTATTGCTAGCATGTTTTAATATGTTTCTAGCATGTTTAGAACTCAATGGCATTTTTAACATGTTGCTAGAACGGCATCAACGTGTTAAACATGTCACTTCCTGTTGCCAGTAGGTGGCGCTATTACTATAACTGAATTTGAGCATAGACGTGTTCAGGCCATGATTCTTATCAAACGTGTGAAGTTTGGGGCAGATTGGACATTCCATGCCTGAGTTACAGCAAATTCCTATTTAATTGCAGTAATAGCATGCTTTAGCTAAGTGTTTGCTAGCATGTTTCTAGTATGTTGCTAACCTGTTTAGCACTTGCTGGCTCTTTTTTATATGTTATTAGGAGACCACAACAGTGTTAAACATGTCACTTCCTGTTGACAGCAGGTGGCGCTATTACTATAACTGAATATTCTCATGTAGATGTGTTCAGGCCATGACTCTTATCAAACGTGTGAAGTTTGGGGCAGATTGGACATTCCATGCCTGTGTTACAGCAAATTCCTATTTAATTGCAGCAATAGCATGCTTTAGCACTTAGCTAAGTGTTTGCTAGCATGTTTTAGCATGTTTCTAGTATGTTGTTAGCATGTTTAGCACTTGCTGGCACTTTTTTATATGTTTTTATATGTCCACAACAGTGTTTAACATGTCACTTCCTGTTGCCAGCAGGTGGCACTATGACTGTAACTGAATATGAGCATGGTCATGTGTTCAGGACAGAACGTTTATTAAAAGTGTGAAGTTTGGCGCAGATTGGACATTGCCTTCTTGAGTAACAACAACATCCTGTTTCATTGAATTAGCATGCTTTAGCACTTAGCTAAGTATTGCTAGCATGTTTTAACATGTTTCTAGCATGTTTAGAAGTCAATGGCATTTTTAACATGTTGCTAGAATGGCATCAACGTGTTAAACATGACACTTCCTGTTATAAGTAGGTGGCGCTATTACTATAACTGAATATTCTCATGTAGATGTGTTCAGGACAGAACGCTTATCAAAAGTGTGAAGTTTGGGGCAGATTGGACATTCCATGCCTGAGTTACAGCAAATTCCTATTTAATTGCAATAATAGCATGCTTTAGCACTTAGCTAAGAGTTTGCTAGCATGTTTTAGCATGCTTCTAGTATGTTGTTAGCATGTTTAGCACTTGCTGGCACTTTTTTATATGTTATTAGGAGTCCATAACAGTGTTAAACATGTCGCTTCCTGTTGCCAGCAGGTGGCGCTATGACTATAACTGAATATGAGCATGGTCATGTGTTCAGGACAGAACTCTTATCAAACGTGTGAAGTTTGGGGCAGATTGGACATTCCATGCCTGAGTTACAGCAACTTCCTGTTTCATGGCGAAACATCGAAATTTGTCAGGCCGCCGAGGACCCGCCCTTCGACGAAAACTCAAGATCTTCGCAATTTAACGTCGCAAAGGCCTTAAGATTACACTCACCAAATTTGAAGATGATCAGATTAAAACTGTAGGAGGAGTTCGTTAAAGTACGAGGCCTGAAAATGGCAAAAACTGCACAAAAATATGAGAGGAAGTTGAAAATGGCTGACTTCCTGTTGTGTTTAGGGCTATGCTCCAAGAGACTTTTTTGTAGGTATTAGGTCATTACATGTATGTACCGAATTTCGTGCACGTACGTGAAACGTTGCGGGAGGCGCACTCCGTTGAACATTTATAGGTGGCGCTATCGAGCCGTTTTGCCCCGTCCAATTCTGAAACCTATATCAGATGTAAATTTTCGCCAGTTCTGACGCGTGTGCAAAGTTTCGTGAGTTTTCGCGCATGTTTAGGCCCTCAAAAATGCAATTCAATGCGGAGAAGAAGAATAATAATAATAATAATAATAATAATAATAAACAGAGCAATTCCAAGAGGGTCCTCACACCATCGGTGCTCGGGCCCTAATAATAATAAACAGAGCAATTCCAAGAGGGTCCTCACACCATCGGTGCTCGGGCCCTAATTAAAGCTGCAAGCAGCGATGAAAGGGCCCTCGCACCCGTGCCATCAACACTCAATGGCTTTAGGAAGACAGAGCATGGTTGGGAAATGTACATTTAAGGAGGTATATATAGTAAGAGTATGTCAAAGTAAGTTACAAAATGTTTTGTATAATGGTGATAATAGCATGCTTCATGACTCAGCTAAGTGTTGCTAGCATGTTTAGTCTGTTTCTAGCATGCTTAGTACACAATAATTATGTGGTTAGTACTGCATTACTGTGTTAACCATGTCAGTTTCTGTTGCCAGTAGGTGGCGTTATGACTATAACTGAATATGAGCATGGATGTGTGTTCAGGACAGAACTCTTATCAAACGTGTGAAGTTTGGTGCAAATTGGACATTGCCTTCTTGAGTAACAACAAAGTCATGTTTCATTGAATTAGCATTCTTTAGCACTTAGCTAAGCATTGTTAGCATGTTTTAACATGTTTCTAGCATGTTTAGAACTCAATGGCATTTTTAACATGTTGCTAGAACGGCATCAATGTGTTAAACATGTCACTTCCTGTTGCCAGTAGGTGGCGCTATTACTATAACTGAACATTCTCATGTAGATGTGTTCAGGCCATGACTCTTATTAAAAGTGTGAAGTTTGGGGCAGATTGGACATTCCATGCCTGAGTTACAGCAAATTCCTATTTAATTGCAATAATAGCATGCTTTAGCACTTAGCTAAGAGTTTGCTAGCATGTTTTAGCATGTTTCTAGTATGTTGTTAGCATGTTTAACACTTGCTGGCACTTTTTTATATGTTATTGGGAGTCCATAACAGTGTTAAACATGTCACTTCCTGTTGCCAGCAGGTGACGCTATGACTGTAACTGAATATAAGCATGGTCATGTGTTCAGGACAGAACGCTTATCAAAAGTGTGAAGTTTGGGGCAGATTGGACATTCCATGCCTGAGTTACAGCAAATTCATATTTAATTGCAGTAATATCATTCTTTAGCACTTAGTTAAGTGTTTGCTAGTATGTTTTAGCATTTCTCTAGTATATTGGTAGGATGTTTAGCACCTACTGGCATTTTTTTTATATGTTATTAGGAGTCATGAACAGTGTTAAACGTCACTTCCTGTTGCCAGCAGGTGGCGCTATGACTATAACTAAATATGAGCATGGACATGTGTTCAAGAGATAACTCTTATCAAACGTGTGAAGTTTGGGGTAGATTGTACATTGCCTTCTTGAGTAACAACAAAGTCCTGTTTCATTGAATTAGCATGCTTTAGCACTTAGGTAAGTATTGCTAGCATGTTTTAATATGTTTCTAGCATGTTTAGAACTCAATGGCATTTTTAACATGTTGCTAGAACGGCATCAACGTGTTAAACATGTCACTTCCTGTTGCCAGTAGGTGGCGCTATTACTATAACTGAATTTGAGCATAGACGTGTTCAGACCATGATTCTTATCAAACGTGTGAAGTTTGGGGTAGATTGGACATTCCATGCCTGAGTTACAGCAAATTCCTATTTAATTGCAGTAATAGCATGCTTTAGCACTTAGCTAAGTGTTTGCTAGCATGTTTCTAGTATGTTGCTAACCTGTTTAACACTTGCTGGCTCTTTTTTTATATGTTATTAGGAGACCACAACAGTGTTAAACATGTCACTTCCTGTTGACAGCAGGTGGCGCTATTACTATAACTGAATATTCTCATGTAGATGTGTTCAGGCCATGACTCTTATCAAACGTGTGAAGTTTGGGGCAGATTGGACATTCCATGCCTGAGTTACAGCAAGTTCCTATTTAATTGCAATAATAGCATGCTTTAGCACTTAGCTAAGAGTTTGCTAGCATGTTTTAGCATGCTTCTAGTATGTTGTTAGCATGTTTAGCACTTGCTGGCACTTTTTTATATGTTATTAGGAGTCCATAACAGTGTTAAACATGTCACTTCCTGTTGCCAGCAGGTGGCGCTATGACTATAACTGAATATGAGCATGGTCATGTGTTCAGGACAGAACGCTTATCAAACGTGTGAAGTTTGGGGCAGATTGGACATTCCATGCCTGAGTTACAGCAACTTCCTGTTTCATGGCGAAACATCGAAATTTGTCAGGCCGCCGAGGACCCGCCCTTCGACGAAAACTCAAGATCTTCGCAATTTAACGTCACAAAGGCCTTAAGATTACACTCACCAAATTTGAAGATGATCAGATTAAAACTGTAGGAGGAGTTCGTTAAAGTACGAGGCCTGAAAATGGCAAAAACTGCACAAAAATCTGAGAGGAAGTTCAAAATGGCTGACTTCCTGTTGTGTTTAGGGCTATGCTCCAAGAGACTTTTTTGTAGGTATTAGGTCATTACATGTATGTACCGAATTTTGTGCACGTACGTGGAACGTTGCGGGAGGCGCACTCCGTTGAACTTTTATAGGTGGCGCTATCGAGCCATTTTGCCCCGTCCAATTCTGAAACCTATATCAGATGTAAATTTTCGCCAGTTCTGACGCGTGTGCAAAGTTTTGTGAGTTTTCGAGCATGTTTAGGCCCTCAAAAATGCAATTAAATGCGGAGAAGAATAATAATAATAATAATAATAAACAGAGCAATTCCAAGAGGGTCCTCACACCATCGGTGCTCGGGCCCTAATTAAAGCTGCAAGCAGCGATGAAAGGGCCCTCGCACCCGTGCCGCCGCCACCCGGTGGCTTTAGGAAGACAGAGCATGGTTGGAAAATGTGCATTTAAGGAGGTATATATAGTAGTTGCTAGCATGTTTAGTATGTTTTTAGCATGCTTAGTACACAATAGTTATGTGGTTAGTACTGCATTACTGTGTTAACCATGTCAGTTTCTGTTGCCAGTAGGTGGGGCTATGTCTATATCTGAATATCGCTATGTAGATGTGTTCAGTGCAGGACTTTTATCAAACATGTGGAGTTTGGGGCAGATTGGACATTGTATGCTTGAGTTACAACAACTTCCTTTAGCATTTCTAGCATGTTTTATGATGTTTCTAGCATATTACATATTAATTTTGGGGTAGATTGGACATTGAATGCCTGAGTTACAGCAAATTCATATTTAATTGCAGTAATAGGATGCTTTAACACTTAGCTAAGTATTTGATTGCATGTTTCTAGTATGTTGCTAACATGTTTAGCAGTTGGTGACACTTTTTTATATGTTATTAGGAGTCCAGAATAGTGTTAAACGTCACTTCCTGTTGCCAGCAGGCGGCGCTATGACTATATCTGAATATGAGCATGGACTTGTGTTCAGGAGATAACTATTATCAAACGTTTGAAGTTTGGGGTAGATTGGACATTGTATGCCTAAGTTACAACAACTTCCTTTAGCATTTCTAGCATGCTTTAGAACTTAGCTAGGTGTTGCTAGCATGTTTCTTGCATGTTACATATTAAGTTTGCGGCAGATTGGACATTCCATGCCTGTGTTACAGCAAATTCATATTTAATTGCAGCAATAGCATGCTTTAGCACTTAGCTAAGTGTTTGCTAATATGTTTCTAGTATGTTGTTAGCGTGTTTAGCACTTGCTGGCACTTTTTTATATGTTATCAGGAGTCCACAACAGTGTTTAACATGTCACTTCCTGTTGCCAGCAGGCGGTGCTATGACTGTAACTGAATGAGCATGGTCATGTGTTCAGGACAGAACGCTTATCAAAAGTGTGAAGTTTGGCGCAGATTGGACATTGCCTTCTTGAGTAACAACAACATCCTGTTTCATTGAATTAGCTAAGTATTACTAGCATGTTTTAACATGTTTCTAGCATTTTTAGAAGTCAATGGCATTTTTAACATGTTGCTAGAACGGCATCAACGTGTTAAACATGACACTTCCTGTTACCAGTAGGTGGCGCTATTACTATAACTGAATATTCTCATGTAGATGTGTTCAGGCCATGACTCTTATCAAACGTGTGAAGTCTGGGGCAGATTGGACATTCTGTGCCTGAGTTACAACAAATTTCTATTTAATTGCAGTAATAGCATGCTTTAGCACTTAGCTAAGTGTTTGCTAGCATGTTTTAGCATGTTTCTAGTATGTTGTTAGCATGTTTAGCACTTGCTGGCACTTTTTTATATGTTATCAGGAGTCCACAAGAGTGTTAAACATGTCACTTCCTGTTGCCAGCAGGTGGCGCTATGACTATAACTGAATATGAGCATGGTCATGTGTTCAGGACAGAACGCTTATCAAAAGTGTGAAGTTTGGGGCAGATTGGACATTCCATGCCTTAGTTACAGCAACTTCCTATTTATTTGCAGCAATAGCATGCTTTAGCACTTAGCTAAGTGTTTGCTAACATGTTTCTAGTATGTTGTTAGCATGTTTAGCACTTGCTGGCACTTTTTTATATGTTATCAGGAGTCCACAACAGTGTTTAACATGTCACTTCCTGTTGCCAGCAGGTGGCGCTATGACTGTAACTGAATATGAGCATGGTCATGTGTTCAGGACAGAACGCTTATCAAACGTGTGAAGTTTGGGGCAGATCGGACATTCCGTGCCTGAGTTACAGCAAATTCCTATTTAATTGCAGTAATAGCATGCTTTAGCACTTAGCTAAGTGTTTGCTAGCATGTTTTAGCATGTTTCTAGTAAGTTGTTAGCATGTTTAGCACTTGCTGGCACTTTTTTATATGTTATCAGGAGTCCACAAGAGTGTTAAACATGTCACTTCCTGTTGCCAGCAGGTGGCGCTATGACTGTAACTGAATATAAGCATGGTCATGTGTTCAGGACAGAACGCTTATCAAAAGTGTGAAGTTTGGGGAAGATTGGACATTCCATGCCTGAGTTACAGCAACTTCCTGTTTCATGGCGAAACATCAAAATTTGTCAGGCCGCCGAGGACCCGCCCTTCGACGAAAACTCAAGATCTTCGCAATTTAACGTCGCAAAGGCCTTAAGATTACACTCACCAAATTTGAAGATGATCAGATTAAAACTGTAGGAGGAGTTCGTTAAAGTACGAGGCCTGAAAATGGCAAAAAGTGCACAAAAATCAGAGAGGAAGTTGAAAATGGCTGACTTCCTGTTGTGTTTAGAGCTATGCTCCAAGAGACTTTTTTGTAGGTATTAGGTCCTTTCACATATGTACCGAATTTCGTACACGTACGTGGAACACAGCGGGAGGCGCACTCCGTTGAACTTTTATAGGTGGCGCTATCGAGCCATTTTGCCCCGCCCAATTCTGAAACCTATATCAGATGTAAATTTTCGCCAGTTCTGACGCGTGTGCAAAGTTTCGTGAGTTTTCGAGCATGTTTAGGCCCTCAAAAATGCAATTAAATGCGGAGAAGAATAATAATAATAATTAAAGCTGCAAGCAGCGATGAAAGGGCCCTCGCACCCGTGCCATCAACACTCGGTGGCTTTAGGAAGACAGAGCATGGTTGGGAAATGTACATTTAAGGAGGTATATATAGTAAGAGTATGTCAAAGTTAGTAACAAAATGTTTTGTATAATGGTGATAATAGCATGCTTCATGACTCAGCTAAGTGTTGCTAGCATGTTTAGTCTGTTTCTAGCATGCTTAGTACACAATAATTATGTGGTTAGTACTGCATTACTGTGTTAACCATGTCAGTTTCTGTTGCCAGTAGGTGGCGTTATGACTATAGCTGAATATGAGCATGGATGTGTGTTCAGGACAGAACTCTTATCAAACATGTGAAGTTTGGTGCAAATTGGAAATTGCCTTCTTGAGTAACAAAAAAGTCATGTTTCATTGAATTAGCATTCTTTAGCACTTAGCTAAGCATTGTTAGCATGTTTTAACATGTTTCTAGCATGTTTAGAACTCAATGGCATTTTTAACATGTTGCTAGAACGGCATCAACGTGTTAAACATGTCACTTCCTGTTGCCAGTAGGTGGCGCTATTACTAAAAATGAACATTCTCATGTAGATGTATTCAGGCCATGACTCTTATCAAAAGTGTGAAGTTTGGGGCAGATTGGACATTCCATGCCTGAGTTACAGCAAATTCCTATTTAATTGCAATAATAGCATGCTTTAGCACTTGGCTAAGAGTTTGCTAGCATGTTTTAGCATGTTTCTAGTATGTTGTTAGCATGTTTAACACTTGCTGGCACTTTTTTATATGTTATTAGGAGTCCATAACAGTGTTAAACATGTCACTTCCTGTTGCCAGCAGGTGGCGCTATGACTGTAACTGAATATAAGCATGGTCATGTGTTCAAGACAGAACGCTTATCAAAAGTGTGAAGTTTGGGGCAGATTGGACATTCCATGCCTGAGTTACAGCAAATTCATATTTAATTGCAGTAATATCATTCTTTAGCACTTAGCTAAGTCTTTGCTAGTATGTTTTAGCATGTCTCTAGTATGTTGGTAGGATGTTTAGCACCTACTGGCATTTTTTTTATATGTTATTAGGAGTCAAGAACAGTGTTAAACGTCACTTCCTGTTGCCAGCAGGTGGCGCTATGACTATAACTAAATATGAGCATGGACATGTGTTCAAGAGATAACTCTTATCAAACGTGTGAAGTTTGGGGTAGATTGTACATTGCCTTCTTGAGTAACAACAAAGTCCTGTTTCATTGAATTATCATGCTTTAGCACTTAGCTAAGTATTGCTAGCATGTTTTAATATGTTTCTAGCATGTTTAGAACTCAATGGCATTTTTAACATGTTGCTAGAACGGCATCAACGTGTTAAACATGTCACTTCCTGTTGCCAGTAGGTGGCGCTATTACTATAACTGAATTTGAGCATAGACATGTGTTTAGGCCATGATTCTTATCAAACGTGTGATGTTTGGGGCAGATTGGACATTCCATGCCTGGGTTACAGCAAATTCCTATTTAATTGCAGTGATAGCATGCTTTAGCACTTAGCTAAGTGTTTGCTAGCATGTTTCTAGTATGTTACTAACCTGTTTAGCACTTGCTGGCTCTTTTTTATATGTTATTAGGAGACCACAACAGTGTTAAACATGTCACTTCCTGTTGACAGCAGGTGGCGCTATTACTATAACTGAATATTCTCATGTAGATGTGTTCAGGCCATGACTCTTATCAAACGTGTGAAGTTTGAGGCAGATTGGACATTCCTTGCCTGTGTTACAGCAAATTCCTATTTAATTGCAGCAATAGCATGCTTTAGCACTTAGCTAAGTGTTTGCTAGCATGTTTTAGCATTTTTCTAGTATGTTGTTAGCATGTTTAGCACTTGCTGGCACTTTTTTTATGTTTTTATGTCCACAACAGTGTTTAACATGTCACTTCCTGTTGCCAGCAGGTGGCACTATGACTGTAACTGAATATGAGCATGGTCATGTGTTCAGGACAGAACGTTTATTAAAAGTGTGAAGTTTGGCGCAGATTGGACATTGCCTTCTTGAGTAACAACAACATCCTGTTTCATTGAATTAGCATGCTTTAGCACTTAGCTAAGTATTGCTAGCATGTTTTAAAATGTTTCTAGCATGTTTAGAAGTCAATGGCATTTTTAACATGTTGCTAGAATGGCATCAACGTGTTAAACATGACACTTCCTGTTACCAGTAGGTGGCGCTATTACTATAACTGAATGTTCTCATGTAGATGTGTTCAGGACAGAACGCTTATCAAAAGTGTGAAGTTTGGGGCAGATTGGACATTCCATGCCTGAGTTACAGCAAATTCCTATTTAATTGCAATAATAGCATGCTTTAGCACTTAGCTAAGAGTTTGCTAGCATGTTTTAGCATGCTTCTAGTATGTTGTTAGCATGTTTAGCACTTGCTGGCACTTTTTTATATGTTATTAGGAGTCCATAACAGTGTTAAACATGTCACTTCCTGTTGCCAGCAGGTGGCGCTATGACTGTAACTGAATATGAGCATGGTCATGTGTTCAGGACAGAACGCTTATCAAAAGTGTGAAGTTTGGGGCAGATTGGACATTCCATGCCTGAGTTACAGCAACTTCCTGTTTCATGGCGAAACATCGAAATTTGTCAGGCCGCCGAGGACCCGCCCTTTGACGAAAACTCAAGATCTTCGCAATTTAACGTCGCAAAGGCCTTAAGATTACACTCACCAAATTTGAAGATGATCAGATTAAAACTGTAGGAGGAGTTCGTTAAAGTACGAGGCCTGAAAATGTCAAAAACTGCACAAAAATCTGAGAGGAAGTTCAAAATGGCTGACTTCCTGTTGTGTTTAGGGCTATGCTCCAAGAGACTTTTTTGTAGGTATTAGTTCATTACATGTATGTACCGAATTTCGTGCACGTACGTGGAACGTTGCGGGAGGCGCACTCCGTTGAACTTTTATAGGTGGCGCTATCGAGCCGTTTTGCCCCGTCCAATTCTGAAACCTATATCAGATGTAAATTTTCGCCAGTTCTGACGCGTGTGCAAAGTTTCGTGAGTTTTCGAGCATGTTTAGGCCCTCAAAAATGCAATTCAATGCGGAGAATAATAATAATAATAATAATAATAAACAGAGCAATTCCAAGAGGGTCCTCACACCATCGGTGCTCGGGCCCTAATAATAATAAACAGAGCAATTCCAAGAGGGTCCTCACACCATCGGTGCTCGGGCCCTAATTAAAGCTGCAAGCAGCGATGAAAGGGCCCTCGCACCCGTGCCATCAACACTCGGTGGCTTTAGGAAGACAGAGCATGGTTGGGAAATGTACATTTAAGGAGGTATATATAGTAAGAGTATGTCAAAGTCAGTTACAAAATGTTTTGTATAATGGTGATAATAGCATGCTTCATGACTCAGCTAAGTGTTGCTAGCATGTTTAGTGTGTTTCTAGCATGCTTAGTACACAATAATTATGTGGTTAGTACTGCATTACTGTGTTAACCATGTCAGTTTCTGTTGCCAGTAGGTGGCGTTATGACTATAACTGAATATGAGCTTGGATGTGTGTTCAGGACAGAACTCTTATCAAACGTGTGAAGTTTGGTGCAAATTGGACATTGCCTTCTTGAGTAACAACAAAGTCATGTTTCATTTAATTAGCATGCTTTAGCACTTAGCTAAGCATTGTTAGCATGTTTTAACATGTTTCTAGCATGTTTAGAACTCAATGGCATTTTTAACATGTTGCTAGAACGGCATCAACGTGTTAAACATGTCACTTCCTGTTGCCAGTTGGTGGCGCTATTACTATAATTGAACATTCTCATGTAGATGTGTTCAGGCCATGACTCTTATCAAAAGTGTGAAGTTTGGGGCAGATTGGACATTCCATGCCTGAGTTACAGCAAATTCCTATTTAATTGCAATAATAGCATGCTTTAGCACTTGGCTAAGAGTTTGCTAGCATGTTTTAGCATGTTTCTAGTATGTTGTTAGCATGTTTAACACTTGCTGGCACTTTTTTATATGTTATTAGGAGTCCATAACAGTGTTAAACATGTCACTTCCTGTTGCCAGCAGGTGGCGCTATGACTGTAACTGAATATAAGCATGGTCATGTGTTCCGGACAGAACGCTTATCAAAAGTGTGAAGTTTGGGGCAGATTGGACATTCCATGCCTGAGTTACAGCAAATTCATATTTAATTGCAGTAATATCATTCTTTAGCACTTAGCTAAGTGTTTGCTAGTATGTTTTAGCATGTCTATAGTATGTTGGTAGGATGTTTAGCACCTACTGGCATTTTTTTATATGTTATTAGGAGTCAAGAACAGTGTTAAACGTCACTTCCTGTTGCCAGCAGGTGGCGCTATGACTATAACTAAATATGAGCATGGACATGTGTTCAAGAGATAACTCTTATCAAACGTGTGAAGTTTGGGGTAGATTGTACATTGCCTTCTTGAGTAACAACAAAGTCCTGTTTCATTGAATTAGCATGCTTTAGCACTTAGCTAAGTATTGCTAGCATGTTTTAACAAGTTTCTAGCATGTTTAGAACTCAATGGCATTTTTAACATGTTGCTAGAACGGCATCAACGTGTTAAACATGTCACTTCCTGTTGCCAGTAGGTGGCGCTATTACTATAACTGAATTTGAGCATAGACATGTGTTCAGGCCATGATTCTTATCAAACGTGTGAAGTTTGGGGCAGATTGGACATTCCATGCCTGGGTTACAGCAAATTCCTATTTAATTGCAGTGATAGCATGCTTTAGCACTTAGCTAAGTATTTGCTAGCATGTTTCTAGTATGTTGCTAACCTGTTTAGCACTTGCTGGCTCTTTTTTATATGTTATTAGGAGACCACAACAGTGTTAAACATGTCACTTCCTGTTGACAGCAGGTGGCGCTATTACTATAACTGAATATTCTCATGTAGATGTGTTCAGGCCATGACTCTTATCAAACGTGTGAAGTTTGGGGCAGATTGGACATTCCATGCCTGTGTTACAGCAAATTCCTATTTAATTGCAGCAATAGCATGCTTTAGCACTTAGCTAAGTGTTTGCTAGCATGTTTTAGCATGTTTCTAGTATGTTGTTAGCATGTTTAGCACTTGCTGGCACTTTTTTTATATGTTTTTATATGTCCACAACAGTGTTTAACATGTCACTTCCTGTTGCCAGCAGGTGGCACTTTGACTGTAACTGAATATGAGCATGGTCATGTGTTCAGGACAGAACGTTTATTAAAAGTGTGAAGTTTGGCGCAGATTGGACATTGCCTTCTTGAGTAACAACAACATCCTGTTTCATTGAATTAGCATGCTTTAGCACTTAGCTAAGTATTGCTAGCATGTTTTAACATGTTTCTAGCATGTTTAGAAGTAAATGGCATTTTTAACATGTTGCTAGAATGGCATCAACGTGTTAAACATGACACTTCCTGTTACCAGTAGGTGGCGCTATTACTATAACTGAATGTTCTCATGTAGATGTGTTCAGGACAGAACGCTTATCAAAAGTGTGAAGTTTGGGGCAGATTGGACATTCCATGCCTGAGTTACAGCAAATTCCTATTTAATTGCAATAATAGCATGCTTTAGCACTTAGCTAAGTGTTTGCTAGCATGTTTTAGCATGCTTCTAGTATGTTGTTAGCATGTTTAGCACTTGCTGGTACTTTTTTATATGTTATTAGGAGTCCATAACAGTGTTAAACATGTCACTTCCTGTTGCCAGCAGGTGGCGCTATGACTGTAACTGAATATGAGCATGGTCATGTGTTCAGGACAGAACGCTTATCAAAAGTGTGAAGTTTGGGGCAGATTGGACATTCCATGCCTGAGTTACAGCAACTTCCTGTTTCATGGCGAAACATCGAAATTTGTCAGGCCGCCGAGGACCCGCCCTTTGACGAAAACTCAAGATCTTCGCAATTTAACGTCGCAAAGGCCTTAAGATTACACTCACCAAATTTGAAGATGATCAGATTAAAACTGTAGGAGGAGTTCGTTAAAGTACGAGGCCTGAAAATGGCAAAAACTGCACAAAAATCTGAGAGGAAGTTCAAAATGGCTGACTTCCTGTTGTGTTTAGGGCTATGCTCCAAGAGACTTTTTTGTAGGTATTAGGTCATTACATGTATGTACCGAATTTCGTGCACGTACGTGGAACGTTGCGGGAGGCGCACTCCGTTGAACTTTTATAGGTGGCGCTATCGAGCCGTTTTGCCCCGTCCAATTCTGAAACCTATATCAGATGTAAATTTTCACCAGTTTTGACGCGTGTGCAAAGTTTCGTGAGTTTTCGAGCATGTTTAGGCCCTCAAAAATGCAATTCAATGCGGAGAAGAATAATAATAATAATAATAAACAGAGCAATTCCAAGAGGGTCCTCACACCATCGGTGCTCGGGCCCTAATAAACAGAGCAATTCCAAGAGGGTCCTCACACCATCGGTGCTCGGGCCCTAATAATAATAATAATAATTAAAGCTGCAAGCAGCGATGAAAGGGCCCTCGCACCCGTGCCGCCGCCACCCGGTGGCTTTAGGAAGACAGAGCATGGTTGGAAAATGTGCATTTAAGGAGGTATATATAGTAGTTGCTAGCATGTTTAGTATGTTTTTAGCATGCTTAGTACACAATAGTTATGTGGTTAGTACTGCATTACTGTGTTAACCATGTCAGTTTCTGTTGCCAGTAGGTGGGGCTATGTCTATATCTGAATATCGCTATGTAGATGTGTTCAGTGCAGGACTTTTATCAAACATGTGGAGTTTGGGGCAGATTGGACATTGTATGCTTGAGTTACAACAACTTCCTTTAGCATTTCTAGCATGTTTTATGATGTTTCTAGCATATTACATATTAATTTTGGGGTAGATTGGACATTGAATGCCTGAGTTACAGCAAATTCATATTTAATTGCAGTAATAGGATGCTTTAACACTTAGCTAAGTATTTGATTGCATGTTTCTAGTATGTTGCTAACATGTTTAGCAGTTGGTGACACTTTTTTATATGTTATTAGGAGTCCAGAATAGTGTTAAACGTCACTTCCTGTTGCCAGCAGGCGGCGCTATGACTATATCTGAATATGAGCATGGACTTGTGTTCAGGAGATAACTATTATCAAACATTTGAAGTTTGGGGTAGATTGGACATTGTATGCCTAAGTTACAACAACTTCCTTTAGCATTTCTAGCATGCTTTAGAACTTAGCTAGGTGTTGCTAGCATGTTTCTTGCATGTTACATATTAAGTTTGGGGCAGATTGGACATTCCATGCCTGTGTTACAGCAAATTCATATTTAATTGCAGCAATAGCATGCTTTAGCACTTAGCTAAGTGTTTGCTAATATGTTTCTAGTATGTTGTTAGCGTGTTTAGCACTTGCTGGCACTTTTTTATATGTTATCAGGAGTCCACAACAGTGTTTAACATGTCACTTCCTGTTGCCAGCAGGCGGTGCTATGACTGTAACTGAATGAGCATGGTCATGTGTTCAGGACAGAACGCTTATCAAAAGTGTGAAGTTTGGCGCAGATTGGACATTGCCTTCTTGAGTAACAACAACATCCTGTTTCATTGAATTAGCTAAGTATTGCTAGCATGTTTTAACATGTTTCTAGCATTTTTAGAAGTCAATGGCATTTTTAACATGTTGCTAGAACGGCATCAACGTGTTAAACATGACACTTCCTGTTACCAGTAGGTGGCGCTATTACTATAACTGAATATTCTCATGTAGATGTGTTCAGGCCATGACTCTTATCAAACGTGTGAAGTCTGGGGCAGATTGGACATTCTGTGCCTGAGTTACAACAAATTTCTATTTAATTGCAGTAATAGCATGCTTTAGCACTTAGCTAAGTGTTTGCTAGCATGTTTTAGCATGTTTCTAGTATGTTGTTAGCATGTTTAGCACTTGCTGGCACTTTTTTATATGTTATCAGGAGTCCACAAGAGTGTTAAACATGTCACTTCCTGTTGCCAGCAGGTGGCGCTATGACTATAACTGAATATGAGCATGGTCATGTGTTCAGGACAGAACGCTTATCAAAAGTGTGAAGTTTGGGGCAGATTGGACATTCCATGCCTTAGTTACAGCAACTTCCTATTTATTTGCAGCAATAGCATGCTTTAGCACTTAGCTAAGTGTTTGCTAACATGTTTCTAGTATGTTGTTAGCATGTTTAGCACTTGCTGGCACTTTTTTATATGTTATCAGGAGTCCACAACAGTGTTTAACATGTCACTTCCTGTTGCCAGCAGGTGGCGCTATGACTGTAACTGAATATGAGCATGGTCATGTGTTCAGGACAGAACGCTTATCAAACGTGTGAAGTTTGGGGCAGATCGGACATTCCGTGCCTGAGTTACAGCAAATTCCTATTTAATTGCAGTAATAGCATGCTTTAGCACTTAGCTAAGTGTTTGCTAGCATGTTTTAGCATGTTTCTAGTAAGTTGTTAGCATGTTTAGCACATGCTGGCACTTTTTTATATGTTATCAGGAGTCCACAAGAGTGTTAAACATGTCACTTCCTGTTGCCAGCAGGTGGCGCTATGACTGTAACTGAATATAAGCATGGTCATGTGTTCAGGACAGAACGCTTATCAAAAGTGTGAAGTTTGGGGAAGATTGGACATTCCATGCCTGAGTTACAGCAACTTCCTGTTTCATGGCGAAACATCAAAATTTGTCAGGCCGCCGAGGGCCCGCCCTTCGACGAAAACTCAAGATCTTCGCAATTTAACGTCGCAAAGGCCTTAAGATTACACTCACCAAATTTGAAGATGATCAGATTAAAACTGTAGGAGGAGTTCGTTAAAGTACGAGGCCTGAAAATGGCAAAAAGTGCACAAAAATCAGAGAGGAAGTTGAAAATGGCTGACTTCCTGTTGTGTTTAGAGCTATGCTCCAAGAGACTTTTTTGTAGGTATTAGGTCCTTTCACATATGTACCGAATTTCGTACACGTACGTGGAACACAGCGGGAGGCGCACTCCGTTGAACTTTTATAGGTGGCGCTATCGAGCCATTTTGCCCCGCCCAATTCTGAAACCTATATCAGATGTAAATTTTCGCCAGTTCTGACGCGTGTGCAAAGTTTCGTGAGTTTTCGAGCATGTTTAGGCCCTCAAAAATGCAATTAAATGCGGAGAAGAATAATAATAATAATAATTAAAGCTGCAAGCAGCGATGAAAGGGCCCTCGCACCCGTGCCATCAACACTCGGTGGCTTTAGGAAGACAGAGCATGGTTGGGAAATGTACATTTAAGGAGGTATATATAGTAAGAGTATGTCAAAGTCAGTTACAAAATGTTTTGTATAATGGTGATAATAGCATGCTTCATGACTCAGCTAAGTGTTGCTAGCATGTTTAGTGTGTTTCTAGCATGCTTAGTACACAATAATTATGTGGTTAGTACTGCATTACTGTGTTAACCATGTCAGTTTCTGTTGCCAGTAGGTGGCGTTATGACTATAACTGAATATGAGCTTGGATGTGTGTTCAGGACAGAACTCTTATCAAACGTGTGAAGTTTGGTGCAAATTGGACATTGCCTTCTTGAGTAACAACAAAGTCATGTTTCATTGAATTAGCATGCTTTAGCACTTAGCTAAGCATTGTTAGCATGTTTTAACATGTTTCTAGCATGTTTAGAACTCAATGGCATTTTTAACATGTTGCTAGAACGGCATCAACGTGTTAAAACATGTCACTTCCTGTTGCCAGTTGGTGGCGCTATTACTATAATTGAACATTCTCATGTAGATGTGTTCAGGCCATGACTCTTATCAAAAGTGTGAAGTTTGGGGCAGATTGGACATTCCATGCCTGAGTTACAGCAAATTCCTATTTAATTGCAATAATAGCATGCTTTAGCACTTGGCTAAGAGTTTGCTAGCATGTTTTAGCATGTTTCTAGTATGTTGTTAGCATGTTTAACACTTGCTGGCACTTTTTTATATGTTATTAGGAGTCCATAACAGTGTTAAACATGTCACTTCCTGTTGCCAGCAGGTGGCGCTATGACTGTAACTGAATATAAGCATGGTCATGTGTTCAGGACAGAACGCTTATCAAAAGTGTGAAGTTTGGGGCAGATTGGACATTCCATGCCTGAGTTACAGCAAATTCATATTTAATTGCAGTAATATCATTCTTTAGCACTTAGCTAAGTGTTTGCTAGTATGTTTTAGCATGCTTCTAGTATGTTGTTAGCATGTTTAGCACTTGCTGGCACTTTTTTATATGTTATTAGGAGTCCATAACAGTGTTAAACATGTCACTTCCTGTTGCCAGCAGGTGGCGCTATGACTATAACTGAATATGAGCATGGTCATGTGTTCAGGACAGAACGTTTATTAAAAGTGTGAAGTTTGGCGCAGATTGGACATTGCCTTCTTGAGTAACAACAACATCCTGTTTCATTGAATTAGCATGCTTTAGCACTTAGCTAAGTATTGCTAGTATGTTTTAACATGTTTCTAGCATGTTTAGAAGTCAATGGCATTTTTAACATGTTGCTAGAATGGCATCAACGTGTTAAACATGACACTTCCTGTTACCAGTAGGTGGCGCTATTACTATAACTGAATATTCTCATGTAGATATGTTCAGGACAGAACGCTTATCAAAAGTGTGAAGTTTGGGGCAGATTGGACATTCCATGCCTGAGTTACAGCAAATTCCTATTTAATTGCAATAATAGCATGCTTTAGCACTTAGCTAAGAGTTTGCTAGCATGTTTTAGCATGCTTCTAGTATGTTGTTAGCATGTTTAGCACTTGCTGGCACTTTTTTATATGTTATTAGGAGTCCATAACAGTGTTAAACATGTCACTTCCTGTTGCCAGCAGGTGGCGCTATGACTATAACTGAATATGAGCATGGTCATGTGTTCAGGACAGAACGTTTATTAAAAGTGTGAAGTTTGGCGCAGATTGGACATTGCCTTCTTGAGTAACAACAACATCCTGTTTCATTGAATTAGCATGCTTTAGCACTTAGCTAAGTATTGCTAGTATGTTTTAACATGTTTCTAGCATGTTTAGAAGTCAATGGCATTTTTAACATGTTGCTAGAATGGCATCAACGTGTTAAACATGACACTTCCTGTTACCAGTAGGTGGCGCTATTACTATAACTGAATATTCTCATGTAGATATGTTCAGGACAGAACGCTTATCAAAAGTGTGAAGTTTGGGGCAGATTGGACATTCCATGCCTGAGTTACAGCAAATTCCTATTTAATTGCAATAATAGCATGCTTTAGCACTTAGCTAAGAGTTTGCTAGCATGTTTTAGCATGCTTCTAGTATGTTGTTAGCATGTTTAGCACTTGCTGGCACTTTTTTATATGTTATTAGGAGTCCATAACAGTGTTAAACATGTCGCTTCCTGTTGCCAGCAGGTGGCGCTATGACTATAACTGAATATGAGCATGGTCATGTGTTCAGGACAGAACTCTTATCAAACGTGTGAAGTTTGGGGCAGATTGGACATTCCATGCCTGAGTTACAGCAACTTCCTGTTTCATGGCGAAACATCGAAATTTGTCAGGCCGCCGAGGACCCGCCCTTCGACGAAAACTCAAGATCTTCGCAATTTAACGTCGCAAAGGCCTTAAGATTACACTCACCAAATTTGAAGATGATCAGATTAAAACTGTAGGAGGAGTTCGTTAAAGTACGAGGCCTGAAAATGGCAAAAACTGCACAAAAATCTGAGAGGAAGTTGAAAATGGCTGACTTCCTGTTGTGTTTAGGGCTATGCTCCAAGAGACTTTTTTGTAGGTATTAGGTCATTACATGTATGTACCGAATTTCGTGCACGTACGTGGAACGTTGCGGGAGGCGCACTCCGTTGAACTTTTATAGGTGGCGCTATCGAGCCGTTTTGCCCCGTCCAATTCTGAAACCTATATCAGATGTAAATTTTCGCCAGTTCTGACGCGTGTGCAAAGTTTCGTGAGTTTTCGCGCATGTTTAGGCCCTCAAAAATGCAATTCAATGCGGAGAAGAAGAATAATAATAATAATAATAATAATAATAATAAACAGAGCAATTCCAAGAGGGTCCTCACACCATCGGTGCTCGGGCCCTAATAATAAACAGAGCAATTCCAAGAGGGTCCTCACACCATCGGTGCTCGGGCCCTAATAAACAGAGCAATTCCAAGAGGGTCCTCACACCATCGGTGCTCGGGCCCTAATAATAATAAACAGAGCAATTCCAAGAGGGTCCTCACACCATCGGTGCTCGGGCCCTAAATATAGCTGCGAGCAGCGATTACGGGCCCAAGCCGGTGGCACCGCAACCCCGGCTTTTAGTTACCGTATTTAGTTACCTAAAGGCACCGGGGTGGCGATACCGCCGGCTTTGGCCCTCCATCGCTGCTCGCATCTATATTTATATATATATATATATATATTATACAAACATATATATATATATATATATATATATACCGTTCAAAAGTTTGGGGTAAGGAAGATTTTTTATGTTTTTAGGAGAAGTCTCTTCTGCTCACTAAGGCTGCATTTATTTGATTAAAAATACAAACAAAAACAGTAATATTATGAAATATTATTCCAATTTAAAACAGCTGTTTTCTATTTTAAAATATTTTACACTGTAATTAATTTATGTGATCAAACCTGAGTTTTCAGCATCATTACTCCCGTCTTCAGTGTCACATGATCCTTCAGAAACCATTCTAATATGATGATTGATGGTCAATAAATATTAATTATTATTTTCAATGTTGAAAACAGTTGTGTACAGATTTTTTTTCAAAATGCGTTGATGAATGTAAAGTTCAAAAGAACAGCATTTATTTCAAATATATATTTTTTTAACATTATAAATGTCTGTACTGTAACTTTTTATCAGTTTAACTCATTCTCGATGAATAAAAGTATTGATTTATTTTATTTCTTTTCCCCAAAAATAAAATTAAAATTATTACTGACCCCAAACTTCTGAACGGTAATGTTTAATGTTACAAAAGCTTTAGATTTCAGATAAATGCTGTTCTTTTGAACTTTCTATTCATCAAAGACTGTACATAACTGTTTTCGACATTTAAAATAATAATGAATGTTTCTTGAGCATCAATCATCATATTAGAATAATTTCTGAAGGATCATGTGACAGTGACGACTGGAGTAATGATGCTGAAAACTCAGCTTTGATCACAGGAATAAATAACAGTTTAAAATATATTAAAATAGAAAGTAGCTGTTTTAAATTGGAATACTATTTTACAATATTACTGTTTTTGTTTATCAAATAAATGCAGCCTTGGTGAGCAGAAGAAACTTAGCTTAAAAATCTTACTGACGCCAAATTTTTGAACAGTAGTGTATTATATATTTATATAATTATATAAAAATGTAAGGGATAAGACACAGATAATTTCACTTGCCTGACCTGATTAGAACAATGAAAAAAACTTAAATGAAAAAATAACTTGGGAATCACTAAAACGAGGGCGCGATTGAACAGTGGACACATAAAAACATACTCTGTCATTTTGTTCAGAACATCATTCAAACTGCAAAGTGTTAACTTATATTTTTGTACAGTAGCAATAAAACACAACATTGTGCTTTTTTTAAATACATTCAAGCAATCCGCCCCGAAAATGAAACTAAAATGCTCACGGCTGCACAGGCATTCATAATGGTGCGCGTCCTCAGCGAGGAACGAGCAGAACAGAGTCAACGTTTCTTAGGTCATTCCTCCTTCCATAGGAATTTATTGAAAACGCTCGCTCTGCTCCGCACCATTATCAATGTCCGCGCGGACGAACATATTTTACTTGCGTTTTGAAGTTAGCGATTAAAAAGCTCCCAGCAGTGTCACACGTCAGTTAACCGGTGGTAAAATATTCTCACCGTCACATACCTAGTATATTTTTATATAGATATAATAGGCCTACCTGATTTTGAACACAAGAGGGCAGTATAGCACTATGTTTGACTTTATTTATTTATTGTTTAGACTAAACAACCATTCTGGCAGTTTTTAAACTTAAACTTCATTCTTAAATTGAAAAAAAAAGAATAAAATGAGTTAAGTTCTGATATTTGTATACTTTCATATAGTAATAAATGGTGTATAATTACATTTTTAGAATATATGAGCCTTTTAGTGGTTCCTTTTTTGACATTACTTTAATCCCTCGCCATAGCAAGACCGTTTGAGATATTTATTATCCGTTCACAATTTAGCATCATTAATATATTTTTATCATGTTGAAAAAGTTTGGTGGGAATAAAATAACCACTTAGATAAAGGTGGCTAAAAATTCAGAGGCTGATTTTGCAAAAAAATCCACATTCAGACCAAAATATCTGACTTCCTGATGGTCAGAGCTAATGACTTTAAATTAGAAAGTTGTCCGGGTCGATGAGATCAATATTTGAACTGAGTTTTTTTTACTGTATTTAAAACTAACCCCCCCACTTTTGTCAAAAGCATGTTGAAAGTGATACACTTCCTGCTGCCAGTTGGTGGCGCTATAACTTTGAATCACAATAGTTACATCCATCTGATCGGCCTCTTACCACGAACACACTGCTGAAGTTTCATCAAGATCAGTTAATGTGTGCAGAAGTTATAACACTTCGTGTTTCTCTTTTCTCGCCATAAATTCGTGTCCTCGCCATGGCCAAACCGTTTGAGATATCAAAAATCCGTCCGCAATTTAGCATCCTCAATGTCTTGACTTCATGCACACCGAGTTTGGTGGCGATTTAATTAATTCTCTAGAAGAAGTGTTTCAAATTCCACAGCAAGCGTTCTCCAAACAACCCATAATTGCCGACTTCCTGTTGGGCTGGCGTAAAACTTAGAGCACGAAAGTTGTTCGGCCCGATGAGATCTATATGTGTACCGAGTTTCATATCATTACATGCAAGTGTGTTTGATTTATGGACAAGTGTTCGGATCCCGTTCCAGGGGGCGCTGTTGAGCCCCCCTGCCACGCCCGGGTACCAGCTTCAGCCCGGCCCTGATGGCCGCAGGTTCTGACCTGTGTGCAAAGTTTCAAGAGTTTTCGAGAACGTTAAAGGCCCCAAAAGCCCCTGAAACCTTGAAAAACAGGAATTTTAAACAAATCTCACTCAAAAGACAAATCTTCCCACCCCTCACACACACAGAGGCAGAGAGAGAGAGGGAGAGAATTCTCAAAAAAATCACATTCAAACCAAAATATCTCACTTCCTGTTGGTCACAGCTTATGACTATAAATTAGAAAGTTGTCCGGCTTGATGAGAACAATATACATAACGATTTTTGTGACTCTACTTAAAACTAAGCCCCCATTTTTGACTAAAGGTGGCGCTACTTAGCCCCTCACCACGCCCGTTTCTGAAACTTTGCACATGTCTACTGGCTAATAAAAGTGATGTGTCTGTCGAGTTTCATGCAATTTCAAGCATGCTTAGAGTCTCAAAAGCATCAAAAAAGAATATTAATGTTTGATGCGTTGCCATGGCAACAGTATTAAAGATATCAAAAATCCTTTCACAGGTCTACATCTGCCGCATGTTTACATTATACACATAAAATTTGAAGCAAATCGGGTAAAAATAAGAGGGTGATTTCAAAGCATTTTGAAAGTGACACACTTCCTGCTGCCAGTTGGTGGCGCTATAACTTTGACTCACAATAGTCACATCCATGTGATCGGCCTTTTACCACGAACACACTGCTGAAGTTTCATCAAGATCAGTTAATGTGTGCAGAAGTTATAACACACTTCCTGTTTCCATTATTCGCCATAAATTCGTTTCCTCGCCACGGGCAAACCGTTCGAGATATCAAAAATCCCCTGGCAATTTTTCATCCTCAATGTCTTGTCTTCATGCACACCGAGTTTGGTGGCGATCGGATGAATTCTCTAGGAGGAGTATTTCAAATTCCAGAGCATACGTTTTTCAAACAACCCATACTAGCCGACTTCCTGTTGGGCGGAGCTAATAACATATAGTGCGGAAGTTGTTCGGCCTGATGAGATCTATATGTGTACCGAGTTTCATACTAATACGTTCTTGTATGTGTCCAAGATTTCAGATTCTGTTCCAGGGGGCGCTGTCGAGCCCCCCTGCCACGCCCGGGTACCAGCTTCAGCGCGGCCCTGATGGCCGCGGGTTCTGACCTGTGTGCAAAGTTTCAAGAGTTTTCGAGCATGTTAAGGGGCCCAAAAGTGCCCGAGAAGTAGAAAAAAATAATAATAAATATAGCTGCGAGCAGCGATTACGGGCCCAAGCCGGTGGCACCGCAACCCCGGTGCCTTTAGTTACCTAAAGGCACCGGGGTGGCGGTACCGCCGGCTTTGGCCCTCCATCGCTGCTCGCAGCTATATTTATATATATATATATATATATATATATATATATATATATATATATATATATATATATATTTATATATATATATATCGTCGCTGCCCGATGAAACTCACGTATGTCCAAAACGGTTACTTTTCAGGAAGTGAAAAAAACAGCTAATTTCAAAATCAGTTGAACGTAGCGTTGTCATACTTGTTACGGCATCTTTAAATGTAACCATATTCTTGCCAGTGTAATGATATAATCGACATTTGACCAAAATCGAGTTTAAATGGACATACGTGCATATTTTACAGTAACGGTGGTCGATACGCGTTCTTCCAATCATTAATTAGAATGGCCAAGTCGCGTTTTATATTGACAGATGAATAGGCTACGCTCAGTTTATTAAATAGCCTACGTCTCAGTTTATTAAATACGCTCAGTTTATTAAATGTCTCTTGCAAACTATGAAGGGACAATGAATCAATACACTCATTGCTGACCCCAGGGCCGGCGCGTCCATATAGGTGAACTAGGCAATTGCCTAGAGCGGCACTTTTGTAAAGGCAAAATGTGTGCCAACCGGGAATGAACAATTCACAAAATAGGCTAGGCTATATGATCATATAATCATACATAATCAGAGAGTAGCCTTTTTCTTTTCGTTTTGAATTATTTAGTTAAAAGACTTTTCAAGCTTTGTGTATTTGATGTCTTTCTCATGTCTGTGTGAGGCATACACTGAGTTTCGTTAAGTTAGGATGAGATGAGCTCCAGTTAACGTGCAATGCAAGTGACCGCACGGGCGCCTCCATGATTATATTGTCTGCTATATATTTGCCTCTTATTTATTAAATCCACTCCAGGCAATTTATTAAAATTAAGATACAATTTATACAAAACGAAATTCACTTTAAAGAAAGGCTTTCTACAAAACCAGACTTAATGAAGTGGTCAAAATCATGTCTGATCCGTCTCAAATTGTGAATCCTATTACTCGTGCTGTTCACTTTTCATACTTTCAACAATAGACCTACAGACTCTATTTGTACAAATTGCTGCACATTCATTTAATTCTGAATTTTGCACACACAAGTTGAAAGGCTTCAAATCAAGTTCACGGATAATTGTGCTTGCATTTATTAATCATTATGATACTAAAATCATAACAAAGATTTTTCTTAAAAAACAAAAAAAACAAGCTGCACCCTTTTTTTTTACATTTCATCTTTCATTCCGAAATAGAATAATGAATGAACGAAAAAGTACACGGACCCAACATGTAGGCTATTAGCCTTTTTACCCGTTATCAGTCTAAATTAATCTCGTTTTTAATTTAACTTAATTTCGTTTTTCTTTATTTAAATTTCGTTTTTCTTTATTTAAATTTCGTTTTTTTCCTTATTTAATTTTCGTTTTTTCTTTCTTTAAATGTCATTTTTCTTTATTTAAATTTAATTTGTTCTTTTTTTAAATTTAGTTTCTTCATTTAAATTTTGTTTTTCTTTATTTAAAATTCGTTATTGTTTATTTAAATCTACCCTTTACTGTGTCAGTAATTTATTAGTCAGAAAAATATTAGACTACCTTAAAAGTATTGCTTGAGTTAACAGGCCCGTGCGTTTACATCTCCACAATAAACAGTGACAATTAGCCTACTTCGTCTATTTACCGGTAAATAACAGTTGTAAATATATTGCGAATATATAATAAACTTGAACAGTTGTCAAAACAAACGTTTGCTGATACTTTACCTCACAGAGTTATTCGGCTATCCAATGCTGAGCTTCCAGAGACGCTTAGACCGCGCGATGCCTCCACTGGGCGGGAGATACGCGGCGTGATTGACAGCTTTGACACCAAATGGATATACGTGAAAATCAGATGACATGATTTCACAACTTTTCATTGGTCATTTAGATATGTGAAGCATACTGTATACGGAAATGAACCTGGACATTCTATCCGTCGAAAAATCTCAAAATCGGCAAAATGGACATACGCGGTTTTCATCGGACAACGACGATATATATATATATATATATATATATATATATATATATATATATATATATATATATATATACATACATACATACATACATACATACATACACACACATACATATATATGTATATATATATATATATATATATATATATATATATATTATTGTTCAAAAGTTTGGGGTCAGTAAGATTTTTAATGTTTTTAGGAGAAGTCTCTTCTGCTCACCAAGGCTGCATTTATTGATTAAAAATACAAACAAAAACAGTAATATTGTGAAATATTATTCCAATTTAAAACAGCTGTTTTCAATTTTTAAATATTTTACATAGTAATTCATTTCTGTGATCAAAGTTGAGTTTTCAGCATCATTACTCCAGTCTTCAGTGTCACATGATCCTTCAGAAATCATACTAATATGATGATTGATGCTCAATAAATATTCATTATTATTTTCAATGTTGAAAACAGTTGTGTACAGATTTTTTTTTTCAAAATGCTTTGATGAATGTAAAGTTCAAAAGAACAGCATATATTTCAAATATATATATTTTTAACATTATAAATGTCTTTACTGTAACTGTTGATCAGTTTAACTCATCCTTCATAAATAAAAGTACTGATTTATTTTATTTATTTCCCCAAAAAATAAAATTTTAATTATTACTAACCCAAAACTTTTGAGCGGTAGTGTTACAAAACGTTACAAAAGCTTTAGATTTCAGATAAATGCTGTTCTTTTGAACTTTCTATTCATCAAAGACTGTACACAACTGTTTTCGACATTTAAAATAATAATGAATGTTTCTTGAGTATCAATCATCATATTAGAATAATTTCTGAAGGATCATGTGACAGTGACGACTGGAGTAATGATGCTGAAAACTCAGCTTTGATCACAGGAATAAATAACAGTTTAAAATATATTAAAATAGAAAGCAGCTGTTTTAAATTGGAATAATATTTTACAATATTACTGTTTTTGTTTGTATTTTTAATCAAATAAATGCAGCCTTGGTGAGCAGAAGAAACTTCTCTGTTATGTGCGCGCCACAGACTGCACGCACGTCCGCTTAGAGTTCCGCCTTTTGCCTTCCGTCAATATTACGTTATTAGAAAAATATTTTTTTAGAGAATCGATTTTTTGACATTTGTGAATCGATTCATAATCGTCCACGTCCGCATCGCGATGCATCTAAGAATACATTTTTTCTCCCACCCCTAGATTTCATACAACAGGTTAATAAACAGTTACAATTAAGTCACTTACATTTTAGATGCAATGTTGACTGTTTTTGTTCTGTTTCAGCAGCGAAAATAGTTAAACAAAGATCACGGCAGAACCATCACGCATCACGTGTTTTCTCATAACTGAACGATTCAGCATTTTTACCGAATCGGTTGACTCAAAGATTGAATGATCAATCCATAAACATCTGTCTTAATCATGATCGACTCATTCGAACAAATCGTTTGAACGAATGAATCAATGACTCGCTTATTAAGATGGATGCCTGGCGACACCTAATGGCGGTTTAGTGTTGTTTAAAAGCATCATTCTTTCCCACATGTGTGTGATTTGTGTGTGCAACATTATCATTATTTTTCTTACACTATTATATTAGCGATTTAAAAGCACCCACTCGTGTCACACGTCGATTAACCGGTGGGAAAATATCCTCAGACACATACCTAATACATGTATATTTAAATACAATATTGGCCTACCTGGTAAAAAGTTTTATATACTATTTTGATGTCCTTTTGGACACAAGAGGGCAGTATAGCCCTATGTTTGCTTTTTTTGTTGAACCAAATAGCACTAAATAGCCTGTTTTAACTTTTTCATTCTTCTTGAATTGCAAAAACAGAATAAAATGGGTTTAGTTGTGATATTTGTATACTTTTATATAGAAATAAATGGTATATAATTACATTTTTAGAAGATTTTTAGTGTTTCCTTTTTGGACATTATTTAATCCCTCGCCATAGCAAAACCGTTTGAGATATTTATTATCCATTCACAATTTAGCATATTTAATGTAGTTTCATCATGTTGAAAAAGTTTGGTACGAATAAAATAAATAGTTTAAGAGGAGTGGCTAAAAATTCAGAGGCTGATTTTGCAAAAAAAATCACATTCAGACCAAAATATCTGACTTCCTGGTGGCCAGAGCTATTGAATGTAAATTAGAAAGTTGTCCGGCTTGATGAGAACAATATACAAACTATTTTTTCTTTACTGTAGTTAAAACTAACCCCCCCACTTTTGTCAAAAGCATGTTGAAAGTGACACACTTCCTGCTGCCAGTTGGTGGCGCTATAACTTTGACTCACAATAGCTACATCCATCTGATCGGCCTCTTACCACGAACACACTGCTGAAGTTTCATCAAGATCAGTTAATGTATGCAGAAGTTATTCCACTTCCGTGTTTCTCTTTTCTCGCCATAAATTCGATTCCTCGCCACAGCCAAACCGTTCGAGATATCAAAAATCCGTCCGCAATTTAGCATCCTCAAAGTCTTGACTACATGCACACCGAGTTTGAAGGGGACACGGTGAATTTTCTAGGAGGAGTATTTCACATTCCACAGCAAGCGTTTTCCAAACAACCCATAATAGCCGACTTCCTGTTGGGCTGGCGTAAAACTTGACTGGGGTAAAGTTGTTCGGCCCGATGAGATCTATATGTGTACCGAGTTTCATATTAATTCATGCGAGCGTGTTTGATATATGGTTCAAGTTTTAGAACCCCGTTCAAGGGGGCGCTGTTGAGCCCCCCAGCCACGCCCGGGTTCCAGCTTCAGCCCGGCCCTGATGGCCGTGGGTTCTGACCTGTGTGCAAAGTTTCAAGAGTTTTTGAGCACGTTAAGGACCCCAAAAGCCCCTGAAACCTTGATTAACAATATAAAAGCAATAGTCAAATCCCCCCTCCCCTCACACACACACAGACACAGAGAGAGGGAGAGAAAATTCTTCAGAAAATCCACATTCAAACCAAAATATCTCTCTTCCTGTTGGTCGGAGATGGTTCATGTAAATTAGAAAGTTGTCCGTCTTGATGAGAACAATACACATACCAAGTTTTGTTGCTGTTGATAAAACTAACCCCCCCACTTATGACTAAAGGTGGCGCTACTGAGCCCCTCACCACGCCCGTTTCTGAAACTTTGCACATGTCTACTGGATAATAAATGTGATGTGTCTGTCGAGTTTCATGCAATTTCAAGTATGTTAAGAGTCTCAAAAGCATAAAAAAAAATATTAAAGTTTGATGCGTTGCCACGGCAACAGTATCTAAGATATCAATAATCCTTTCACAGGTTTACATCTGCCGTGTGTCTACATTGTACACATAAAGTTTGAAGCAAATCTGGTAAAAATAAGACAGTGATTTCAAAGCATTTTAATAGTGATGTACTTCCTGCTGCCTGTTGGTGGCGCTATAACTTTGACTCACAATAGTCACATCTGTGCGATCGGCCTCTTACAACGAACACACTGCTGAAGTTTCATCAAGATCAGTTAATGTATGCAGAAGTTATAACACACTTCCTGTTTCATTTTTTCGCCATAAATTCGTTTCCTCGCCACGGCCAAACCGTTCGAGATATCAAAAATCCGTCCGCAATTTAGCATCCTCAATGTCTTGACTTCATGCTCACCGAGTTTGGAGGCGAATCGATGAATTCCCTAGGAGGAGTACATTAAATTCCACAGCATGCGTTTCCAAACAACCCTAAATAGCCGACTTCCTGTTGGGCTGGCGTAAAACTTAGAGCACGAAAGTTGTTCGGCCCGATGAGATCTATATGTGTACCGAGTTTCATATTATTACATGCAAGCGTGTTTGATTTATGGACACGTGTTCGGATCCCGTTCCAGGGGGCGCTGTTGAGCCCCCCTGCCACGCCCGGGTACCAGCCTCAGCCCGGCCCTGATGGCCGCGGGTTCTGACCTGTGTGCAAAGTTTCAAGAGTTTTCGAGCATGTTAAGGGCCCCAAAAGTGGCCGAAAGGTTGACAAAATAATAATAATAATAATAATAATAATAATAATAAATATAGCTGCGAGCAGCGATTACGGGCCCAAGCCGGTGGCACCGCAACCCCGGTGCCTTTATTTACCTAAAGGCACCGGGGTGGCGGTACCGCCGGCTTGGGCCCTCCATCGCTGCTCGCAGCTATATTTATATATATATATATATATATACACATACATACATACATACATACACACACATACATATATATGTGTATATATATATATATATATATATATATATATATATATATATATATATATATATATATATATTATTGTTCAAAAGTTTGGGGTCAGTAAGATTTTTAATGTTTTTAGGAGAAGTCTCTTCTGCTCACCAAGGCTGCATTTATTGATTAAAAATACAAACAAAAACAGTAATATTGTGAAATATTATTCCAATTTAAAACAGCTGTTTTCAATTTTTAAATATTTTACATAGTAATTCATTTCTGTGATCAAAGTTGAGTTTTCAGCATCATTACTCCAGTCTTCAGTGTCACATGATCCTTCAGAAATCATACTAATATGATGATTGATGCTCAATAAATATTCATTATTATTTTCAATGTTGAAAACAGTTGTGTACAGATTTTTTTTTTCAAAATGCTTTGATGAATGTAAAGTTCAAAAGAACAGCATATATTTCAAATATATATATTTTTAACATTATAAATGTCTTTACTGTAACTGTTGATCAGTTTAACTCATCCTTCATAAATAAAAGTACTGATTTATTTTATTTATTTACCCCAAAAATAAAATTTTAATTATTACTAACCCAAAACTTTTGAGCGGTAGTGTTTAACGTTACAAAAGCTTTAGATTTCAGATAAATGCTGTTCTTTTGAACTTTCTATTCATCAAAGACTGTACACAACTGTTTTCGACATTTAAAATAATAATGAATGTTTCTTGAGTATCAATCATCATATTAGAATAATTTCTGAAGGATCATGTGACAGTGACGACTGGAGTAATGATGCTGAAAACTCAGCTTTGATCACAGGAATAAATAACAGCTGCTTTCTATTTTAATATATTTTAAACTGTTTTAAATTGGAATAATAATTTACAATATTATTGTTTTTGTTTGTATTTTTAATTAAATAAATGCAGCCTTGGTGAGCCGAAGAAACTTCTCTGTTATGTGCGCGCCACAGACTGCACGCACGTCCGCTTAGAGTTCCGCCTTTTGCCTTCCGTCAATATTACGTTATTAGAAAAATATTTTTTTAGAGAATCGATTTTTTGACATTTGTGAATCGATTCAGAATCATCCACGTCCGCATCGCGATGCATCTAAGAATAAATTTTTTCTCCCACCCCTAGATTTCATACAACAGGTTAATAAACAGTTACAATTAAGTCACTTACATTTTAGATGCAATGTTGACTGTTTTTGTTCTGTTTCAGCAGCGAAAATAGTTAAACAAAGATCACGGCAGAACCATCACGCATCACGTGTTTTCTCATAACTGAACGATTCAGCATTTTTAACGAATCGGTTGACTCAAAGATTGAATGATCAATCCATAAACATCTGTCTTAATCATGATCGACTCATTCGAACGAATCGTTTGAACGAATGAAGCAATGACTCGCTTATTAAGATGGATGCCTGGCGACACCTAATGGCGGTTTAGTGTTGTTTAAAAGCATCATTCTTTCCCACATGTGTGTGATTTGTGTGTGCAACATTATCATTATTTTTCTTTCACTATTATATTAGCGATTTAAAAGCACCCACTCGTGTCACACGTCGATTAACCGGTGGGAAAATATCCTCAGACACATACCTAATAAATGTATATTTAAATACAATATTGGCCTACCTGGTAAAAAGTTTTATATACTATTTTGATGTCCTTTTGGACACAAGAGGGCAGTATAGCCCTATGTTTGCTTTTTTGTTGAACCACATAGCACTAAATAGCCTGTTTTAACTTTTTCATTCTTCTTGAATTGCAAAAACAGAATAAAATGGGTTTAGTTGTGATATTTGTATTCTTTTATATAGAAATAAATGGTATATAATTACATTTTTAGAAGATTTTTAGTGTTTCCTTTTTGGACATTACTTTAATCCCTCGCCATAGCAAAACCGTTTGAGATATTTATTATCCATTCACAATTTAGCATATTTAATGTAGTTTCATCATGTTAAAAAAGTTTGGTACAAATGAAATAAATATTTTAAGAGGAGTGGCTAAAAATTCAGAGGCTGATTTTGCAAAAAAATTCACATTCAGACCAAAATATCTTACTTCCTGATGGCCAGAGCTATTGAATGTAAATTAGAAAGTTGTCCGGCTTGATGAAAACAATATACAAACTGTTTTTTCTTTACTGTAGTTAAAACTAACCCCCCCACTTTTGTCAAAAGCATGTTGAAAGTGACACACTTCCTGCTGCCAGTTGGTGGCGCTATAACTTTGACTCACAATAGCTACATCCATCTGATCGGCCTCTTACCACGAACACACTGCTGAAGTTTCATCAAGATCAGTTAATGTATGCAGAAGTTATTCCACTTCCGTGTTTCTCTTTTCTCGCCATAAATTCGATTCCTCGCCACAGCCAAACCGTTCGAGATATCAAAAATCCGTCCGCAATTTAGCATCCTCAAAGTCTTGACTACATGCACACCGAGTTTGAAGGGGACACGGTGAATTTTCTAGGAGGAGTATTTCACATTCCACAGCAAGGGTTTTCCAAACAACCCATAATAGCCGACTTCCTGTTGGGCTGGCGTAAAACTTGACCGGGGTAAAGTTGTTCGGCCCGATGAGATCTATATGTGTACCGAGTTTCATATTAATTCATGCGAGCGTGTTTGATATATGGATCAAGTTTTAGAACCCCATTCAAGGGGGCGCTGTTGAGCCCCCCAGCCACGCCCGGGTACCAGCTTCAGCCCGGCCCTGATGGCCGTGGGTTCTGACCTGTGTGCAAAGTTTCAAGAGTTTTTGAGCACGTTAAGGACCCCAAAAGCCCCTGAAACCTTGATTAACAATATAAAAGCAATAGTCAAATCCCCCCCTCCCCTCACACACACAGAGACACAGAGAGAGGGAGAGAAAATTCTTCAGAAAATCCACATTCAAACCAAAATATCTCTCTTCCTGTTGGTCGGAGATGGTTCATGTAAATTAGAAAGTTGTCCGTCTTGATGAGAACAATACACATACCAAGTTTTGTTGCTGTTGATAAAACTAACCCCCCCACTTTTGACTAAAGGTGGCGCTACTGAGCCATTTCACCACGCCCGTTTCTGAAACTTTGCACATGTCTACGGGCTAATAAATGTGATGTGTCTGTTGAGTTTCATGCAATTTCAAGTATGTTAAGAGTCTCAAAAGCATCAAAAAATAATATTAAAGTTTGATGCGTTGCCACGGCAACAGTATCTAAGATATCAATAATCCTTTCACAGGTTTACATCTGCCGTGTGTCTACATTGTACACATAAAGTTTGAAGCAAATCGGGTAAAAATAAGACACTGATTTCAAAGCATTTTGAAAGTGATGTACTTCCTGCTGCCTGTTGGTGGTGCTATAACTTTGACTCACAATAGTCACATCCATGTGATCGGCCTCTTACAACGAACACACTGCTGAAGTTTCATCAAGATCAGTTAATGTATGCAGAAGTTATAACACACTTCCTGTTTCATTTTTTCGCCATAAATTTGTTTCCTCGCCACGGCCAAACCGTTCGAGATATCAAAAATCCGTCCGCAATTTAGCATCCTCAATGTCTTGACTTCATGCACACCGAGTTTGGAGGCGAATCGATGAATTCCCTAGGAGGAGTACATTAAATTCCACAGCATGCGTTTCCAAACAACGCTAAATAGCCAACTTCCTGTTTGGCTGGCGTAAAACTTAGAGCACGAAAGTTGTTCGGCCCTATGAGGTCTATATGTGTACCGAGTTTCATATTATTACATGCAAGCGTGTCTGATTTATGGACAAGTGTTCGGATCCCGTTCCAGGGGGCGCTGTCGAGGCCCCCTGCCACGCCCGGGTACCAGCTTCAGCCCGGCCCTGATGGCCGCGGGTTCTGACCTGTGTGCAAAATTTCAAGAGTTTTCGAGCATGTTAAGGGCCCCAAAAGTGCCCGAAAGGTTGACAAAATAATAATAATAATAATAATAATAATTAAAGCTGCAAGCAGCGATGAAAGGGCCCTCGCACCCATGCCATCAACACTCGGTGGCTTTAGGAAGACAGAGCATGGTTGGGAAATGTACATTTAACCCTCTGAGGTCGACAAACGCGCCGGCGCGTTTTGCTGGATTTTCTCCACATTGTAGCACTTTAAACTTAAATTTCTCCGTCATTTATGGTCATACAGAAAAAATAAATATAAAAAAAGAATCTGTGGTATTTCTACTTTTGTATGTGTCCACTTCCAATCAAATCAAAACATTGTGCTTTTGTAAAATAAAGAAAATAAACAGTGTGTGCGTTCTGCCTCTCCGTCGCGGTGAACTTTTTTTTCTTGAGCACGTCTATAAACTGAAACAAAACTCAGCGAATACTTGTTACACATTTATGAGCCATACACCTTTATAAACATTTAAGTGTGTACTTTTAAATGATCGGATTCAAAACGAAAACAAATATTCTCTGTTTAAGTAATTTGTATAAAACCAACAAGATTTCCAGCTTCTCAAACGCTTCCTAATTATTTTTAATTCGGCCACGCCCACTCGCGCAAAAGATATTCACATGCAAATCTCCACATGGAACGCGATCGCCCTCATTACCTCAACAACAAAACACTTCACTTCACTTTTCGTCGAGTTTGAAAGACGTGCCTGAGCTTACATTGGATTTACATCAGAAGAAGAACGATATTTGAAGACAAGAAAGATAAGGTAAGAAATTCTTACATATTAGTTTGCTATTGTTGCATAAATTTCACATTGCAGTTGAACTGTTGCTAGATATATGGTGAATATTATAATATTTAGACCCGTGTTTACTGTTACTGTGTTTGTGGATATCTGCTCAAACGTAGATAGGCTATGTATATGGTAGGCCTAACCGTAATGTTTTATATTTGATCACAATCGCGTTTTAATGTATCATATTTTTGATCGCGATCGCGTTTTAATGTAACATATTTTTGATCGCGATCGCGTTTGAATGTATCATATTTTGGAAAAGCAAAACGCTCCAAACGGCTTCATGTTTTTACTATTATCTCATTTCATATCATCATAACGAATGGAAACATTTGAAGTAACATGATAATCAATATATTTTTCTCTAGCTTAGTTGTTACTGAAATCTTTTTGAAAATATATATAGGCTGCTATATTGTTATTATTTTATGCAGCACTGCGCATAGCCTATACCTACAAGGCACAACAAACCTGGTGTTCATTATATATTGTTGGAAACATTTGTGTGAGTGTGTGTGTGTATTCTGTGAATTTTAAAAAGCAATTTTAACAAGAAAAATCTAAAATGTATTCCCAAAATCGTGCAGGCCTTTCTCTTGATATCAGTATGTTCACTTTTTTTTTCAGGGCCCAGATGCCACTGAGTCCTGCTGACTTCAACATTCACAGTACATGTCTCTGTACATGAACATGGTAAAGTGAAAATCAAACACCTTAGAAAATGAAAGGTATGTACAATGTTTTTAGGAATGGCACAAAGGTCTCTTTCTTCAATAAGTGCTTTTTTGTTGTGTATCTTTAGATTATGTTGTGTTGTAAATAAATCCAAACAATTTTAAAAGCCATTCTTTTTTAAATCTCCTCATTCTTTGTGCAAGGTTGGTCAGAATGATGGGCCCTGATAAGCTCCTAATAGGGCCATTAGGGAGGTTCTTTGTCTTTCTCAGGTGTGGAAAGCTTTCATATTAATGAGGTGATCCGCCCCTTCGCATATTGCTTTCTAACACAAAACACGTCGTAAAATTTTTAAATCAATATATTGTCTTCTCTGAATGAGCAGTCAGGGTGATTCTCACATAGTTTTAGAGCAAATATTCTAGGCTGCGTGATACAATTTTCAAAAGTCTTGTGAAGAAATAATCAGTATGGGTTTCATGACCTTATTTCAGTGAGAATTTATTTTTGTATTTTCACAAACCACGCATAAATGTCATTATCTCAAAACTACAAACTTTTACATACATGCTGCTGATATATTATTGTAGCAGAGTTTGTGCTGAATACAGTGTAATTAGACTTTAGCCATGAAAATGTCACAAGTAACAGAAATAACCACAAATGTCAGAGCATGTCAGAACACCTCCAGGGCCCAGAAAACAGCTCAGACCTCAGAGGGTTAAGGAGGTATATATAGTAAGAGTATGTCAAAGTCAGTTACAAAATGTTTTGTATAATGGTGATAATAGCATGCTTCATGACTCAGCTAAGTGTTGCTAGCATGTTTAGTGTGTTTCTAGCATGCTTAGTACACAATAATTATGTGGTTAGTACTGCATTACTGTGTTAACCATGTCAGTTTCTGTTGCCAGTAGGTGGCGTTATGACTATAACTGAATATGAGCTTGGATGTGTGTTCAGGACAGAACTCTTATCAAACGTGTGAAGTTTGGTGCAAATTGGACATTGCCTTCTTGAGTAACAACAAAGTCATGTTTCATTGAATTAGCATGCTTTAGCACTTAGCTAAGCATTGTTAGCATGTTTTAACATGTTTCTAGCATGTTTAGAACTCAATGGCATTTTTAACATGTTGCTAGAACGGCATCAACGTGTTAAACATGTCACTTCCTGTTGCCAGTTGGTGGCGCTATTACTATAATTGAACATTCTCATGTAGATGTGTTCAGGCCATGACTCTTATCAAAAGTGTGAAGTTTGGGGCAGATTGGACATTCCATGCCTGAGTTACAGCAAATTCCTATTTAATTGCAATAATAGCATGCTTTAGCACTTGGCTAAGAGTTTGCTAGCATGTTTTAGCATGTTTCTAGTATGTTGTTAGCATGTTTAACACTTGCTGGCACTTTTTTATATGTTATTAGGAGTCCATAACAGTGTTAAACATGTCACTTCCTGTTGCCAGCAGGTGGCGCTATGACTGTAACTGAATATAAGCATGGTCATGTGTTCAGGACAGAACGCTTATCAAAAGTGTGAAGTTTGGGGCAGATTGGACATTCCATGCCTGAGTTACAGCAAATTCATATTTAATTGCAGTAATATCATTCTTTAGCACTTAGCTAAGTGTTTGCTAGTATGTTTTAGCATGTCTATAGTATGTTGGTAGGATGTTTAGCACCTACTGGCATTTTTTTATATGTTATTAGGAGTCAAGAACAGTGTTAAACGTCACTTCCTGTTGCCAGCAGGTGGCGCTATGACTATAACTAAATATGAGCATGGACATGTGTTCAAGAGATAACTCTTATCAAACGTGTGACGTTTGGGGTAGATTGTACATTGCCTTCTTGAGTAACAACAAAGTCCTGTTTCATTGAATTAGCATGCTTTAGCACTTAGCTAAGTATTGCTAGTATGTTTTAACATGTTTCTAGCATGTTTAGAAGTCAATGGCATTTTTAACATGTTGCTAGAATGGCATCAACGTGTTAAACATGACACTTCCTGTTACCAGTAGGTGGCGCTATTACTATAACTGAATATTCTCATGTAGATATGTTCAGGACAGAACGCTTATCAAAAGTGTGAAGTTTGGGGCAGATTGGACATTCCATGCCTGAGTTACAGCAAATTCCTATTTAATTGCAATAATAGCATGCTTTAGCACTTAGCTAAGAGTTTGCTAGCATGTTTTAGCATGCTTCTAGTATGTTGTTAGCATGTTTAGCACTTGCTGGCACTTTTTTATATGTTATTAGGAGTCCATAACAGTGTTAAACATGTCACTTCCTGTTGCCAGCAGGTGGCGCTATGACTATAACTGAATATGAGCATGGTCATGTGTTCAGGACAGAACTCTTATCAAACGTATGTAGTTTGGGGCAGATTGGACATTCCATGCCTGAGTTACAGCAACTTCCTGTTTCATGGCGAAACATCAAAATTTGTCAGGCCGCCGAGGACCCGCCCTTCGACGAAAACTCAAGATCTTCGCAATTTAACGTCGCAAAGGCCTTAAGATTACACTCACCAAATTTGAAGATGATCAGATTAAAACTGTAGGAGGAGTTCGTTAAAGTATGAGGCCTGAAAATGTCAAAAACTGCACAAAAATCTGGGAAGAAGTTCAAAATGGCTGACTTCCTGTTGGGTTTAGGGCTATGCTCCAAGAGACTTTTTTGTAGGTATTAGGTCATTACATGTATGTACCGAATTTCGTGCACGTACGTGGAACGTTGCAGGAGGCGCACTCCGTTGAACTTTCATAGGTGGCGCTATCGAGCCGTTTTGCCCCGTCCAATTCTGAAACCTATATCAGATGTAAATTTTCGCCAGTTCTGATGCGTGTGCAAAGTTTCGTGAGTTTTCGCGCATGTTTAGGCCCTCAAAAATGCAATTCAATGCGGAGAAGAATAATAATAATAATAATTAAAGCTGCAAGCAGCGATGAAAGGGCCCTCGCACCCGTGCCATCAACACTCGGTGGCTTTAGGAAGACAGAGCATGGTTGGGAAATGTACGTTTAAGGAGGTATATATAGTAAGAGTATGTCAAAGTCAGTTACAAAATGTTTTGTATAATGGTGATAATAGCATGCTTCATGACTCAGCTAAGTGTTGCTAGCATGTTTAGTGTGTTTCTAGCATGCTTAGTACACAATAATTATGTGGTTAGTACTGCATTACTGTGTTAACCATGTCAGTTTCTGTTGCCAGTAGGTGGCGTTATGACTATAACTGAATATGAGCTTGGATGTGTGTTCAGGACAGAACTCTTATCAAACGTGTGAAGTTTGGTGCAAATTGGACATTGCCTTCTTGAGTAACAACAAAGTCATGTTTCATTGAATTAGCATGCTTTAGCACTTAGCTAAGCATTGTTAGCATGTTTTAACATGTTTCTAGCATGTTTAGAACTCAATGGCATTTTTAACATGTTGCTAGAACGGCATCAACGTGTTAAACATGTCACTTCCTGTTGCCAGTTGGTGGCGCTATTACTATAATTGAACATTCTCATGTAGATGTGTTCAGGCCATGACTCTTATCAAAAGTGTGAAGTTTGGGGCAGATTGGACATTCCATGCCTGAGTTACAGCAAATTCCTATTTAATTGCAATAATAGCATGCTTTAGCACTTGGCTAAGAGTTTGCTAGCATGTTTTAGCATGTTTCTAGTATGTTGTTAGCATGTTTAACACTTGCTGGCACTTTTTTATATGTTATTAGGAGTCCATAACAGTGTTAAACATGTCACTTCCTGTTGCCAGCAGGTGGCGCTATGACTGTAACTGAATATAAGCATGGTCATGTGTTCAGGACAGAACGCTTATCAAAAGTGTGAAGTTTGGGGCAGATTGGACATTCCATGCCTGAGTTACAGCAAATTCATATTTAATTGCAGTAATATCATTCTTTAGCACTTAGCTAAGTGTTTGCTAGTATGTTTTAGCATGTCTATAGTATGTTGGTAGGATGTTTAGCACCTACTGGCATTTTTTTATATGTTATTAGGAGTCAAGAACAGTGTTAAACGTCACTTCCTGTTGCCAGCAGGTGGCGCTATGACTATAACTAAATATGAGCATGGACATGTGTTCAAGAGATAACTCTTATCAAACGTGTGACGTTTGGGGTAGATTGTACATTGCCTTCTTGAGTAACAACAAAGTCCTGTTTCATTGAATTAGCATGCTTTAGCACTTAGCTAAGTATTGCTAGTATGTTTTAACATGTTTCTAGCATGTTTAGAAGTCAATGGCATTTTTAACATGTTGCTAGAATGGCATCAACGTGTTAAACATGACACTTCCTGTTACCAGTAGGTGGCGCTATTACTATAACTGAATATTCTCATGTAGATATGTTCAGGACAGAACGCTTATCAAAAGTGTGAAGTTTGGGGCAGATTGGACATTCCATGCCTGAGTTACAGCAAATTCCTATTTAATTGCAATAATAGCATGCTTTAGCACTTAGCTAAGAGTTTGCTAGCATGTTTTAGCATGCTTCTAGTATGTTGTTAGCATGTTTAGCACTTGCTGGCACTTTTTTATATGTTATTAGGAGTCCATAACAGTGTTAAACATGTCACTTCCTGTTGCCAGCAGGTGGCGCTATGACTATAACTGAATATGAGCATGGTCATGTGTTCAGGACAGAACGTTTATTAAAAGTGTGAAGTTTGGCGCAGATTGGACATTGCCTTCTTGAGTAACAACAACATCCTGTTTCATTGAATTAGCATGCTTTAGCACTTAGCTAAGTATTGCTAGTATGTTTTAACATATTTCTAGCATGTTTAGAAGTCAATGGCATTTTTAACATGTTGCTAGAATGGCATCAACGTGTTAAACATGACACTTCCTGTTACCAGTAGGTGGCGCTATTACTATAACTGAATATTCTCATGTAGATATGTTCAGGACAGAACGCTTATCAAAAGTGTGAAGTTTGGGGCAGATTGGACATTCCATGCCTGAGTTACAGCAAATTCCTATTTAATTGCAATAATAGCATGCTTTAACACTTAGCTAAGAGTTTGCTAGCATGTTTTAGCATGCTTCTAGTATGTTGTTAGCATGTTTAACACTTGCTGGCACTTTTTTATATGTTATTAGGAGTCCATAACAGTGTTAAACATGTCACTTCCTGTTGCCAGCAGGTGGCGCTATGACTATAACTGAATATGAGCATGGTCATGTGTTCAGGACAGAACTCTTATCAAACGTATGAAGTTTGGGGCAGATTGGACATTCCATGCCTGAGTTACAGCAACTTCCTGTTTCATGGCGAAACATCAAAATTTGTCAGGCCGCCGAGGACCCGCCCTTCGACGAAAACTCAAGATCTTCGCAATTTAACGTCGCAAAGGCCTTAAGATTACACTCACCAAATTTGAAGATGATCAGATTAAAACTGTAGGAGGAGTTCGTTAAAGTATGAGGCCTGAAAATAGCAAAAACTGCACAAAAATCTGGGAGGAAGTTCAAAATGGCTGACTTCCTGTTGGGTTTAGGGCTATGCTCCAAGAGACTTTTTTGTAGGTATTAGGTCATTACATGTATGTACCGAATTTCGTGCACGTACGTGGAACGTTGCGGGAGGCGCACTCCGTTGAACTTTTATAGGTGGCGCTATCGAGCCGTTTTGCCCCGTCCAATTCTGAAACCTATATCAGATGTAAATTTTCGCCAGTTCTGACGCGTGTGCAAAGTTTCGTGAGTTTTCGCGCATGTTTAGGCCCTCAAAAATGCAATTCAATGCGGAGAAGAAGAATAATAATAATAATAATAATAATAATAATAAACAGAGCAATTCCAAGAGGGTCCTCACACCATCGGTGCTCGGGCCCTAATTAAAGCTGCAAGCAGCGATGAAAGGGCCCTCGCACCCGTGCCATCAACACTCGGTGGCTTTAGGAAGACAGAGCATGGTTGGGAAATGTACATTTAAGGAGGTATATATAGTAAGAGTATGTCAAAGTCAGTTACAAAATGTTTTGTATAATGGTGATAATAGCATGCTTCATGACTCAGCTAAGTGTTGCTAGCATGTTTAGTGTGTTTCTAGCATGCTTAGTACACAATAATTATGTGGTTAGTACTGCATTACTGTGTTAACCATGTCAGTTTCTGTTGCCAGTAGGTGGCGTTATGACTATAACTGAATATGAGCTTGGATGTGTGTTCAGGACAGAACTCTTATCAAACGTGTGAAGTTTGGTGCAAATTGGACATTGCCTTCTTGAGTAATAACAAAGTCATGTTTCATTGAATTAGCATGCTTTAGCACTTAGCTAAGCATTGTTAGCATGTTTTAACATGTTTCTAGCATGTTTAGAACTCAATGGCATTTTTAACATGTTGCTAGAACGGCATCAACGTGTTAAACATGTCACTTCCTGTTGCCAGTTGGTGGCGCTATTACTATAATTGAACATTCTCATGTAGATGTGTTCAGGCCATGACTCTTATCAAAAGTGTGAAGTTTGGGGCAGATTGGACATTACATGCCTGAGTTACAGCAAATTCCTATTTAATTGCAATAATAGCATGCTTTAGCACTTGGCTAAGAGTTTGCTAGCATGTTTTAGCATGTTTCTAGTATGTTGTTAGCATGTTTAACACTTGCTGGCACTTTTTTATATGTTATTAGGAGTCCATAACAGTGTTAAACATGTCACTTCCTGTTGCCAGCAGGTGGCGCTATGACTGTAACTGAATATAAGCATGGTCATGTGTTCAGGACAGAACGCTAATATCATGATTTAACACTTATCTAAGTGATTGATAGCATGTTTTAGCATGTTTCTAGTATGTTGTTAGCATGTTTAGCACATGCTGGCACTTTTTTATATGTTAGTAGATTGTACATTGCCTTCTTGAGTAACAACAAAGTCCTGTTTCATTGAATTAGCATGCTTTAGCACTTAGGTAAGTATTGCTAGCATGTTTTAATATGTTTCTAGCATGTTTAGAACTCAATGGCATTTTTAACATGTTGCTAGAACGGCATCAACGTGTTAAACATGTCACTTCCTGTTGCCAGTAGGTGGCGCTATTACTATAACTGAATTTGAGCATAGACATGTGTTCAGGCCATGATTCTTATCAAACGTGTGAAGTTTGGGGTAGATTGGACATTCCATGCCTGAGTTACAGCAAATTCCTATTTAATTGCAGTAATAGCATGCTTTAGCACTTAGCTAAGTGTTTGCTAGCATGTTTCTAGTATGTTGCTAACCTGTTTAACACTTGCTGGCTCTTTTTTTATATGTTATTAGGAGACCACAACAGTGTTAAACATGTCACTTCCTGTTGACAGCAGGTGGCGCTATTACTATAACTGAATATTCTCATGTAGATGTGTTCAGGCCATGACTCTTATCAAACGTGTGAAGTTTGGGGCAGATTGGACATTCCATGCCTGAGTTACAGCAAGTTCCTATTTAATTGCAATAATAGCATGCTTTAGCACTTAGCTAAGAGTTTGCTAGCATAATTATATAATTAAAGCTGCAAGCAGCGATGAAAGGGCCCTCGCACCCGTGCCATCAACACTCAGTGGCTTTAGGAAGACAGAGCATGGTTGGGCAATGTACATTTAAGGAGGTATATATAGTAAGAGTATGTCAAAGTCAGTTACTAAATGTTTTGTATAATGGGGATAATAGCATGCTTCATGACTCAGCTAAGTGTTGCTAGCATGTTTAGTATGTGTCTAGCATGCTTAGTACACAATAATTATGTTGTTAGTACTGCATTACTGTGTTAACCATGTCAGTTTCTGTTGCCAGTAGTTGGGGCTATGTCTATATCTGAATATTGCTATGTAGATGTGTTCAGTGCAGGACTTTTATCAAACATGTGAAGTTTGGGGCAGATTGGACATTGTATGCTTGAGTTACAACAACTTCCTTTAGCATTTCTAGCATGTTTTATGATGTTTCTAGCATTTTACATATTAATTTTGGGGTAGATTGGACATTGCATTCCTGAGTTACAGCAAATTCATATTTAATTGCAGTAATATCATGCTTTAGCACTTAGCTAAGTGTTTGCTAGTATGTTTTAGCATGTCTCTAGTATGTTGGTAGGATATTTAGCACCTACTGGCATTTTTTTATATGTTATTAGGAGTCCAGAACAGTGTTAAACGTCACTTCCTTTTGCCAGCAGGCGGCGCTATGACTATAACTGAATATGAGCATGGACATGTGTTCAAAAGATAACTCTTATCAAACGTGTGAAGTTTGGGGTAGATTGGACATTTTATGCTTAAATTACAACAACTTCCTTGAGCTTTTATAGCATGCTTTAGAACTTAGCTAAGTGTTGCTAGCATGTTTCTTGCATGTTACATATTAAGTTTGGGGTAGATTGAACATCCCATGCCTGTGTTACAACAAATTCCCATTTAATTGCAGTAATATCATGATTTAACACTTATCTAAGTGATTGATAGCATGTTTTAGCATGTTTCTAGTATGTTGTTAGCATGTTTAGCAAATGCTGGCACTTTTTTATATGTTAGTAGGAGTCCACAACAGTGTTTAACATGTCACTTCCTGTTGCCAGCAGGTGGCGCTATGACTGTAACTGAATATGAGCATGGTCATGTGTTCAGGACAGAACGCTTATCAAAAGTGTGAAGTTTGGGGCAGATTGGACATTGCCTTCATGAGTAACAACAACATCCTGTTTCATTGAATTAGCATGCTTTAGCACTCAGCTAAGTTTTGCTAGCATGTTTTAACATGTTTCTAGCATGTTTAGAAGTCAATGGCATTTTTAACATGTTGCTAGAACGGCATCAACGTGTTAAACATGACACTTCCTTTTACCAGTAGGTGGCGCTATTACTATAACTGAATATTCTCATGTAGATGTGTTCAGGCCATGACTCTTATCAAACGTGTGAAGTTTGGGGCAGATTGGACATTCCGTGCCTGAGTTACAGCAAATTCCTATTTAATTGCAGTAATAGCATGCTTTAGCACTAAGCTAAGTGTTTGCTAGCATGTTTTAGCATGCGTCTAGTATGTTGTTAGCATGTTTAGCACTTGCTGGCACTTTTTTATATGTTATCAGGAGTTCACAACAGTGTTAAACATGTCACTTCCTGTTGCCAGCAGGTGGCGCTATGACTGTAACTGAATATGAGCATGGTCATGTGTTCAGGACAGAACGCTTATCAAAAGTGTGAAGTTTGGGGCAGATTGGACATTGCCTTCTTGAGTAACAACAACATCCTGTTTCATTGAATTAGCATGCTTTAGCACTCAGCTAAGTTTTGCTAGCATGTTTTAACATGTTTCTAGCATGTTTAGAACTCAATGGCATTTTTAACATGTTGCTAGAACGGCATCAACGTGTTAAACATGACACTTCCTGTTACCAGTAGGTGGCGCTATTACTATAACTGAATATTCTCATGTAGATGTGTTCAGGCCATGACTCTTATCAAACGTGTGAAGTTTGGGGCAGATTGGACATTCCATGCCTGAGTTACAGCAAATTCCTATTTAATTGCAGTAATAGCATGCTTTAGCACTTAGCTAAGTGTTTGCTAACATGTTTTAGCATGTGTCTAGTATGTTGTTAGCATGTTTAGCACTTGCTGGCACTTTTTTATATGTTATCAGGAGTTCACAACAGTGTTAAACATGTCACTTCCTGTTGCCAGCAGGTGGCGCTATGACTGTAACTGAATATGAGCATGGTCATGTGTTCAGGACAGAACGCTTATCAAAAGTGTGAAGTTTGGGGCAGATTGGACATTCCATGCCTGAGTTACAACAACTTCCTGTTTCATGGCGAAACATCAAAATTTGTCAGGCTGCCGAGGACCCGCCCTTCGACGAAAACTCAAGATCTTCGCAATTTAACGTCGCAAAGGCCTTAAGATTACACTCACCAAATTTGAAGATGATCAGATTAAAACTGTAGGAGGAGTTCGTTAAAGTACGAGGCATGAAAATGGCAAAAACTGCACAAAAATCTGAGAGGAAGTTGAAAATGGCTGACTTCCTGTTGTGTTTAGGGCTACGCTCCAAGAGACTTTTTTGTAGGTATTAGGTCCTTACATGTATGTACCGAATTTCGTACACGTACGTGGAACATAGCGGGAGGCGCACTCCGTTGAACTTTTATAGGTGGCGCTATCGAGCCATTTTGCCCCGCCCAATTATGAAACCTATATCAGATGTAAATTTTCGCCAGTTCTGATGCGTGTGCAAAGTTTCGTGAGTTTTCGAGCATGTTTAGGCCCTCAAAAATGCGATTAAATTCGGAGAAGAATAATAATAATAATAATTAAAGCTGCAAGCAGCGATGAAAGGGCCCTCGCACCCGTGCCATCAACACTCGGTGGCTTTAGGAAGACAGAGCATGGTTGGGAAATGTACATTTAAGGAGGTATATATAGTAAGAGTATGTCAAAGTCAGTAACAAAATGTTTTGTATAATGGTGATAATAGCATGCTTCATGACTCAGCTAAGTGTTGCTAGCATGTTTAGTCTGTTTCTAGCATGCTTAGTACACAATAATTATGTGGTTAGTACTGCATTACTGTGTTAACCATGTCAGTTTCATTTGCCAGTAGGTGGCGTTATGACTATAGCTGAATATGAGCATGGATGTGTGTTCAGGACAGAACTCTTATCAAACGTGTGAAGTTTGGTGCAAATTGGAAATTGCCTTCTTGAGTAACAAAAAAGTCATGTTTCATTGAATTAGCATTCTTTAGCACTTAGCTAAGCATTGTTAGCATGTTTTAACATGTTTCTAGCATGTTTAGAACTCAATGGCATTTTTAACATGTTGCTAGAACGGCATCAACGTGTTAAACATGTCACTTCCTGTTGCCAGTAGGTGGCGCTATTACTATAACTGAACATTCTCATGTAGATGTGTTCAGGCCATGACTCTTATCAAAAGTGTGAAGTTTGGGGCAGATTGGACATTCCATGCCTGAGTTACAACAAATTCCTATTTAATTGCAATAATAGCATGCTTTAGCACTTAGCTAAGAGTTTGCTAGCAGGTTTTAGCATGTTTCTAGTATGTTGTTAGCATGTTTAACACTTGCTGGCACTTTTTTATATGTTATTAGGAGTCCATAACAGTGTTAAACATGTCACTTCCTGTTGCCAGCAGGTGGCGCTATGACTGTAACTGAATATAAGCATGGTCATGTGTTCAGGACAGAACGCTTATCAAAAGTGTGAAGTTTGGGGCAGATTGGACATTCCATGCCTGAGTTACAGCAAATTCATATTTAATTGGCAGTAATATCATTCTTTAGCACTTAGCTAAGTGTATGCTAGTATGTTTTAGCATGTCTCTAGTATGTTGGTAGGATGTTTAGCACCTACTGGCATTTTTTTATATGTTATTAGGAGTCAAGAACAGTGTTAAACGTCACTTCCTGTTGCCAGCAGGTGGCGCTATGACTATAACTAAATATGAGCATGGGCATGTGTTCAAGAGATAACTCTTATCAAACGTGTGAAGTTTGGGGTAGATTGTACATTGCCTTCTTGAGCAACAACAAAGTCCTGTTTCATTGAATTAGCATGCTTTAGCACTTAGCTAAGTATTGCTAGCATGTTTTAATATGTTTCTAGCATGTTTAGAACTCAATGGCATTTTTAACATGTTGCTAGAACGGCATCAACGTGTTAAACATGTCACTTCCTGTTGCCAGTAGGTGGCGCTATTACTATAACTGAATTTGAGCATAGACGTGTTCAGGCCATGATTCTTATCAAACGTGTGAAGTTTGGGGCAGATTGGACATTCCATGCCTGAGTTACAGCAAATTCCTATTTAATTGCAGTAATAGCATGCTTTAGCACTTAGCTAAGTGTTTGCTAGCATGTTTCTAGTATGTTGCTAACCTGTTTAGCACTTGCTGGCTCTTTTTTATATGTTATTAGGAGACCACAACAGTGTTAAACATGTCACTTCCTGTTGACAGCAGGTGGCGCTATTACTATAACTGAATATTCTCATGTAGATGTGTTCAGGCCATGACTCTTATCAAACGTGTGAAGTTTGGGGCAGATTGGACATTCCATGCCTGTGTTACAGCAAATTCCTATTTAATTGCAGCAATAGCATGCTTTAGCACTTAGCTAAGTGTTTGCTAGCATGTTTTAGCATGTTTCTAGTATGTTGTTAGCATGTTTAGCACTTGCTGGCACTTTTTTATATGTTTTTATATGTCCACAACAGTGTTTAACATGTCACTTCCTGTTGCCAGCAGGTGGCACTATGACTGTAACTGAATATGAGCATGGTCATGTGTTCAGGACAGAACGTTTATTAAAAGTGTGAAGTTTGGCGCAGATTGGACATTGCCTTCTTGAGTAACAACAACATCCTGTTTCATTGAATTAGCATGCTTTAGCACTTAGCTAAGTATTGCTAGCATGTTTTAACATGTTTCTAGCATGTTTAGAAGTCAATGGCATTTTTAACATGTTGCTAGAATGGCATCAACGTGTTAAACATGACACTTCCTGTTATAAGTAGGTGGCGCTATTACTATAACTGAATATTCTCATGTAGATGTGTTCAGGACAGAACGCTTATCAAAAGTGTGAAGTTTGGGGCAGATTGGACATTCCATGCCTGAGTTACAGCAAATTCCTATTTAATTGCAATAATAGCATGCTTTAGCACTTAGCTAAGAGTTTGCTAGCATGTTTTAGCATGCTTCTAGTATGTTGTTAGCATGTTTAGCACTTGCTGGCACTTTTTTATATGTTATTAGGAGTCCATAACAGTGTTAAACATGTCGCTTCCTGTTGCCAGCAGGTGGCGCTATGACTATAACTGAATATGAGCATGGTCATGTGTTCAGGACAGAACTCTTATCAAACGTGTGAAGTTTGGGGCAGATTGGACATTCCATGCCTGAGTTACAGCAACTTCCTGTTTCATGGCGAAACATCGAAATTTGTCAGGCCGCCGAGGACCCGCCCTTCGACGAAAACTCAAGATCTTCGCAATTTAACGTCGCAAAGGCCTTAAGATTACACTCACCAAATTTGAAGATGATCAGATTAAAACTGTAGGAGGAGTTCGTTAAAGTACGAGGCCTGAAAATGGCAAAAACTGCACAAAAATCTGAGAGGAAGTTGAAAATGGCTGACTTCCTGTTGTGTTTAGGGCTATGCTCCAAGAGACTTTTTTGTAGGTATTAGGTCATTACATGTATGTACCGAATTTCGTGCACGTACGTGGAACGTTGCGGGAGGCGCACTCCGTTGAACTTTTATAGGTGGCGCTATCGAGCCGTTTTGCCCCGTCCAATTCTGAAACCTATATCAGATGTAAATTTTCGCCAGTTCTGACGCGTGTGCAAAGTTTCGTGAGTTTTCGCGCATGTTTAGGCCCTCAAAAATGCAATTCAATGCGGAGAATAATAATAATAATAATAATTAAAGCTGCAAGCAGCGATGAAAGGGCCCTCGCACCCGTGCCATCAACACTCGGTGGCTTTAGGAAGACAGAGCATGGTTGGGAAATGTACATTTAAGGAGGTATATATAGTAAGAGTATGTCAAAGTCAGTTACAAAATGTTTTGTATAATGGTGATAATAGCATGCTTCATGACTCAGCTAAGTGTTGCTAGCATGTTTAGTGTGTTTCTAGCATGCTTAGTACACAATAATTATGTGGTTAGTACTGCATTACTGTGTTAACCATGTCAGTTTCTGTTGCCAGTAGGTGGCGTTATGACTATAACTGAATATGAGCTTGGATGTGTGTTCAGGACAGAACTCTTATCAAACGTGTGAAGTTTGGTGCAAATTGGACATTGCCTTCTTGAGTAACAACAAAGTCATGTTTCATTGAATTAGCATGCTTTAGCACTTAGCTAAGCATTGTTAGCATGTTTTAACATGTTTCTAGCATGTTTAGAACTCAATGGCATTTTTAACATGTTGCTAGAACGGCATCAACGTGTTAAACATGTCACTTCCTGTTGCCAGTTGGTTGCGCTATTACTATAATTGAACATTCTCATGTAGATGTGTTCAGGCCATGACTCTTATCAAAAGTGTGAAGTTTGGGGCAGATTGGACATTCCATGCCTGAGTTACAGCAAATTCCTATTTAATTGCAATAATAGCATGCTTTAGCACTTGGCTAAGAGTTTGCTAGCATGTTTTAGCATGTTTCTAGTATGTTGTTAGCATGTTTAACACTTGCTGGCACTCTTTTATATGTTATTAGGAGTCCATAACAGTGTTAAACATGTCACTTCCTGTTGCCAGCAGGTGGCGCTATGACTGTAACTGAATATAAGCATGGTCATGTGTTCAGGACAGAACGCTTATCAAAAGTGTGAAGTTTGGGGCAGATTGGACATTCCATGCCTGAGTTACAGCAAATTCATATTTAATTGCAGTAATATCATTCTTTAGCACTTAGCTAAGTGTTTGCTAGTATGTTTTAGCATGTCTATAGTATGTTGGTAGGATGTTTAGCACCTACTGGCATTTTTTTATATGTTATTAGGAGTCAAGAACAGTGTTAAACGTCACTTCCTGTTGCCAGCAGGTGGCGCTATTACTATAACTGAATATTCTCATGTAGATATGTTCAGGACAGAACGCTTATCAAAAGTGTGAAGTTTGGGGCAGATTGGACATTCCATGCCTGAGTTACAGCAAATTCCTATTTAATTGCAATAATAGCATGCTTTAGCACTTAGCTAAGAGTTTGCTAGCATGTTTTAGCATGCTTCTAGTATGTTGTTAGCATGTTTAGCACTTGCTGGCACTTTTTTATATGTTATTAGGAGTCCATAACAGTGTTAAACATGTCACTTCCTGTTGCCAGCAGGTGGCGCTATGACTATAACTGAATATGAGCATGGTCATGTGTTCAGGACAGAACGTTTATTAAAAGTGTGAAGTTTGGCGCAGATTGGACATTGCCTTCTTGAGTAACAACAACATCCTGTTTCATTGAATTAGCATGCTTTAGCACTTAGCTAAGTATTGCTAGTATGTTTTAACATGTTTCTAGCATGTTTAGAAGTCAATGGCATTTTTAACATGTTGCTAGAATGGCATCAACGTGTTAAACATGACACTTCCTGTTACCAGTAGGTGGCGCTATTACTATAACTGAATATTCTCATGTAGATATGTTCAGGACAGAACGCTTATCAAAAGTGTGAAGTTTGGGGCAGATTGGACATTCCATGCCTGAGTTACAGCAAATTCCTATTTAATTGCAATAATAGCATGCTTTAGCACTTAGCTAAGAGTTTGCTAGCATGTTTTAGCATGCTTCTAGTATGTTGTTAGCATGTTTAGCACTTGCTGGCACTTTTTTATATGTTATTAGGAGTCCATAACAGTGTTAAACATGTCACTTCCTGTTGCCAGCAGGTGGCGCTATGACTATAACTGAATATGAGCATGGTCATGTGTTCAGGACAGAACGTTTATTAAAAGTGTGAAGTTTGGCGCAGATTGGACATTGCCTTCTTGAGTAACAACAACATCCTGTTTCATTGAATTAGCATGCTTTAGCACTTAGCTAAGTATTGCTAGTATGTTTTAACATGTTTCTAGCATGTTTAGAAGTCAATGGCATTTTTAACATGTTGCTAGAATGGCATCAACGTGTTAAACATGACACTTCCTGTTACCAGTAGGTGGCGCTATTACTATAACTGAATATTCTCATGTAGATATGTTCAGGACAGAACGCTTATCAAAAGTGTGAAGTTTGGGGCAGATTGGACATTCCATGCCTGAGTTACAGCAAATTCCTATTTAATTGCAATAATAGCATGCTTTAGCACTTAGCTAAGAGTTTGCTAGCATGTTTTAGCATGCTTCTAGTATGTTGTTAGCATGTTTAGCACTTGCTGGCACTTTTTTATATGTTATTAGGAGTCCATAACAGTGTTAAACATGTCACTTTCTGTTGCCAGCAGGTGGCGCTATGACTATAACTGAATATGAGCATGGTCATGTGTTCAGGACAGAACTCTTATCAAACGTATGAAGTTTGGGGCAGATTGGACATTCCATGCCTGAGTTACAGCAACTTCCTGTTTCATGGCGAAACATCAAAATTTGTCAGGCCGCCGAGGACCCGCCCTTCGACGAAAACTCAAGATCTTCGCAATTTAACGTCGCAAAGGCCTTAAGATTACACTCACCAAATTTGAAGATGATCAGATTAAAACTGTAGGAGGAGTTCGTTAAAGTATGAGGCCTGAAAATGTCAAAAACTGCACAAAAATCTGGGAGGAAGTTCAAAATGGCTGACTTCCTGTTGGGTTTAGGGCTATGCTCCAAGAGACTTTTTTGTAGGTATTAGGTCATTACATGTATGTACCGAATTTCGTGCACGTACGTGGAACGTTGCGGGAGGCGCACTCCGTTGAACTTTTATAGGTGGCGCTATCGAGCCGTTTTGCCCCGTCCAATTCTGAAACCTATATCAGATGTAAATTTTCGCCAGTTCTGACGCGTGTGCAAAGTTTCGTGAGTTTTCGCGCATGTTTAGGCCCTCAAAAATGCAATTCAATGCGGAGAAGAATAATAATAATAATAATAATAATAATAATAAACAGAGCAATTCCAAGAGGGTCCTCACACCATCGGTGCTCGGGCCCTAATAAACAGAGCAATTCCAAGAGGGTCCTCACACCATCGGTGCTCGGGCCCTAATTAAAGCTGCAAGCAGCGATGAAAGGGCCCTCGCACCCGTGCCATCAACACTCGGTGGCTTTAGGAAGACAGAGCATGGTTGGGAAATGTACATTTAAGGAGGTATATATAGTAAGAGTATGTCAAAGTCAGTTACAAAATGTTTTGTATAATGGTGATAATAGCATGCTTCATGACTCAGCTAAGTGTTGCTAGCATGTTTAGTATGTTTCTAGCATGCTTAGTACACAATAATTATGTGGTTAGTACTGCATTACTGTGTTAACCATGTCAGTTTCTGTTGCCAGTAGGTGGCGTTATGACTATAACTGAATATGAGCTTGGATGTGTGTTCAGGACAGAACTCTTATCAAACGTGTGAAGTTTGGTGCAAATTGGACATTGCCTTCTTGAGTAACAACAAAGTCATGTTTCATTGAATTAGCATGCTTTAGCACTTAGCTAAGCATTGTTAGCATGTTTTAACATGTTTCTAGCATGTTTAGAACTCAATGGCATTTTTAACATGTTGCTAGAACGGCATCAACGTGTTAAACATGTCACTTCCTGTTGCCAGTTGGTGGCGCTATTACTATAATTGAACATTCTCATGTAGATGTGTTCAGGCCATGACTCTTATCAAAAGTGTGAAGTTTGGGGCAGATTGGACATTCCATGCCTGAGTTACAGCAAATTCCAATTTAATTGCAATAATAGCATGCTTTAGCACTTGGCTAAGAGTTTGCTAGCATGTTTTAGCATGTTTCTAGTATGTTGTTAGCATGTTTAACACTTGCTGGCACTTTTTTATATGTTATTAGGAGTCCATAACAGTGTTAAACATGTCACTTCCTGTTGCCAGCAGGTGGCGCTATGACTGTAACTGAATATAAGCATGGTCATGTGTTCAGGACAGAACGCTTATCAAAAGTGTGAAGTTTGGGGCAGATTGGACATTCCATGCCTGAGTTACAGCAAATTCATATTTAATTGCAGTAATATCATTCTTTAGCACTTAGCTAAGTGTTTGCTAGTATGTTTTAGCATGTCTATAGTATGTTGGTAGGATGTTTAGCACCTACTGGCATTTTTTTATATGTTATTAGGAGTCAAGAACAGTGTTAAACGTCACTTCCTGTTGCCAGCAGGTGGCGCTATGACTATAACTAAATATGAGCATGGACATGTGTTCAAGAGATAACTCTTATCAAACGTGTGACGTTTGGGGTAGATTGTACATTGCCTTCTTGAGTAACAACAAAGTCCTGTTTCATTGAATTAGCATGATTTAGCACTTAGCTAAGTATTGCTAGTATGTTTTAACATGTTTCTAGCATGTTTAGAAGTCAATGGCATTTTTAACATGTTGCTAGAATGGCATCAACGTGTTAAACATGACACTTCCTGTTACCAGTAGGTGGCGCTATTACTATAACTGAATATTCTCATGTAGATATGTTCAGGACAGAACGCTTATCAAAAGTGTGAAGTTTGGGGCAGATTGGACATTCCATGCCTGAGTTACAGCAAATTCCTATTTAATTGCAATAATAGCATGCTTTAGCACTTAGCTAAGAGTTTGCTAGCATGTTTTAGCATGCTTCTAGTATGTTGTTAGCATGTTTAGCACTTGCTGGCACTTTTTTATATGTTATTAGGAGTCCATAACAGTGTTAAACATGTCACTTCCTGTTGCCAGCAGGTGGCGCTATGACTATAACTGAATATAAGCATGGTCATGTGTTCAGGACAGAACGTTTATTAAAAGTGTGAAGTTTGGCGCAGATTGGACATTGCCTTCTTGAGTAACAACAACATCCTGTTTCATTGAATTAGCATGCTTTAGCACTTAGCTAAGTATTGCTAGTATGTTTTAACATGTTTCTAGCATGTTTAGAAGTCAATGGCATTTTTAACATGTTGCTAGAATGGCATCAACGTGTTAAACATGACACTTCCTGTTACCAGTAGGTGGCGCTATTACTATAACTGAATATTCTCATGTAGATATGTTCAGGACAGAACGCTTATCAAAAGTGTGAAGTTTGGGGCAGATTGGACATTCCATGCCTGAGTTACAGCAAATTCCTATTTAATTGCAATAATAGCATGCTTTAGCACTTAGCTAAGAGTTTGCTAGCATGTTTTAGCATGCTTCTAGTATGTTGTTAGCATGTTTAGCACTTGCTGGCACTTTTTTATATGTTATTAGGAGTCCATAACAGTGTTAAACATGTCACTTCCTGTTGCCAGCAGGTGGCGCTATGACTATAACTGAATATGAGCATGGTCATGTGTTCAGGACAGAACTCTTATCAAACGTATGAAGTTTGGGGCAGATTGGACATTCCATGCCTGAGTTACAGCAACTTCCTGTTTCATGGCGAAACATCAAAATTTGTCAGGCCGCCGAGGACCCGCCCTTCGACGAAAACTCAAGATCTTCGCAATTTAACGTCGCAAAGGCCTTAAGATTACACTCACCAAATTTGAAGATGATCAGATTAAAACTGTAGGAGGAGTTTGTTAAAGTATGAGGCCTGAAAATGTCAAAAACTGCACAAAAATCTGGGAGGAAGTTCAAAATGGCTGACTTCCTGTTGGGTTTAGGGCTATGCTCCAAGAGACTTTTTTGTAGGTATTAGGTCATTACATGTATGTACCGAATTTCGTGCACGTACGTGGAACGTTGCGGGAGGCGCACTCCGTTGAACTTTTATAGGTGGCGCTATCGAGCCGTTTTGCCCCGTCCAATTCTGAAACCTATATCAGATGTAAATTTTCGCCAGTTCTGACGCGTGTGCAAAGTTTCGTGAGTTTTCGCGCATGTTTAGGCCCTCAAAAATGCAATTCAATGCGGAGAAGAATAATAATAATAATAATTAAAGCTGCAAGCAGCGATGAAAGGGCCCTCGCACCCGTGCCATCAACACTCGGTGGCTTTAGGAAGACAGAGCATGGTTGGGAAATGTACATTTAAGGAGGTATATATAGTAAGAGTATGTCAAAGTCAGTTACAAAATGTTTTGTATAATGGTGATAATAGCATGCTTCATGACTCAGCTAAGTGTTGCTAGCATGTTTAGTGTGTTTCTAGCATGCTTAGTACACAATAATTATGTGGTTAGTACTGCATTACTGTGTTAACCATGTCAGTTTCTGTTGCCAGTAGGTGGCGTTATGACTATAACTGAATATGAGCTTGGATGTGTGTTCAGGACAGAACTCTTATCAAACGTGTGAAGTTTGGTGCAAATTGGACATTGCCTTCTTGAGTAACAACAAAGTCATGTTTCATTGAATTAGCATGCTTTAGCACTTAGCTAAGCATTGTTAGCATGTTTTAACATGTTTCTAGCATGTTTAGAACTCAATGGCATTTTTAACATGTTGCTAGAACGGCATCAACGTGTTAAACATGTCACTTCCTGTTGCCAGTTGGTGGCGCTATTACTATAATTGAACATTCTCATGTAGATGTGTTCAGGCCATGACTCTTATCAAAAGTGTGAAGTTTGGGGCAGATTGGACATTCCATGCCTGAGTTACAGCAAATTCCTATTTAATTGCAATAATAGCATGCTTTAGCACTTGGCTAAGAGTTTGCTAGCATGTTTTAGCATGTTTCTAGTATGTTGTTAGCATGTTTAACACTTGCTGGCACTTTTTTATATGTTATTAGGAGTCCATAACAGTGTTAAACATGTCACTTCCTGTTGCCAGCAGGTGGCGCTATGACTGTAACTGAATATAAGCATGGTCATGTGTTCAGGACAGAACGCTTATCAAAAGTGTGAAGTTTGGGGCAGATTGGACATTCCATGCCTGAGTTACAGCAAATTCATATTTAATTGCAGTAATATCATTCTTTAGCACTTAGCTAAGTGTTTGCTAGTATGTTTTAGCATGTCTATAGTATGTTGGTAGGATGTTTAGCACCTACTGGCATTTTTTTATATGTTATTAGGAGTCAAGAACAGTGTTAAACGTCACTTCCTGTTGCCAGCAGGTGGCGCTATGACTATAACTAAATATGAGCATGGACATGTGTTCAAGAGATAACTCTTATCAAACGTGTGACGTTTGGGGTAGATTGTACATTGCCTTCTTGAGTAACAACAAAGTCCTGTTTCATTGAATTAGCATGCTTTAGCACTTAGCTAAGTATTGCTAGTATGTTTTAACATGTTTCTAGCATGTTTAGAAGTCAATGGCATTTTTAACATGTTGCTAGAATGGCATCAACGTGTTAAACATGACACTTCCTGTTACCAGTAGGTGGCGCTATTACTATAACTGAATATTCTCATGTAGATATGTTCAGGACAGAACGCTTATCAAAAGTGTGAAGTTTGGGGCAGATTGGACATTCCATGCCTGAGTTACAGCAAATTCCTATTTAATTGCAATAATAGCATGCTTTAGCACTTAGCTAAGAGTTTGCTAGCATGTTTTAGCATGCTTCTAGTATGTTGTTAGCATGTTTAGCACTTGCTGGCACTTTTTTATATGTTATTAGGAGTCCATAACAGTGTTAAACATGTCACTTCCTGTTGCCAGCAGGTGGCGCTATGACTATAACTGAATATGAGCATGGTCATGTGTTCAGGACAGAACGTTTATTAAAAGTGTGAAGTTTGGCGCAGATTGGACATTGCCTTCTTGAGTAACAACAACATCCTGTTTCATTGAATTAGCATGCTTTAGCACTTAGCTAAGTATTGCTAGTATGTTTTAACATGTTTCTAGCATGTTTAGAAGTCAATGGCATTTTTAACATGTTGCTAGAATGGCATCAACGTGTTAAACATGACACTTCCTGTTACCAGTAGGTGGCGCTATTACTATAACTGAATATTCTCATGTAGATATGTTCAGGACAGAACGCTTATCAAAAGTGTGAAGTTTGGGGCAGATTGGACATTCCATGCCTGAGTTACAGCAAATTCCTATTTAATTGCAATAATAGCATGCTTTAGCACTTAGCTAAGAGTTTGCTAGCATGTTTTAGCATGCTTCTAGTATGTTGTTAGCATGTTTAGCACTTGCTGGCACTTTTTTATATGTTATTAGGAGTCCATAACAGTGTTAAACATGTCACTTCCTGTTGCCAGCAGGTGGCGCTATGACTATAACTGAATATGAGCATGGTCATGTGTTCAGGACAGAACGCTTATCAAACGTATGAAGTTTGGGGCAGATTGGACATTCCATGCCTGAGTTACAGCAACTTCCTGTTTCATGGCGAAACATCAAAATTTGTCAGGCCGCCGAGGACCCGCCCTTCGACGAAAACTCAAGATCTTCGCAATTTAACGTCGCAAAGGCCTTAAGATTACACTCACCAAATTTGAAGATGATCAGATTAAAACTGTAGGAGGAGTTCGTTAAAGTATGAGGCCTGAAAATGTCAAAAACTGCACAAAAATCTGGGAGGAAGTTCAAAATGGCTGACTTCCTGTTGGGTTTAGGGCTATGCTCCAAGAGACTTTTTTGTAGGTATTAGGTCATTACATGTATGTACCGAATTTCGTGCACGTACGTGGAACGTTGCGGGAGGCGCACTCCGTTGAACTTTTATAGGTGGCGCTATCGAGCCGTTTTACCCCGTCCAATTCTGAAACCTATATCAGATGTAAATTTTCGCCAGTTCTGACGCGTGTGCAAAGTTTCGTGAGTTTTCGCGCATGTTTAGGCCCTCAAAAATGCAATTCAATGCGGAGAAGAAGAATAATAATAATAATTAAAGCTGCAAGCAGCGATGAAAGGGCCCTCGCACCCGTGCCATCAACACTCGGTGGCTTTAGGAAGACAGAGCATGGTTGGGAAATGTACATTTAAGGAGGTATATATAGTAAGAGTATGTCAAAGTCAGTTACAAAATGTTTTGTATAATGGTGATAATAGCATGCTTCATGACTCAGCTAAGTGTTGCTAGCATGTTTAGTGTGTTTCTAGCATGCTTAGTACACAATAATTATGTGGTTAGTACTGCATTACTGTGTTAACCATGTCAGTTTCTGTTGCCAGTAGGTGGCGTTATGACTATAACTGAATATGAGCTTGGATGTGTGTTCAGGACAGAACTCTTATCAAACGTGTGAAGTTTGGTGCAAATTGGACATTGCCTTCTTGAGTAACAACAAAGTCATGTTTCATTGAATTAGCATGCTTTAGCACTTAGCTAAGCATTGTTAGCATGTTTTAACATGTTTCTAGCATGTTTAGAACTCAATGGCATTTTTAACATGTTGCTAGAACGGCATCAACGTGTTAAACATGTCACTTCCTGTTGCCAGTTGGTGGCGCTATTACTATAATTGAACATTCTCATGTAGATGTGTTCAGGCCATGACTCTTATCAAAAGTGTGAAGTTTGGGGCAGATTGGACATTCCATGCCTGAGTTACAGCAAATTCCTATTTAATTGCAATAATAGCATGCTTTAGCACTTGGCTAAGAGTTTGCTAGCATGTTTTAGCATGTTTCTAGTATGTTGTTAGCATGTTTAACACTTGCTGGCACTTTTTTATATGTTATTAGGAGTCCATAACAGTGTTAAACATGTCACTTCCTGTTGCCAGCAGGTGGCGCTATGACTGTAACTGAATATAAGCATGGTCATGTGTTCAGGACAGAACGCTTATCAAAAGTGTGAAGTTTGGGGCAGATTGGACATTCCATGCCTGAGTTACAGCAAATTCATATTTAATTGCAGTAATATCATTCTTTAGCACTTAGCTAAGTGTTTGCTAGTATGTTTTAGCATGTCTATAGTATGTTGGTAGGATGTTTAGCACCTACTGGCATTTTTTTATATGTTATTAGGAGTCAAGAACAGTGTTAAACGTCACTTCCTGTTGCCAGCAGGTGGCGCTATGACTATAACTAAATATGAGCATGGACATGTGTTCAAGAGATAACTCTTATCAAACGTGTGACGTTTGGGGTAGATTGTACATTGCCTTCTTGAGTAACAACAAAGTCCTGTTTCATTGAATTAGCATGCTTTAGCACTTAGCTAAGTATTGCTAGTATGTTTTAACATGTTTCTAGCATGTTTAGAAGTCAATGGCATTTTTAACATGTTGCTAGAATGGCATCAACGTGTTAAACATGACACTTCCTGTTACCAGTAGGTGGCGCTATTACTATAACTGAATATTCTCATGTAGATATGTTCAGGACAGAACGCTTATCAAAAGTGTGAAGTTTGGGGCAGATTGGACATTCCATGCCTGAGTTACAGCAAATTCCTATTTAATTGCAATAATAGCATGCTTTAGCACTTAGCTAAGAGTTTGCTAGCATGTTTTAGCATGCTTCTAGTATGTTGTTAGCATGTTTAGCACTTGCTGGCACTTTTTTATATGTTATTAGGAGTCCATAACAGTGTTAAACATGTCACTTCCTGTTGCCAGCAGGTGGCGCTATGACTATAACTGAATATGAGCATGGTCATGTGTTCAGGACAGAACGTTTATTAAAAGTGTGAAGTTTGGCGCAGATTGGACATTGCCTTCTTGAGTAACAACAACATCCTGTTTCATTGAATTAGCATGCTTTAGCACTTAGCTAAGTATTGCTAGTATGTTTTAACATGTTTCTAGCATGTTTAGAAGTCAATGGCATTTTTAACATGTTGCTAGAATGGCATCAACGTGTTAAACATGACACTTCCTGTTACCAGTAGGTGGCGCTATTACTATAACTGAATATTCTCATGTAGATATGTTCAGGACAGAACGCTTATCAAAAGTGTGAAGTTTGGGGCAGATTGGACATTCCATGCCTGAGTTACAGCAAATTCCTATTTAATTGCAATAATAGCATGCTTTAGCACTTAGCTAAGAGTTTGCTAGCATGTTTTAGCATGCTTCTAGTATGTTGTTAGCATGTTTAGCACTTGCTGGCACTTTTTTATATGTTATTAGGAGTCCATAACAGTGTTAAACATGTCACTTCCTGTTGCCAGCAGGTGGCGCTATGACTATAACTGAATATGAGCATGGTCATGTGTTCAGGACAGAACTCTTATCAAACGTATGAAGTTTGGGGCAGATTGGACATTCCATGCCTGAGTTACAGCAACTTCCTGTTTCATGGCGAAACATCAAAATTTGTCAGGCCGCCGAGGACCCGCCCTTCGACGAAAACTCAAGATCTTCGCAATTTAACGTCGCAAAGGCCTTAAGATTACACTCACCAAATTTGAAGATGATCAGATTAAAACTGTAGGAGGAGTTCGTTAAAGTATGAGGCCTGAAAATGTCAAAAACTGCACAAAAATCTGGGAGGAAGTTCAAAATGGCTGACTTCCTGTTGGGTTTAGGGCTATGCTCCAAGAGACTTTTTTGTAGGTATTAGGTCATTACATGTATGTACCGAATTTCGTGCACGTACGTGGAACGTTGCGGGAGGCGCACTCCGTTGAACTTTTATAGGTGGCGCTATCGAGCCGTTTTGCCCCGTCCAATTCTGAAACCTATATCAGATGTAAATTTTCGCCAGTTCTGACGCGTGTGCAAAGTTTCGTGAGTTTTCGCGCATGTTTAGGCCCTCAAAAATGCAATTCAATGCGGAGAAGAAGAATAATAATAATAATAATAATAATAATAATTAAAGCTGCAAGCAGCGATGAAAGGGCCCTCGCACCCCTGCCATCAACACTCGGTGGCTTTAGGAAGACAGAGCATGGTTGGGAAATGTACATTTAAGGAGGTATATATAGTAAGAGTATGTCAAAGTCACTTACAAAATGTTTTGTATAATGGTGATAATAGCATGCTTCATGACTCAGCTAAGTGTTGCTAGCATGTTTAGTCTGTTCCTAGCATGCTTAGTACACAATAATTATGTGGTTAGTACTGCATTACTGTGTTAACCATGTCAGTTTCTGTTGCCAGTAGGTGGCGTTATGACTATAACTGAATATGAGCATGGATGTGTGTTCAGGACAGAACTCTTATCAAACGTGTGAAGTTTGGTGCAAATTGGACATTGCCTTCTTGAGTAACAACAAAGTCATGTTTCATTGAATTAGCATTCTTTAGCACTTAGCTAAGCATTGTTAGCATGTTTTAACATGTTTCTAGCATGTTTAGAACTCAATGGCATTTTTAACATGTTGCTAGAACGGCATCAACGTGTTAAACATGTCACTTCCTGTTGCCAGTAGGTGGCGCTATTACTATAACTGAACATTCTCATGTAGATGTGTTCAGGCCATGACTCTTATCAAAAGTGTGAAGTTTGGGGCAGATTGGACATTCCATGCCTGAGTTACAACAAATTCCTATTTAATTGCAATAATAGCATGCTTTAGCACTTAGCTAAGAGTTTGCTAGCATGTTTTAGCATGTTTCTAGTATGTTGTTAGCATGTTTAACACTTGCTGGCACTTTTTTATATGTTATTAGGAGTCCATAACAGTGTTAAACATGTCACTTCCTGTTGCCAGCAGGTGGCGCTATGACTGTAACTGAATATAAGCATGGTCATGTGTTCAGGACAGAACGCTTATCAAAAGTGTGAAGTTTGGGGCAGATTGGACATTCCATGCCTGAGTTACAGCAAATTCATATTTAATTGGCAGTAATATCATTCTTTAGCACTTAGCTAAGTGTATGCTAGTATGTTTTAGCATGTCTCTAGTATGTTGGTAGGATGTTTAGCACCTACTGGCATTTTTTTATATGTTATTAGGAGTCAAGAACAGTGTTAAACGTCACTTCCTGTTGCCAGCAGGTGGCGCTATGACTATAACTAAATATGAGCATGGGCATGTGTTCAAGAGATAACTCTTATCAAACGTGTGAAGTTTGGGGTAGATTGTACATTGCCTTCTTGAGCAACAACAAAGTCCTGTTTCATTGAATTAGCATGCTTTAGCACTTAGCTAAGTATTGCTAGCATGTTTTAATATGTTTCTAGCATGTTTAGAACTCAATGGCATTTTTAACATGTTGCTAGAACGGCATCAACGTGTTAAACATGTCACTTCCTGTTGCCAGTAGGTGGCGCTATTACTATAACTGAATTTGAGCATAGACGTGTTCAGGCCATGATTCTTATCAAACGTGTGAAGTTTGGGGCAGATTGGACATTCCATGCCTGAGTTACAGCAAATTCCTATTTAATTGCAGTAATAGCATGCTTTAGCTAAGTGTTTGCTAGCATGTTTCTAGTATGTTGCTAACCTGTTTAGCACTTGCTGGCTCTTTTTTATATGTTATTAGGAGACCACAACAGTGTTAAACATGTCACTTCCTGTTGACAGCAGGTGGCGCTATTACTATAACTGAATATTCTCATGTAGATGTGTTCAGGCCATGACTCTTATCAAACGTGTGAAGTTTGGGGCAGATTGGACATTCCATGCCTGTGTTACAGCAAATTCCTATTTAATTGCAGCAATAGCATGCTTTAGCACTTAGCTAAGTGTTTGCTAGCATGTTTTAGCATGTTTCTAGTATGTTGTTAGCATGTTTAGCACTTGCTGGCACTTTTTTATATGTTTTTATATGTCCACAACAGTGTTTAACATGTCACTTCCTGTTGCCAGCAGGTGGCACTATGACTGTAACTGAATATGAGCATGGTCATGTGTTCAGGACAGAACGTTTATTAAAAGTGTGAAGTTTGGCGCAGATTGGACATTGCCTTCTTGAGTAACAACAACATCCTGTTTCATTGAATTAGCATGCTTTAGCACTTAGCTAAGTATTGCTAGCATGTTTTAACATGTTTCTAGCATGTTTAGAAGTCAATGGCATTTTTAACATGTTGCTAGAATGGCATCAACGTGTTAAACATGACACTTCCTGTTATAAGTAGGTGGCGCTATTACTATAACTGAATATTCTCATGTAGATGTGTTCAGGACAGAACGCTTATCAAAAGTGTGAAGTTTGGGGCAGATTGGACATTCCATGCCTGAGTTACAGCAAATTCCTATTTAATTGCAATAATAGCATGCTTTAGCACTTAGCTAAGAGTTTGCTAGCATGTTTTAGCATGCTTCTAGTATGTTGTTAGCATGTTTAGCACTTGCTGGCACTTTTTTATATGTTATTAGGAGTCCATAACAGTGTTAAACATGTCGCTTCCTGTTGCCAGCAGGTGGCGCTATGACTATAACTGAATATGAGCATGGTCATGTGTTCAGGACAGAACTCTTATCAAACGTGTGAAGTTTGGGGCAGATTGGACATTCCATGCCTGAGTTACAGCAACTTCCTGTTTCATGGCGAAACATCGAAATTTGTCAGGCCGCCGAGGACCCGCCCTTCGACGAAAACTCAAGATCTTCGCAATTTAACGTCGCAAAGGCCTTAAGATTACACTCACCAAATTTGAAGATGATCAGATTAAAACTGTAGGAGGAGTTCGTTAAAGTACGAGGCCTGAAAATGGCAAAAACTGCACAAAAATATGAGAGGAAGTTGAAAATGGCTGACTTCCTGTTGTGTTTAGGGCTATGCTCCAAGAGACTTTTTTGTAGGTATTAGGTCATTACATGTATGTACCGAATTTCGTGCACGTACGTGAAACGTTGCGGGAGGCGCACTCCGTTGAACTTTTATAGGTGGCGCTATCGAGCCGTTTTGCCCCGTCCAATTCTGAAACCTATATCAGATGTAAATTTTCGCCAGTTCTGACGCGTGTGCAAAGTTTCGTGAGTTTTCGCGCATGTTTAGGCCCTCAAAAATGCAATTCAATGCGGAGAAGAAGAATAATAATAATAATAATAATAATAATAATAAACAGAGCAATTCCAAGAGGGTCCTCACACCATCGGTGCTCGGGCCCTAATAATAATAATAATAAACAGAGCAATTCCAAGAGGGTCCTCACACCATCGGTGCTCGGGCCCTAAATATAGCTGCGAGCAGCGATTACGGGCCCAAGCCGGTGGCACCGCCACCCCGGTGCCTTTAGGTAACTAAAGGCACCGGGGTGGCGGTACCGCCGGCTTTGGCCCTCCATCGCTGCTCGCAGCTATATTTATATATATATATATATATATATATATATATATATATATATACATACATACATACACACACATACATATATATGTATATATATATATATATATATATATATATATATATATATATATTATTGTTCAAAAGTTTGGGGTCAGTAAGATTTTTAATGTTTTTAGGAGAAGTCTCTTCTGCTCACCAAGGCTGCATTTATTGATTAAAAATACAAACAAAAACAGTAATATTGTGAAATATTATTCCAATTTAAAACAGCTGTTTTCAATTTTTAAATATTTTACATAGTAATTCATTTCTGTGATCAAAGTTGAGTATTCAGCATCATTACTCCAGTCTTCAGTGTCACATGATCCTTCAGAAATCATACTAATATGATGATTGATGCTCAATAAATATTCATTATTATTTTCAATGTTGAAAACAGTTGTGTACAGATTTTTTTTTTTCAAAATGCTTTGATGAATGTAAAGTTCAAAAGAACAGCATATATTTCAAATATATATATTTTTTACATTATAAATGTCTTTACTGTAACTGTTGATCAGTTTAACTCATCCTTCATAAATAAAAGTACTGATTTATTTTATTTATTTCCCCAAAAAATACAATTTTAATTATTACTAACCCAAAACTTTTGAGCGGTAGTGTTTAACGTTACAAAAGCTTTAGATTTCAGATAAATGCTGTTCTTTTGAACTTTCTATTCATCAAAGACTGTACACAACTGTTTTCGACATTTAAAATAATAATGAATGTTTCTTGAGTATCAATCATCATATTAGAATAATTTCTGAAGGATCATGTGACAGTGACGACTGGAGTAATGATGCTGAAAACTCAGCTTTGATCACAGGAATAAATAACAGTTTAAAATATATTAAAATAGAAAGCAGCTGTTTTAAATTGGAATAATATTTTACAATATTACTGTTTTTGTTTGTATTTTTAATCAAATAAATGCAGCCTTGGTGAGCAGAAGAAACTTCTCTGTTATGTGCGCGCCACAGACTGCACGCACGTCCGCTTAGAGTTCCGCCTTTTGCCATATTTTTTTAGAGAATCGATTTTTTGACATTTGTGAATCGATTCAGAATCGTCCACGTCCGCATCGCGATGCATCTAAGAATAAATTTTTTCTCCCACCCCTAGATTTCATACAACAGGTTAATAAACAGTTACAATTAAGTCACTTACATTTTAGATGCAATGTTGACTGTTTTTGTTCTGTTTCAGCAGCGAAAATAGTTAAACAAAGATCACGGAAGAACCATCACGCATCACGTGTTTTCTCATAACTGAACGATTCAGCATTTTTAACGAATCGGTTGACTCAAAGATTGAATGATCAATCCATAAACATCTGTCTTAATCATGATCGACTCATTCGAACGAATCGTTTGAACGAATGAATCAATGACTCGCTTATTAAGATGGATGCCTGGCGACACCTAATGGCGGTTTAGTGTTGTTTAAAAGCATCATTCTTTCCCACATGTGTGTGATTTGTGTGTGCAACATTATCATTATTTTTCTTACACTATTATATTAGCGATTTAAAAGCACCCACTCGTGTCACACGTCGATTAACTGGTTGGAAAATATCCTCAGACACATACCTAATACATGTATATTTAAATACAATATTGGCCTACCTGGTAAAAAGTTTTATATACTATTTTGATGTCCTTTTGGACACAAGAGGGCAGTATAGCCCTATGTTTGCTTTTTTGTTGAACCAAATAGCACTAAATAGCCTGTTTTAACTTTTTCATTCTTCTTGAATTGCAAAAACAGAATAAAATGGGTTTAGTTGTGATATTTGTATATTTTTATATAGAAATAAATGGTATATAATTACATTTTTAGAAGATTTTTAGTGTTTCCTTTTTGGACATTATTTAATCCCTCGCCATAGCAAAACCGTTTGAGATATTTATTATCCATTCACAATTTAGCATATTTAATGTAGTTTCATCATGTTGAAAAAGTTTGGTACGAATAAAATAAATAGTTTAAGAGGAGTGGCTAAAAATTCAGAGGCTGATTTTGCAAAAAAATCCACATTCAGACCAAAATATCTGACTTCCTGATGGCCAGAGCTATTGAATGTAGATTAGAAAGTTGTCCGGCTTGATGAGAACAATATACAAACTATTTTTTCTTTACTGTAGTTAAAACTACTGTAGTTAAAACACTTTCAACACTTTTGTCAAAAGCATGTTGAAAGTGACACACTTCCTGCTGCCAGTTGGTGGCGCTATAACTTTGACTCACAATAGCTACATCCATCTGATCGGCCTCTTACCACGAACACACTGCTGAAGTTTCATCAAGATCAGTTAATGTATGCAGAAGTTATTCCACTTCCGTGTTTCTCTTTTCTCGCCATAAATTCGATTCCTCGCCACAGCCAAACCGTTCGAGATATCAAAAATCCGTCCGCAATTTAGCATCCTCAATGTCTTGACTACATCCACACCGAGTTTGAAGGGGACACGGTGAATTTTCTAGGAGGAGTATTTCACATTCCACAGCAAGCGTTTTCCAAACAACCCATAATAGCCGACTTCCTGTTGGGCTGGCGTAAAACTTGACCGGGGTAAAGTTGTTCGGCCCGATGAGATCTATATGTGTACCGAGTTTCATATTAATTCATGCGAGCGTGTTTGATATATGGATCAAGTTTTAGAACCCCGTTCAAGGGGGCGCTGTTGAGCCCCCCAGCCACGCCCGGGTCCCAGCTTCAGCCCGGCCCTGATGGCCGTGGGTTCTGACCTGTGTGCAAAGTTTCAAGAGTTTTTGAGCACGTTAAGGACCCCAAAAGCCCCTGAAACCTTGATTAACAATATAAAAGCAATAGTCAAATCCCCCCCCTCCCCTCACACACACACAGACACAGAGAGGGAGAGAAAATTCTTCAGAAAATCCACATTCAAACCAAAATATCTCTCTTCCTGTTGGTCAGAGATGGTTCATGTAAATTAGAAAGTTGTCCGTCTTGATGAGAACAATACACATACCAAGTTTTGTTGCTGTTGATAAAACTAACACCCCCACTTATGACTAAAGGTGGCGCTACTGAGCCCCTCACCACGCCCGTTTCTGAAACTTTGCACATGTCTACTGGATAATAAATGTGATGTGTCTGTCGAGTTTCATGCAATTTCAAGTATGTTAAGAGTCTCAAAAGCATAAAAAAAGAATATTAAAGTTTGATGCGTTGCCACGGCAACAGTATCTAAGATATCAATAATCCTTTCACAGGTATACATCTGCCGTGTGTCTACATTGTACACATAAAGTTTGAAGCAAATCTGGTAAAAATAAGACAGTGATTTCAAAGCATTTTAATAGTGATGTACTTCCTGCTGCCTGTTGGTGGCGCTATAACTTTGACTCACAATAGTCACATCTGTGCGATCGGCCTCTTACAACAAACACACTGCTGAAGTTTCATCAAGATCAGTTAATGTATGCAGAAGTTATAACACACTTCCTGTTTCATTTTTTCGCCATAAATTCGTTTCCTCGCCACGGCCAAACCGTTCGAGATATCAAAAATCCGTCCGCAATTTAGCATCCTCAATGTCTTGACTTCATGCACACCGAGTTTGGAGGCGAATCGATGAATTCCCCAGGAGGAGTACATTAAATTCCACAGCATGCGTTTCCAAACAACCCTAAATAGCCGACTTCCTGTTGGGCTGGCGTAAAACTTAGAGCACGAAAGTTGTTCGGCCCGATGAGTTCTATATGTGTACCGAGTTTCATATTATTACATGCAAGCGTGTCTGATTTATGGACAAGTGTTCGGATCCCGTTCCAGGGGGCGCTGTCGAGCCCCCCTGCCACGCCCGGGTACCAGCTTCAGTCCGGCCCTGATGGCCGCGGGTTCTGACCTGTGTGCAAAATTTCAAGAGTTTTCGAGCATGTTAAGGGCCCCAAAAGTGGCCGAAAGGTTGACAAAATAATAATAATAATAATAATAATAATAAATATAGCTGCGAGCAGAGATTACGGGCCCAAGCCGGTGGCACCGCAACCCCGGTGCCTTTAGTTACCTAAAGGCACCGGGGTGGCGGTACCGCCGGCTTGGGCCCTCCATCGCTGCTCGCAGCTATATTATATATATATATATATATATATATATATATATATATATATATATATATATATATATATATATATATATATATATATATACATACATACACACACATACATATATATGTAAATATATATATATATATATATATATATATATATATATATTATTGTTCAAAAGTTTGGGGTCAGTAAGATTTTTAATGTTTTTAGGAGAAGTCTCTTCTGCTCACCAAGGCTGCATTTATTGATTAAAAATACAAACAAAAACAGTAATATTGTGAAATATTATTCCAATTTAAAACAGCTGTTTTCAATTTTTAAATATTTTACATAGTAATTCATTTCTGTGATCAAAGTTGAGTTTTCAGCATCATTACTCCAGTCTTCAGTGTCACATGATCCTTCAGAAATCATACTAATATGATGATTGATGCTCAATAAATATTCATTATTATTTTCAATGTTGAAAACAGTTGTGTACAGATTTTTTTTTTCAAAATGCTTTGATGAATGTTAGTTCAAAAGAACAGCATATATTTCAAATATATATATTTTTAACATTATAAATGTCTTTACTGTAACTGTTGATCAGTTTAACTCATCCTTCATAAATAAAAGTACTGATTTATTTTATTTATTTACCCCAAAAATAAAATTTTAATTATTACTAACCCAAAACTTTTGAGCGGTAGTGTTTAACGTTACAAAAGCTTTAGATTTCAGATAAATGCTGTTCTTTTGAACTTTCTATTCATCAAAGACTGTACACAACTGTTTTCGACATTTAAAATAATAATGAATGTTTCTTGAGTATCAATCATCATGTTAGAATAATTTCTGAAGGATCATGTGACAGTGACGACAGGAGTAATGATGCTGAAAACTCAGCTTTGATCACAGGAATAAATAACAGTTTAAAATATATTAAAATAGAAAGCAGCTGTTTTAAATTGGAATAATATTTTACAATATTACTGTTTTTGTTTGTATTTTTAATCAAATATATGCAGCCTTGGTGAGCAGAAGAAACTTCTCTGTTATGTGCGCGCCACAGACTGCACGCACGTCCGCTTAGAGTTCCGCCTTTTGCCTTCCGTCAATATTACGTTATTAGAAAAATATTTTTTTAGAGAATCGATTTTTTGACATTTGTGAATCGATTCAGAATCGTCCACGTCCGCATCGCGATGCATCTAAGAATAATTTTTTTCTCCCACCCCTAGATTTCATACAAATAAACAGTTACAATTAAGTCACTTACATTTTAGATGCAATGTTGACTGTTTTTGTTCTGTTTCAGCAGCGAAAATAGTTAAACAAAGATCACGGCAGAACCATCACTTATCACGTGTTTTCTCATAACTGAACGATTCAGCATTTTTAACGAATCGGTTGACTCAAAGATTGAATGATCAATCCATAAACATCTGTCTTAATCATGATCGACTCATTCGAACGAATCGTTTGAACGAATGAATCAATGACTCGCTTATTAAGATGGATGCCTGGCGACACCTAATGGCGGTTTAGTGTTGTTTAAAAGCATCATTCTTTCCCACATGTGTGTGATTTGTGTGTGCAACATTATCATTATTTTTCTTTCACTATTATATTAGCGATTTAAAAGCACCCACTCGTGTCACACGTCGATTAACCGGTGGGAAAATATCCTCAGACACATACCTAATAAATGTATATTTAAATACAATATTGGCCTACCTGGTAAAAAGTTTTATATACTATTTTGATGTCCTTTTGGACACAAGAGGGCAGTATAGCCCTATGTTTGCTTTTTTGTTGAACCAAATAGCACTAAATAGCCTGTTTTAACTTTTTCATTCTTCTTGAATTGCAAAAACAGAATAAAATGGGTTTAGTTCGATATTTGTATACTTTTATATAGAAATAAATGGTATATAATTACATTTTTAGAAGATTTTTAGTGTTTCCTTTTTGGACATTACTTTAATCCCTCGCCATAGCAAAACCGTTTAAGATATTTATTATCCATTCACAATTTAGCATATTTAATGTAGTTTCATCATGTTGAAAAAGTTTGGTACGAATAAAATAAATAGTTTAAGAGGAGTGGCTAAAAATTCAGAGGCTGATTTAGCAAAAAAAATCACATTCAGACCAAAATATCTGACTTCCTGATGGCCAGAGCTATTGAATGTAAATTAGAAAGTTGTCCGGCTTGATGAGAACAATATACAAACTATTTTTTCTTTACTGTAGTTAAAACTAACCCCCCCACTTTTGTCAAAAGCATGTTGAAAGTGACACACTTCCTGCTGCCAGTTGGTGGCGCTATAACTTTGACTCACAATAGCTACATCCATCTGATCGGCCTCTCACCACGAACACACTGCTGAAGTTTCATCAAGATCAGTTAATGTATGCAGAAGTTATTCCACTTCGTGTTTCTCTTTTCTCGCCATAAATTCGATTCCTCGCCACAGCCAAACCGTTCGAGATATCAAAAATCCGTTCGCAATTTAGCATCCTCAATGTCTTGACTTCATGCTGACTGAGTTTGGAGGTGATTGAATGAATTCTCTAGGAGGAGTACATCACATTCCACAGCAAGCGTTTTCCAAACAACCCATAATAGCCGACTTCCTGTTGGGCTGGCGTGAAACTTGACAGAGGGAAAGTTGTTCGGCCCCATGAAATCTATATGTGTACCGAGTTTCATATTAATTCATGCAAGCGTGTTTGATATATGGACCAAGTTTTCAGACCCTGTTCAAGAGGGCGCTGTTGAGCCCCCCTGCCACGCCCATTTCTGAAACTTTTCACATGTCTACTGGCTAATAAGTGTTATGTGTCTGTCGAGTTTCATCCAATTTCAAGCATGTTAAGAGTCTCAAACGCATCCGAAAAGAATATTAAAATTTGATGCGTTGCCACGGCAACAGTATCTAAGATATCAATAATCCTTTCACAGGTCTACATCTGCCGTGTGTTTACATTATACACATAAAGTTTGAAGCAAATCGTGTAAAATTAAGAGGGTGACTTCAAAGCATTTTGAAAGTGACACACTTCCTGCTGCCAGTTGGTGGCGCTATAACTTTGACTCAAAGTAGTCACATCCTTGTGATCGGCCTCTTACAACAAACACACTGCGAAAGTTTCATCAAGATCAGTTAATGTATGCAGAAGTTATAACACACTTCCTGTGTCCCATTAATCGCCATAAATTCGTTTCCTCGCCACGGCCAAACCGTTCGAGATATCAAAAATCCGTCCGCAATTTAGCATCCTCAATGTCTTGACTTCATGCACACCGAGTTTGGTTGTGATTGGACGAATATTCTAGGAGGAGTATTTCAAATTCCAGAGGATGCGTTTTTCAAACAACCCATAATAGTTGACTTCCTGTTGGGCTGGTGTAAAACTTAGAGCACGAAAGTTGTTCGGCCCGATGAGATCTATATGTGTACTGAGTTTCATATTATTATATACAAGCGTGTTTGATTTATAGACCAAGTTTTCGGACACCATTCCAGGGGGCGCTGTCGAGCCCCCGTGCCACGCCCGGGTACCAGCTTCAGTCCGGCCCTGATGGCCGCAGGTTCTGATGTGTGTGCAAAATTTCAAGAGTTTTTGAGCATGTTAAGGGCCCCAAAAGTGCCCAAAAGGTTGACAAAATAATAATAATAATAATAATTAAAGCTGCAAGCAGCGATGAAAGGGCCCTCGCACCCGTGCCATCAACACTCGGTGGCTTTAGGAAGACAGAGCATGGTTGGGAAATGTACATTTAAGGAGGTATATATAGTAAGAGTATGTCAAAGTTAGTAACAAAATGTTTTGTATAATGGTGATAATAGCATGCTTCATGACTCAGCTAAGTGTTGCTAGCATGTTTAGTCTGTTTCTATCATGCTTAGTACACAATAATTATGTGGTTAGTTCTGCATTACTGTGTTAACCATGTCAGTTTCTGTTGCCAGTAGGTGGCGTTATGACTATAGCTGAATATGAGCATGGATGTGTGTTCAGGACAGAACTCTTATCAAACGTGTGAAGTTTGGTGCAAATTGGAAATTGCCTTCTTGAGTAACAAAAAAGTCATGTTTCATTGAATTAGCATTCTTTATTACTTAGCTAAGCATTGTTAGAATGTTTTAGCATGTTTCTAGCATGTTTAGAACTCAATGGCATTTTTAACATGTTGCTAGAACGGCATCAACGTGTTAAACATGTCACTTCCTGTTGCCAGTAGGTGGCGCTATTACTATAAATGAACATTCTCATGTAGATGTATTCAGGCCATGAATCTTATCAAAAGTGTGAAGTTTGGGGCAGATTGGACATTCCATGCCTGAGTTACAGCACATTCCTATTTAATTGCAATAATAGCATGCTTTAGCACTTAGCTAAGAGTTTGCTAGCATGTTTTAGCATGTTTCTAGTATGTTGTTAGCATGTTTAACACTTCCTGGCACTTTTTTATATGTTATTAGGAGTCCATAACAGTGTTAAACATGTCACTTCCTGTTGCCAGCAGGTGGCGCTATGACTGTAACTGAATATAAGCATGGTCATGTGTTCAGGACAGAACGCTTATCAAACATGTGAAGTTTGGGGCAGATTGGACATTCCATGCCTGAGTTACAGCAAATTCCTATTTAATTGCAGTAATAGCATGCTTTAGCACTTAGCTAAGTGTTTGCTAGAATGTTTCTAGTATGTAGCTAACCTGTTTAGCACTTGCTGGCTCTTTTTTATATGTTATTAGGAGACCACAACAGTGTTAAACATGTCATTTCCTGTTGACAGCAGGTGGCGCTATTACTATAACTGAATATTCTCATGTAGATGTGTTCAGGCCATGACTCTTATCAAACGTGTGAAGTTTGGGGCAGATTGGACATTCCATGCCTGAGTTACAGCAAATTCCTATTTAATTGCAATAATAGCATGCTTTAGCACTTAGCTAAGAGTTTGCTAGCATGTTTTAGCACTTGCTGGCACTTTTTTATATGTTATTAGGAGTCCATAACAGTGTTAAACATGTCACTTCCTGTTGCCAGCAGGTGGCGCTATGACTATAACTGAATATGAGCATGGCCATGTGTTCAGGACAGAACTTTTATCAAACGTGTGAAGTTTGGGGCAGATTGGACATTCCATGCCTGAGTTACAGCAACTTCCTGTTTCATGGCAAAACATCGAAATTTGTAAGGCCGCCGAGGACCCGCCCTTCGACGAAAACTCAAGATCTTCGCAATTTAACGTCGCAAAGGCCTTAAGATTACACTCACCAAATTTGAAGATGATCAGATTAAAACTGTAGGAGGAGTTCGTTAAAGTACGAGGCCTGAAAATGGCAAAAACTGCACAAAAATCTGAGAGGAAGTTCAAAATGGCTGACTTCCTGTTGTGTTTAGGGCTATGCTCCAAGAGACTTTTTTGTAGGTATTAGGTCATTACACGTATGTACCAAATTTCGTGCACGTACGTGGAACGTTGCGGGAGGCGCACTCTGTTGAACTTTTATAGGTGGCGCTATCGAGCCATTTTGCCCCGTCCAATTCTGAAACCTATATCAGATGTAAATTTTCGCCAGTTCTGACGCGTGTGCAAAGTTTCGTGAGTTTTCGCGCATGTTTAGGCCCTCAAAAATGCAATTCAATGCGGAGAAGAAGAATAATAATAATAATTAAAGCTGCAAGCAGCGATGAAAAGGGCCCTCGCACCCCTGCCACCGCCACCCGGCACCTTTAGGAAAGGCCTTAAGATTACACTCACCAAATTTGAAGAGGATCAGATCAAAACTGTAGGAGGAGTTTGTTAAAGTACAACATCAGGAAATGGCAAAAACTGCCCAAAATCTGACAGGAAGTTCAAAATAACTGACTTCCTGTTGTGTTTAGGGCTATGCTCCAAGAGACTTTTTTGTAGGTATTGGGTCTTTACATGTGTGTACCAAATTTCATACCTGTACGTGAAACGTCGAGCCGGGGCAAAATGTAGGGGCAATAAGTAAGCCATTTTGCCCCACCCAATTTTTAAAACCACATCACACGTAAATTGTCACCACTTCTGAAGCGTGTGCAAAGTTTCATGATTTTTCGAGCACGTTTTGTATTTGCCACACTTCCTGCTACCAGCAGGTGGTGCTATTGCTATAATCATAATGAGCATTGGCATGTGTTCAGGACAGGAGTCTTATCAAACATGTGAAGTTTGTGGCAGATTGAAAATTGTATGCCTGAGTTACTGCAGGCTGTCTGTGGTTGCCTAGCAACATCAGAACTGCAAGCAACATTAATATTGAACTTATCTGATCATGCATATATCACCAAAAGGCCGAAATTGGGTGAACTAGTGCAAAAAATGCCCGTGCAAAATCAGTTTTTGTGTGTGTTTTTAGTAATTGTTGGTTTGGTGTGTGCTCATTGTTACAATTACACAGCAAAAGTTCAGTGACATTTTTATTTGTGCATGGTAAAAAGCACACAGTGAACTCCGAGAAAACGCTATGCTTGAGCAAACAGTTTGTGAATAGGCAACTACAAATGATGCCCGTGAAAGAGACTGTGAACGCATTGAATAGGATATGTTTAGTTGGTGAATAGCATAGGCTATTATTACACAGTAGCGACAACGTTAAGCGCACCAGAATGAAATATAATATTCAGAAGTAAACACTAACAGCATAGCTGACATACAGATTCAGTTTACATCCACAAATGAATAAGCACCTCGATTCAGGGAGCAGTGCAAAGTGCCCGTGCAAAATCAGTTTTTGTGAGCTGATCGCCGTCAAAAAAGTTCAGGAGATATTTCTTGCGATGGCAATATGATCAAAAATAACTTTATATTGATTCAATGGATTAATAGCATTTTGAAAAAAAAAAAAAAAGTCATGAATTTATTGCATTTTTGGGAAAAAATAATCCGTTTTTATAATAAATCTTAAAAAATTCAAATCCAGATTTTGATTTTCAATGTTGTTATAACCTAAAGATTCTATGTGAAAGTTTGAAACAGAAAATAGTGGTTTTCACACATTTAGTGGTTATCTCACATTCGAGAGATATGCGAATAACACACAGACAGACAGACGGACGTTTCTGTAATTTATAGATAGATGGATTTATCACGTTCGGGAACCAAACTATAATATTCAGAAGTAAACAGTGTAGCTGACTGAGTGTTTATGTCAGAATGTTTATTTTTAAACCACAGCCTTCTTGGGGCTTCTTTGACCGATACAACTCTCTAATGTCAGAATGTTTATTTTTAAACCACAACCTTCTAAAAATGATATATTTAACGATATCTTTTGCATTTCTCATCCAAACAATGTCAAACTTGGCACTGCACTTACTCGTGCCCGTGGCGAGACACCTGTCGAGTTTGAAATCAATCGGACTAACGGTTCGAGAGATATGCGAGGAACAGACACACACACACACAGACAGACAGACAGACAGACGTTCCTGTAATTTATAGATAGATGTTTGTCAGGCCGCCGAGGGCACACCCTTCGACGAAAACTCTAGATCTTCGCAATTTAACGTCACAAAGGCCTTAAGATTACACTCACCAAATTTGAAGAGTATCAGATCAAATCTGTAGGAGGAGTTCGTTAAAGTACAACATCAGGAAATTACGAAAAATGCCCAAAATCCAGGAGGAAGTTCAAAATAGCTCACTTCCTGTTGTGTTTAGGGCTATGCTCCAAGAGACTTTTCTGTAGGTATTGGGTCATTACATGTATGTACCAAATTTCATACCTGTACGTGAAACCAGGAGCCGGGGCAAAATGTGGGGGCAATAATTTACCGAATTTGCCCCCCCCAATTCTGAAAACCATATCACACGTAAATTTTCACCACTTCTGAAGCGTGTGCAAAGTTTCATGAGTTTTCGAGCATGTTTAGGCCCTCTAAAAAGCGATTCACTTTGGAGAAGAAGAATAATAATAAACGGAGCAAAAACAATAGGGTCCTCTCACCATCGGTGCTCGGGCCCTAATAATAATAATAATAATAAACAGAGCAATTCCAAGAGGGTCCTCACACCATCGGTGCTCGGGCCCTAATTAAAGCTGCAAGCAGCGATGAAAGGGCCCTCGCACCCGTGCCGCCGCCACCCGGTGGCTTTAGGAAGACAGAGTATGGTTGGAAAATGTGCATTTAAGGAGGTATATATAGTAGTTGCTAGCATGTTTAGTATGTTTTTAGCATGCTTAGTACACAATAGTTATGTGGTTAGTACTGCATTACTGTGTTAACCATGTCAGTTTCTGTTGCCAGTAGGTGGGGCTATGTCTATATCTGAATATCGCTATGTAGATGTGTTCAGTGCAGGACTTTTATCAAACATGTGGAGTTTGGGGCAGATTGGACATTGTATGCTTGAGTTACAACAACTTCCTTTAGCATTTCTAGCATGTTTTATGATGTTTCTAGCATATTACATATTAATTTTGGGGTAGATTGGACATTGAATGCCTGAGTTACAGCAAATTCATATTTAATTGCAGTAATAGGATGCTTTAACACTTAGCTAAGTATTTGATTGCATGTTTCTAGTATGTTGCTAACATGTTTAGCAGTTGGTGACACTTTTTTATATGTTATTAGGAGTCCAGAATAGTGTTAAACGTCACTTCCTGTTGCCAGCAGGCGGCGCTATGACTATATCTGAATATGAGCATGGACTTGTGTTCAGGAGATAACTATTATCAAACGTTTGAAGTTTGGGGTAGATTGGACATTGTATGCCTGACATTGTTACAACAACTTCCTTTAGCATTTCTAGCATGCTTTAGAACTTAGCTAGGTGTTGCTAGCATGTTTCTTGCATGTTACATATTAAGTTTGCGGCAGATTGGACATTCCATGCCTGTGTTACAGCAAATTCATATTTAATTGCAGCAATAGCATGCTTTAGCACTTAGCTAAGTGTTTGCTAATATGTTTCTAGTATGTTGTTAGCGTGTTTAGCACTTGCTGGCACTTTTTTATATGTTATCAGGAGTCCACAACAGTGTTTAACATGTCACTTCCTGTTGCCAGCAGGCGGTGCTATGACTGTAACTGAATGAGCATGGTCATGTGTTCAGGACAGAACGCTTATCAAAAGTGTGAAGTTTGGCGCAGATTGGACATTGCCTTCTTGAGTAACAACAACATCCTGTTTCATTGAATTAGCTAAGTATTGCTAGCATGTTTTAACATGTTTCTAGCATTTTTAGAAGTCAATGGCATTTTTAACATGTTGCTAGAACGGCATCAACGTGTTAAACATGACACTTCCTGTTACCAGTAGGTGGCGCTATTACTATAACTGAATATTCTCATGTAGATGTGTTCAGGCCATGACTCTTATCAAACGTGTGAAGTCTGGGGCAGATTGGACATTCTGTGCCTGAGTTACAACAAATTTCTATTTAATTGCAGTAATAGCATGCTTTAGCACTTAGCTAAGTGTTTGCTAGCATGTTTTAGCATGTTTCTAGTATGTTGTTAGCATGTTTAGCACTTGCTGGCACTTTTTTATATGTTATCAGGAGTCCACAAGAGTGTTAAACATGTCACTTCCTGTTGCCAGCAGGTGGCGCTATGACTATAACTGAATATGAGCATGGTCATGTGTTCAGGACAGAACGCTTATCAAAAGTGTGAAGTTTGGGGCAGATTGGACATTCCATGCCTTAGTTACAGCAACTTCCTATTTATTTGCAGCAATAGCATGCTTTAACACTTAGCTAAGTGTTTGCTAACATGTTTCTAGTATGTTGTTAGCATGTTTAGCACTTGCTGGCACTTTTTTATATGTTATCAGGAGTCCACAACAGTGTTTAACATGTCACTTCCTGTTGCCAGCAGGTGGCGCTATGACTGTAACTGAATATGAGCATGGTCATGTGTTCAGGACAGAACGCTTATCAAACGTGTGAAGTTTGGGGCAGATCGGACATTCCGTGCCTGAGTTACAGCAAATTCCTATTTAATTGCAGTAATAGCATGCTTTAGCACTTAGCTAAGTGTTTGCTAGCATGTTTTAGCATGTTTCTAGTAAGTTGTTAGCATGTTTAGCACTTGCTGGCACTTTTTTATATGTTATCAGGAGTCCACAAGAGTGTTAAACATGTCACTTCCTGTTGCCAGCAGGTGGCGCTATGACTGTAACTGAATATAAGCATGGTCATGTGTTCAGGACAGAACGCTTATCAAAAGTGTGAAGTTTGGGGAAGATTGGACATTCCATGCCTGAGTTACAGCAACTTCCTGTTTCATGGCGAAACATCAAAATTTGTCAGGCCGCCGAGGACCCGCCCTTCGACGAAAACTCAAGATCTTCGCAATTTAACGTCGCAAAGGCCTTAAGATTACACTCACCAAATTTGAAGATGATCAGATTAAAACTGTAGGAGGAGTTCGTTAAAGTACGAGGCCTGAAAATGGCAAAAAGTGCACAAAAATCAGAGAGGAAGTTGAAAATGGCTGACTTCCTGTTGTGTTTAGAGCTATGCTCCAAGAGACTTTTTTGTAGGTATTAGGTCCTTTCACATATGTACCGAATTTCGTACACGTACGTGGAACACAGCGGGAGGCGCACTCCGTTGAACTTTTATAGGTGGCGCTATCGAGCCATTTTGCCCCGCCCAATTCTGAAACCTATATCAGATGTAAATTTTCGCCAGTTCTGACGCGTGTGCAAAGTTTCGTGAGTTTTCGAGCATGTTTAGGCCCTCAAAAATGCAATTAAATGCGGAGAAGAATAATAATAATAATAATTAAAGCTGCAAGCAGCGATGAAAGGGCCCTCGCACCCATGCCATCAACACTCGGTGGCTTTAGGAAGACAGAGCATGGTTGGGAAATGTACATTTAAGGAGGTATATATAGTAAGAGTATGTCAAAGTCAGTTACAAAATGTTTTGTATAATGGTGATAATAGCATGCTTCATGACTCAGCTAAGTGTTGCTAGCATGTTTAGTCTGTTTCTAGCATGCTTAGTACACAATTATTATGTGGTTAGTACTGCATTACTGTGTTAACCATGTCAGTTTCTGTTGCCAGTAGGTTGCGTTATGACTATAACTGAATATGAGCATGGATGTGTGTTCAGGACAGAACTCTTATCAAACGTGTGAAGTTTGGTGCAAATTGGACATTGCCTTCTTGAGTAACAACAAAGTCATGTTTCATTGAATTAGCATTCTTTAGCACGTACCTAAGCATTGTTAGCATGTTTTAACATGTTTCTAGCATGTTTAGAACTCAATGGCATTTTTAACATGTTGCTAGAACGGCATCAACGTGTTAAACATGTCACTTCCTGTTGCCAGTAGGTGGCGCTATTACTATAACTGAACATTCTCATGTAGATGTGTTCAGGCCATGACTCTTATCAAAAGTGTGAAGTTTGGGGCAGATTGGACATTCCATGCCTGAGTTACAGCAAATTCCTATTTAATTGCAATAATAGCATGCGTTAGCACTTAGCTAAGAGTTTGCTAGCATGTTTTAGCATGTTTCTAGTATGTTGTTAGCATGTTTAACACTTGCTGGCACTTTTTTATATGTTATTAGGAGTCCATAACAGTGTTAAACATGTCACTTCCTGTTGCCAGCAGGTGGCGCTATGACTGTAACTGAATATAAGCATGGTCATGTGTTCAGGACAGAACGCTTATCAAAAGTGTGAAGTTTGGGGCAGATTGGACATTCCATGCCTGAGTTACAGCAAATTCATATTTAATTGCAGTAATATCATTCTTTAGCACTTAGCTAAGTGTTTGCTAGTATGTTTCAGCATGTCTCTAGTATGTTGGTAGGATGTTTAGCACCTACTGGCATTTTTTTATATGTTATTAGGAGTCAAGAACAGTGTTAAACGTCACTTCCTGTTGCCAGCAGGTGGCGCTATGACTATAACTAAATATGAGCATGGACATGTGTTCAAGAGATAACTCTTATCAAACGTGTGAAGTTTGGGGTAGATTGTACATTGCCTTCTTGAGTAACAACAAAGTCCTGTTTCATTGAATTAGCATGCTTTAGCATTTAGCTAAGTATTGCTAGCATGTTTTAACATGTTTCTAGCATGTTTAGAACTCAATGGCATTTTTAACATGTTGCTAGAACGGCATCAACGTGTTAAACATGTCACTTCCTGGTGCCAGTAGGTGGCGCTATTACTATAACTAAATTTGAGCATAGACATGTGTTCAGGCCATGATTCTTATCAAACGTGTGAAGTTTGGGGCAGATTGGACATTCCATGCCTGAGTTACAGCAAATTCCTATTTAATTGCAATAATAGCATGCTTTAGCACTTAGCTAAGAGTTTGCTAGCATGTTTTAGCATGTTTGTAGTATGTTGTTAGCATGTTTAACACTTGCTGGCACTTTTTTATATGTTATTAGGAGTCCATAACAGTGTTAAACATGTCACTTCCTGTTGCCAGCAGGTGGCGCTATGACTGTAACTGAATATAAGCATGGTCATGTGTTCAGGACAGAACGCTTATCAAAAGTGTGAAGTTTGGTGCAGATTGGACATTGCCTTCTTGAGTAACAACAACATCCTGTTTCATTGAATTAGCATGCTTTAGCACTTAGCTAAGTATTGCTAGCATGTTTTAACATGTTTCTAGCATGTTTAGAAGTCAATGGCATTTTTAACATGTTGCTAGAATGGCATCAACGTGTTAAACATGACACTTCCTGTTACCAGTAGGTGGCGCTATTACTATAACTGAATATTCTCATGTAGATGTGTTCAGGACAGAACGCTTATCAAAAGTGTGAAGTTTGGGGCAGATTGGACATTCCATGCCTGAGTTACAGCAAATTCCTATTTAATTGCAATAATAGCATGCTTTAGCACTTAGCTAAGAGTTTGCTAGCATGTTTTAGCATGCTTCTAGTATGTTGTTAGCATGTTTAGCACTTGCTGGCACTTTTTTATATGTTATTAGGAGTCCATAACAGTGTTAAACATGTCACTTCCTGTTGCCAGCAGGTGGCGCTATGACTATAACTGAATATGAGCATGGTCATGTGTTCAGGACAGAACTCTTATCAAAAGTGTGAAGTTTGGGGCAGATTGGACATTCCATGCCTTAGTTACAGCAACTTCCTATTTATTTGCAGCAATAGCATGCTTTAACACTTAGCTAAGTGTTTGCTAACATGTTTCTAGTATGTTGTTAGCATGTTTAGCACTTGCTGGCACTTTTTTATATGTTATCAGGAGTCCACAACAGTGTTTAACATGTCACTTCCTGTTGCCAGCAGGTGGCGCTATGACTGTAACTGAATATGAGCATGGTCATGTGTTCAGGACAGAACGCTTATCAAACGTGTGAAGTTTGGGGCAGATCGGACATTCCGTGCCTGAGTTACAGCAAATTCCTATTTAATTGCAGTAATAGCATGCTTTAGCACTTAGCTAAGTGTTTGCTAGCATGTTTTAGCATGTTTCTAGTAAGTTGTTAGCATGTTTAGCACTTGCTGGCACTTTTTTATATGTTATCAGGAGTCCACAAGAGTGTTAAACATGTCACTTCCTGTTGCCAGCAGGTGGCGCTATGACTGTAACTGAATATAAGCATGGTCATGTGTTCAGGACAGAACGCTTATCAAAAGTGTGAAGTTTGGGGAAGATTGGACATTCCATGCCTGAGTTACAGCAACTTCCTGTTTCATGGCGAAACATCAAAATTTGTCAGGCCGCCGAGGACCCGCCCTTCGACGAAAACTCAAGATCTTCGCAATTTAACGTCGCAAAGGCCTTAAGATTACACTCACCAAATTTGAAGATGATCAGATTAAAACTGTAGGAGGAGTTCGTTAAAGTACGAGGCCTGAAAATGGCAAAAAGTGCACAAAAATCAGAGAGGAAGTTGAAAATGGCTGACTTCCTGTTGTGTTTAGAGCTATGCTCCAAGAGACTTTTTTGTAGGTATTAGGTCCTTTCACATATGTACCGAATTTCGTACACGTACGTGGAACACAGCGGGAGGCGCACTCCGTTGAACTTTTATAGGTGGCGCTATCGAGCCATTTTGCCCCGCCCAATTCTGAAACCTATATCAGATGTAAATTTTCGCCAGTTCTGACGCGTGTGCAAAGTTTCGTGAGTTTTCGAGCATGTTTAGGCCCTCAAAAATGCAATTAAATGCGGAGAAGAATAATAATAATAATAATTAAAGCTGCAAGCAGCGATGAAAGGGCCCTCGCACCCATGCCATCAACACTCGGTGGCTTTAGGAAGACAGAGCATGGTTGGGAAATGTACATTTAAGGAGGTATATATAGTAAGAGTATGTCAAAGTCAGTTACAAAATGTTTTGTATAATGGTGATAATAGCATGCTTCATGACTCAGCTAAGTGTTGCTAGCATGTTTAGTCTGTTTCTAGCATGCTTAGTACACAATTATTATGTGGTTAGTACTGCATTACTGTGTTAACCATGTCAGTTTCTGTTGCCAGTAGGTTGCGTTATGACTATAACTGAATATGAGCATGGATGTGTGTTCAGGACAGAACTCTTATCAAACGTGTGAAGTTTGGTGCAAATTGGACATTGCCTTCTTGAGTAACAACAAAGTCATGTTTCATTGAATTAGCATTCTTTAGCACGTACCTAAGCATTGTTAGCATGTTTTAACATGTTTCTAGCATGTTTAGAACTCAATGGCATTTTTAACATGTTGCTAGAACGGCATCAACGTGTTAAACATGTCACTTCCTGTTGCCAGTAGGTGGCGCTATTACTATAACTGAACATTCTCATGTAGATGTGTTCAGGCCATGACTCTTATCAAAAGTGTGAAGTTTGGGGCAGATTGGACATTCCATGCCTGAGTTACAGCAAATTCCTATTTAATTGCAATAATAGCATGCGTTAGCACTTAGCTAAGAGTTTGCTAGCATGTTTTAGCATGTTTCTAGTATGTTGTTAGCATGTTTAACACTTGCTGGCACTTTTTTATATGTTATTAGGAGTCCATAACAGTGTTAAACATGTCACTTCCTGTTGCCAGCAGGTGGCGCTATGACTGTAACTGAATATAAGCATGGTCATGTGTTCAGGACAGAACGCTTATCAAAAGTGTGAAGTTTGGGGCAGATTGGACATTCCATGCCTGAGTTACAGCAAATTCATATTTAATTGCAGTAATATCATTCTTTAGCACTTAGCTAAGTGTTTGCTAGTATGTTTCAGCATGTCTCTAGTATGTTGGTAGGATGTTTAGCACCTACTGGCATTTTTTTATATGTTATTAGGAGTCAAGAACAGTGTTAAACGTCACTTCCTGTTGCCAGCAGGTGGCGCTATGACTATAACTAAATATGAGCATGGACATGTGTTCAAGAGATAACTCTTATCAAACGTGTGAAGTTTGGGGTAGATTGTACATTGCCTTCTTGAGTAACAACAAAGTCCTGTTTCATTGAATTAGCATGCTTTAGCATTTAGCTAAGTATTGCTAGCATGTTTTAACATGTTTCTAGCATGTTTAGAACTCAATGGCATTTTTAACATGTTGCTAGAACGGCATCAACGTGTTAAACATGTCACTTCCTGGTGCCAGTAGGTGGCGCTATTACTATAACTAAATTTGAGCATAGACATGTGTTCAGGCCATGATTCTTATCAAACGTGTGAAGTTTGGGGCAGATTGGACATTCCATGCCTGAGTTACAGCAAATTCCTATTTAATTGCAATAATAGCATGCTTTAGCACTTAGCTAAGAGTTTGCTAGCATGTTTTAGCATGTTTGTAGTATGTTGTTAGCATGTTTAACACTTGCTGGCACTTTTTTATATGTTATTAGGAGTCCATAACAGTGTTAAACATGTCACTTCCTGTTGCCAGCAGGTGGCGCTATGACTGTAACTGAATATAAGCATGGTCATGTGTTCAGGACAGAACGCTTATCAAAAGTGTGAAGTTTGGTGCAGATTGGACATTGCCTTCTTGAGTAACAACAACATCCTGTTTCATTGAATTAGCATGCTTTAGCACTTAGCTAAGTATTGCTAGCATGTTTTAACATGTTTCTAGCATGTTTAGAAGTCAATGGCATTTTTAACATGTTGCTAGAATGGCATCAACGTGTTAAACATGACACTTCCTGTTACCAGTAGGTGGCGCTATTACTATAACTGAATATTCTCATGTAGATGTGTTCAGGACAGAACGCTTATCAAAAGTGTGAAGTTTGGGGCAGATTGGACATTCCATGCCTGAGTTACAGCAAATTCCTATTTAATTGCAATAATAGCATGCTTTAGCACTTAGCTAAGAGTTTGCTAGCATGTTTTAGCATGCTTCTAGTATGTTGTTAGCATGTTTAGCACTTGCTGGCACTTTTTTATATGTTATTAGGAGTCCATAACAGTGTTAAACATGTCACTTCCTGTTGCCAGCAGGTGGCGCTATGACTATAACTGAATATGAGCATGGTCATGTGTTCAGGACAGAACTCTTATCAAAAGTGTGAAGTTTGGGGCAGATTGGACATTCCATGCCTGAGTTACAGCAACTTCCTGTTTCATGGCGAAACATCGAAATTTGTCAGGCCGCCGAGGACCCGCACTTCGACGAAAACTCAAGATCTTCGCAATTTAACGTCGCAAAGGCCTGAAGATTACACTCACCAAATTTGAAGATGATCAGATTAAAACTGTAGGAGGAGTTCGTTAAAGTACGAGGCCTGAAAATGGCAAAAACTGCACAAAAATCTGAGAGGAAGTTCAAAATGGCTGACTTCCTGTTGTGTTTAGGGCTACGCTCCAAGAGACTTTTTTGTAGGTATTAGGTAATTACATGTATGTACCGAATTTCGTGCACGTACGTGGAACGATGCGGGAGGCGCACTCCGTTGAACTTTTATAGGTGGCGCTATCGAGCCATTTTGCCCCGTCCAATTCTGAAACCTATATCAGATGTAAATTTTCGCCAGTTCTGACGCGTGTGCAAAGTTTCGTTAGTTTTCGAGCATGTTTAGGCCCTCAAAAATGCAATTCAATGCGGAGAAGAAGAATAATAATAATAATAATAATAATAATAAACAGAGCAATTCCAAGAGGGTCCTCACACCATCGGTGCTCGGGCCCTAATAAATAATCCTACCGGAAACAATAGGGCTCTTCGCCCTTTCAGGGCTTGGGCCCTAATAAACAGAGCAATTCCAAGAGGGTCCTCACACCATCGGTGCTCGGGCCCTAATAAACAGAGCAATTCCAAGAGGGTCCTCACACCATCGGTGCTCGGGCCCTAATAATAATAATCCTACCGAAAACAATAGGGCCTTCGCCCTTTCAGGGCTTGGGCCCTAATAATCCTACCGAAAACAATAGGGCCTTCGCCCTTTCAGGGCTTGGGCCCTAATAACAAATAATCCTACCGAAAACAATAGGGCTCTTCGCCCTTTCAGGGCTTGGGCCCTAAATATAGCTGCGAGCAGCGATTACGGGCCCAAGCCGGTGGCACCGCAACCCCGGTGCCTTTAGTTACCTAAAGGCACCGGGGTGGCGGTACCGCCGGCTTTGGCCCTCCATCGCTGCTCGCAGCTATATTTATATATATATATATATATATATATATATTTATATATATATATATATATACATACATACATACATACATACATACACACACATACATATATATGTATATATATATATATATATATATATATATATATTATTGTTCAAAAGTTTGGGGTCAGTAAGATTTTTAATGTTTTTAGGAGAAGTCTCTTCTGCTCACCAAGGCTGCATTTATTGATTAAAAATACAAACAAAAACAGTAATATTGTGAAATATTATTCCAATTTAAAACAGCTGTTTTCAATTTTTAAATATTTTACATAGTAATTCATTTCTGTGATCAAAGTTGAGTTTTCAGCATCATTACTCCAGTCTTCAGTGTCACATGATCCTTCAGAAATCATACTAATATGATGATTGATGCTCAATAAATATTCATTATTATTTTCAATGTTGAAAACAGTTGTGTACAGATTTTTTTTTTTTCAAAATGCTTTGATGAATGTAAAGTTCAAAAGAACAGCATATATTTCAAATATATATATATTTTAACATTATAAATGTCTTTACTGTAACTGTTGATCAGTTTAACTCATCCTTCATAAATAAAAGTACTGATTTATTTTATTTATTTCCCCAAAAAATAAAATTAATTATTACTAACCCAAAACTTTTGAGCGGTAGTGTTTAACGTTACAAAAACTTTAGATTTCAGATAAATGCTGTTCTTCTGAACTTTCTATTCATCAAAGACTGTACACAACTGTTTTCGACATTTAAAATAATAATGAATGTTTCTTGAGTATCAATCATCATATTAGAATAATTTCTGAAGGATCATGTGACAGTGACGACTGGAGTAATGATGCTGAAAACTCAGCTTTGATCACAGGAATAAATAACAGTTTAAAATATATTAAAATAGAAAGCAGCTGTTTTAAATTGGAATAATATTTTACAATATTACTGTTTTTGTTTGTATTTTTAATCAAATAAATGCAGCCTTGGTGAGCAGAAGAAACTTCTCTGTTATGTGCGCGCCACAGACTGCACGCACGTCCGCTTAGAGTTCCGCCATTTGCCTTCCGTCAATATTACGTTATTAGAAAAATATTTTTTTAGAGAATCGATTTTTTGACATTTGTGAATCGATTCATAATCGTCCACGTCCGCATCGCGATGCATCTAAGAATAATTTTTTTCTCCCACCCCTAGATTTCATACAACAGGTTAATAAACAGTTACAATTAAGTCACTTACATTTTAGATGCAATGTTGACTGTTTTTGTTCTGTTTCAGCAGCGAAAATAGTTAAACAAAGATCACGGCAGAACCATCACGCATCACGTGTTTTCTCATAACTGAACGATTCAGCATTTTTAACGAATCGGTTGACTCAAAGATTGAATGATCAATCCATAAACATCTGTCTTAATCATGATCAACTCATTCGAACAAATCGTTTGAACGAATGAATCAATGACTCGCTTATTAAGATGGATGCCTGGCGACACCTAATGGCGGTTTAGTGTTGTTTAAAAGCATCATTCTTTCCCACATGTGTGTGATTTGTGTGTGCAACATTATCATTATTTTTCTTACACTATTATATTAGCGATTTAAAAGCACCCACTCGTGTCACACGTCGATTAACCGGTGGGAAAATATCCTCAGACACATACCTAATACATGTATATTTAAATACAATATTGGCCTACCTGGTAAAAAGTTTTATATACTATTTTGATGTCCTTTTGGACACAAGAGGGCAGTATAGCCCTATGTTTGCTTTTTTGTTGAACCAAATAGCACTAAATAGCCTGTTTTAACTTTTTCATTCTTCTTGAATTGCAAAAACAGAATAAAATGGGTTTAGTTGTGATATTTGTATACTTTTATATAGAAATAAATGGTATATAATTACATTTTTAGAAGATTTTTAGTGTTTCCTTTTTGGACATTATTTAATCCCTCGCCATAGCAAAACCGTTTGAGATATTTATTATCCATTCACAATTTAGCATATTTAATGTAGTTTCATCATGTTGAAAAAGTTTGGTACGAATAAAATAAATAGTTTAAGAGGAGTGGCTAAAAATTCAGAGGCTGATTTTGCAAAAAAATCCACATTCAGACCAAAATATCTGACTTCCTGATGGCCAGAGCTATTGAATGTAAATTAGAAAGTTGTCCGGCTTGATGAGAACAATATACAAACTATTTTTTCTTTACTGTAGTTAAAACTAACCCCCCCACTTTTGTCAAAAGCATGTTGAAAGTGACACACTTCCTGCTGCCAGTTGGTGGCGCTATAACTTTGACTCACAATAGCTACATCCATCTGATCGGCCTCTTACCACGAACACACTGCTGAAGTTTCATCAAGATCAGTTAATGTATGCAGAAGTTATTCCACTTCCGTGTTTCTCTTTTCTCGCCATAAATTCGATTCCTCGCCACAGCCAAACCGTTCGAGATATCAAAAATCCGTCCGCAATTTAGCATCCTCAAAGTCTTGACTACATGCACACCGAGTTTGAAGGGGACACGGTGAATTTTCTAGGAGGAGTATTTCACATTCCACAGCAAGCGTTTTCCAAACAACCCATAATAGCCGACTTCCTGTTGGGCTGGCGTAAAACTTGACCGGGGTAAAGTTGTTCGGCCCGATGAGATCTAAATGTGTACCGAGTTTCATATTAATTCATGCGAGCGTGTTTGATATATGGATCAAGTTTTAGAACCCCGTTCAAGGGGGCGCTGTTGAGCCCCCCAGCCACGCCCGGGTACCAGCATCAGCCCGGCCCTGATGGCCGTGGGTTCTGACCTGTGTGCAAAGTTTCAAGAGTTTTTGAGCACGTTAAGGACCCCAAAAGCCCCTGAAACCTTGATTAACAATATAAAAGCAATAGTCAAATCCCCCCTCCCCTTTCAGGGCTTGGGCCCTAATAATAATAATAATAATAATCCTACCGAAAACAATAGGGCCTTCGCCCTTTCAGGGCTTGGGCCCTAATAATAATAATCCTTACGAAAACAATAGGGCTCTGCGCCCTTTCAGGGCTTGGGCCCTAATAATAATAATAATAATCCTAACGAAAACAATAGGGCCTTCGCCCTTTCAGGGCTTGGGCCCTAATAATAATAATCCTACCGAAAACAATAGGGCCTTCGCCCTTTCAGGGCTTGGGCCCTAATAATCCTACCGGAAACAATAGGGCCTTCGCCCTTTCAGGGCTTGGGCCCTAATAATCCTAACGAAAACAATAGGGCTCTGCGCCCTTTCAGGGCTTGGGCCCTAATAATAATAATAAACAATAATCCTACCGAAAACAATAGGGCCTTCGCCCTTTCAGGGCTTGGGCCCTAATAATCCTTACGGAAACAATAGGGCCTTCGCCCTTTCAGGGCTTGGGCCCTAATAAAATTGTATGTGTATATATATGTTTTAGAGGCATGTTAAATCATTAGATTTTCTGCATTAGATACAAACTGATTTTTATGGTTTTCAATTGGATTAGTTACTGAATGTTTATTGCCATGACATTGGGTTGGAGGAAGATTTGTTTTTAGAAACTTTAATAACCTTTTGTATTCTCAGCTTACTGTAAGTTAGTTTTGGACAGTTTTCACTGACTTACTAGCAGCTCTTTATATTTTAATGAAAACTTAAAAGTAGCACAAATCAGGTAGTGTTAAAGACACCTTTATTCTGCTGGAGGGTTCACACTAGAACAGAGTTTTAGACATTCAGCATTTTGGGTGATATACCAATGGGCAAATATGACAATTTAGTAAATTGTTTCTATGATGCCTGTAACCATGCAGTGCCACTTTGTTATCAGGGCTTGGGCCCTAATAATCCTTACGGAAACAATAGGGCCTTCGCCCTTTCAGGGCTTGGGCCCTAATAATAATAATAATAATTAAAGCTGCAAGCAGCGATGAAAGGGCCCTCGCACCCGTGCCATCAACACTCGGTGGCTTTAGGAAGACAGAGCATGGTTGGGAAATGTACATTTAAGGAGGTATATATAGTAAGAGTATGTCAAAGTCAGTTACAAAATGTTTTGTATAATGGTGATAATAGCATGCTTCATTCAAGTTCAAGTTCAAGTTCAAAGAGTTTATTGTCATGTGCACAGACAGAAAACATGTTTCCCTGTACAATGAAATTCTTACTTTGCCGTCCACATTAAATGTCATAAAATAAATACAATAAATACAATGTCATACAAAAATAAAAATAGCAAAAAGAAAAATTTCTTAATAGTGAATTTCTTAATAAAAGCAATAAAAGTGAGATAGTGCAGTTAAATAGAGCAATAAAATTATGTCCATGGTTGCAAACTCCTATCAACTGTTTAGGAGTCTAATGGCAGAAGGAAAAAAAGAGTTCTTCAGTCTTGAAGTCCTGCATTTCACACTTCTATACCTCCGTCCTGAGGGTAGAAGTGTGAACAGTCCGTGCTGGGGATGGGAGGGGTCTTTGAGGATGGAAGCAGCTCTCCTGATGACCCTGCGGTGGTATATGCTCTCTAGAGAGGGCAATGGAGTCCTGGTAATCTTCTGTGCAGTCTTCACCACTCTCTGCAGGCGTTTACGGTCCATGACAGTAGTGCTGCCGTACCACACAGTGATGCAATTAGTCAGGACACTCTCGATAACACAACTGTAGAAGTTGTTGAGGATATTAGGTGACATGCCAAATCTCCTCAGCCTCCTCAGAAAATACAGCCGCTGTTGGGCCTTCTTAACCAGCTGTGTGACGTGTGGTTTCCAAGTGAGGTCCTCACTAATGTGGACACCCAAGTATTTAAAATTGCTCACCCTCTCCACTTCAAGCTCCCGGATGAACAGTGGCTGATGCATACTCCTCTCCTTTCTCATGTCCACTATCATTTCCTTCGTCTTCTCCGTGTTGAGGATGAGATTATTGTCACCACACCATGACACCAGACTGGCCACCTCCCTCCTGTAAGCTGCCTCATCGCCGCCAGCAATACGTCCTATCACTGCGGTGTCGTCCGCGAACTTCAGGATGATGTTGTCCTTGTGGGAGGCGACACAGTCGTAGGTGAACAGGGTGTAGAGAATGGGGCTAAGTACACAACCCTGTGGAGTGCCAATGTTTGTGATGATTCTGGCTGAAGTCCTATTACCGATCCTGACCGACTGAGGCCTGCCAGTCAGGAAATCTAGGAGCCAGTCACAGAGTGTGGGGTGCAGACCAAGTGTGGACAATTTGTGAGTGAGTTTATGGGGAATGACCGTATTGAAGGCAGAGCTGTAGTCGATGAAGAGTATCCTTAGGTATGAATCCTTATTTTCCAGATGAGAGAGGGAATAGTGGATGGCAGCAGCAATGGCATCAGAAGTGGACCTATTGGGCCGGTAGGCATACTGCAGGGGGTCAAGAGTGTCTGGTATGCTGTTCTGAATGTGGGCCAGCACCACTCTCTCGAAACACTTCATGATGATCGGAGTGAGTGCCACTGGCCTATAATCATTCAGGCAGGTGGGTGTGCTCTTTTTAGGCAGGGGGACAATGATCGTGGTCTTAAAGCACAAAGGAACAGTGCACTGGCTGAGGGAAAGGTTAAAGATGGAGGTAAGAACATCAACTAGCTCATTGGCACATGTTCTGAGGGCCTGCCCAGGGATGTTGTCTGGTCCTGCTGCTTTGCGGGGGTTGATCTTCCTCAGAGCTTTGTGTACCTGGGTTGTTGAGACCGATGGTGGGGGGAAGGCGGATTGGGTGGTCCATGTGTACGTGGGCCCTCTTTCTGCAGTGTGGCTGGGGGCCTCAAAGCGGGTGTAAAATGTATTGAGGTCATCCGGCAGGCTGTCTGTTAAGATGATATATGACTCAGCTAAGTGTTGCTAGCATGTTTAGTCTGTTTCTAGCATGCTTAGTACACAATAATTATGTGGTTAGTACTGCATTACTGTGTTAACCATGTCAGTTTCTGTTGCCAGTAGGTGGCGTTATGACTATAACTGAATATGAGCATGGATGTGTGTTCAGGACAGAACTCTTATCAAACGTGTGAAGTTTGGTGCAAATTAGACATTGCCTTCTTGAGTAACAACAAAGTCATGTTTCATTGAATTAGCATGCTTTAGCACTTAGCTAAGCATTGTTAGCATGTTTTAACATGTTTCTAGCATGTTTAGAACTCAATGGCATTTTTAACATGTTGCTAGAACGGCATCAACGTGTTAAACATGTCACTTCCTGTTGCCAGTAGGTGGCGCTATTACTATAACTGAACATTCTCATGTAGATGTGTTCAGGCCATGATTCTTATCAAAAGTGTGAAGTTTGGGGCAGATTGGACATTCCATGCCTGAGTTACAGCAAATTCATATTTAATTGCAGTAATATCATTCTTTAGCACTTAGCTAAGTGTTTGCTAGTATGTTTTAGCATGTCTCTAGTATGTTGGTAGGATGTTTAGCACCTACTGGCATTTTTTTATATGTTATTAGGAGTCAAGAACAGTGTTAAACGTCACTTCCTGTTGCCAGCAGGTGGCGCTATGACTATAACTAAATATGAGCATGGACATGTGTTCAAGAGATAACTCTTATCAAACGTGTGAAGTTTGGGGTAGATTGTACATTGCCTTCTTGAGTAACAACAAAGTCCTGTTTCATTGAATTAGCATGCTTTAGCACTTAGCTAAGTATTGCTAGCATGTTTTAACATGTTTCTAGCATGTTTAGAACTCAATGGCATTTTTAACATGTTGCTAGAACGGCATCAACGTGTTAAACATGTCACTTCCTGTTGCCAGTAGGTGGCGCTATTACTGTAACTGAATTTGAGCATAGACATGTGTTCAGGCCATGATTCTTATCAAACGTGTGAAGTTTGGGGCAGATTGGACATTCCGTGCCTGAGTTACAGCAAATTCCTATTTAATTGCAGTAATAGCATGCTTTAGCACTTAGCTAAGTGTTTGCTAGCATGTTTCTAGTATGTTGATAACCTGTTTAGCACTTGCTGGCTCTTTTTTATATGTTATTAGGAGACCACAACACTGTTAAACATGTCACTTCCTGTTGACAGCAGGTGGCGCTATTACTATAACTGAATATTCTCATGTAGATGTGTTCAGGCCATGACTCTTATCAAACGTGTGAAGTTTGGGGCAGATTGGACATTCCATGCCTGTGTTACAGCAAATTCCTATTAAATTGCAGCAATAGCATGCTTTAGCACTTAGCTAAGTGTTTGCTAGCATGTTTTAGCATGTTTCTAGTATGTTGTTAGCATGTTTAGCACTTGCTGGCACTTTTTTATATGTTTTTATATGTCCACAACAGTGTTTAACATGTCACTTCCTGTTGCCAGCAGGTGGCACTATGACTGTAACTGAATATGAGCATGGTCATGTGTTCAGGACAGAATGTTTATTAAAAGTGTGAAGTTTGGCGCAGATTGGACATTGCCTTCTTGAGTAACAACAACATCCTGTTTCATTGAATTAGCATGCTTTAGCACTTAGCTAAGTATTGCTAGCATGTTTTAACATGTTTCTAGCATGTTTAGAAGTCAATGGCATTTTTAACATGTTGCTAGAATGGCATCAACGTGTTAAACATGACACTTCCTGTTACCAGTAGGTGGCGCTATTACTATAACTGAATATTCTCATGTAGATGTGTTCAGGACAGAACGCTTATCAAAAGTGTGAAGTTTGGGGCAGATTGGACATTCCATGCCTGAGTTACAGCAAATTCCTATTTAATTGCAATAATAGCATGCTTTAGCACTTAGCTAAGAGTTTGCTAGCATGTTTTAGCATGCTTCTAGTATGTTGTTAGCATGTTTAGCACTTGCTGGCACTTTTTTATATGTTATTAGGAGTCCATAACAGTGTTAAACATGTCACTTCCTGTTGCCAGCAGGTGGCGCTATGACTATAACTGAATATGAGCATGGTCATGTGTTCAGGACAGAACTCTTATCAAACGTGTGAAGTTTGGGGCAGATTGGACATTCCATGCCTGAGTTACAGCAACTTCCTGTTTCATGGCGAAACATCGAAATTTGTCAGGCCGCCGAGGACCCGCCCTTCGACGAAAACTCAAGATCTTCGCAATTTAACGTCGCAAAGGCCTTAAGATTACACTCACCAAATTTGAAGATGATCAGATTAAAACTGTAGGAGGAGTTCGTTAAAGTATGAGGCCTGAAAATGGCAAAAACTGCACAAAAATCTGAGAGGAAGTTCAAAATGGCTGACTTCCTGTTGTGTTTAGGGCTACGCTCCAAGAGACTTTTTGGTAGGTATTAGGTCATTACATGTATGTACCGAATTTCGTGCACATACGTGGAACGTTGCGGGAGGCGCACTCCGTTGAACTTTTATAGGTGGCGCTATCGAGCCATTTTGCCCTGTCCAATTCTGAAACCTATATCAGATGTAAATTTTCGCCAGTTCTGACGCGTGTGCAAAGTTTCGTGAGTTTTCGAGCATGTTTAGGCCCTCAAAAATGCAATTGAATGCGGAGAATAATAATAATAATAATAATAACAAGCAGCGATGAAAGGGCCCTCGCACCCGTGCCATCAACACTCAGTGGCTTTAGGAAGACAGAGCATGGTTGGGCAATGTACATTTAAGGAGGTATATATAGTAAGAGTATGTCAAAGTCAGTTACTAAATGTTTTGTATAATGGGGATAATAGCATGCTTCATGACTCAGCTAAGTGTTGCTAGCATGTTTAGTATGTGTCTAGCATGCTTAGTACACAATAATTATGTTGTTAGTACTGCATTACTGTGTTAACCATGTCAGTTTCTGTTGCCAGTAGTTGGGGCTATGTCTATATCTGAATATTGCTATGTAGATGTGTTCAGTGCAGGACTTTTATCAAACATGTGAAGTTTGGGGCAGATTGGACATTGTATGCTTGAGTTACAACAACTTCCTTTAGCATTTCTAGCATGTTTTATGATGTTTCTAGCATTTTACATATTAATTTTGGGGTAGATTGGACATTGCATTCCTGAGTTACAGCAAATTCATATTTAATTGCAGTAATATCATGCTTTAGCACTTAGCTAAGTGTTTGCTAGTATGTTTTAGCATGTCTCTAGTATGTTGGTAGGATATTTAGCACCTACTGGCATTTTTTTATATGTTATTAGGAGTCCAGAACAGTGTTAAACGTCACTTCCTTTTGCCAGCAGGCGGCGCTATGACTATAACTGAATATGAGCATGGACATGTGTTCAAAAGATAACTCTTATCAAACGTGTGAAGTTTGGGGTAGATTGGACATTTTATGCTTAAATTACAACAACTTCCTTGAGCTTTTATAGCATGCTTTAGAACTTAGCTAAGTGTTGCTAGCATGTTTCTTGCATGTTACATATTAAGTTTGGGGTAGATTGAACATCCCATGCCTGTGTTACAACAAATTCCCATTTAATTGCAGTAATATCATGATTTAACACTTATCTAAGTGATTGATAGCATGTTTTAGCATGTTTCTAGTATGTTGTTAGCATGTTTAGCACATGCTGGCACTTTTTTATATGTTAGTAGGAGTCCACAACAGTGTTTAACATGTCACTTCCTGTTGCCAGCAGGTGGCGCTATGACTGTAACTGAATATGAGCATGGTCATGTGTTCAGGACAGAACGCTTATCAAAAGTGTGAAGTTTGGGGCAGATTGGACATTGCCTTCTTGAGTAACAACAACATCCTGTTTCATTGAATTAGCATGCTTTAGCACTCAGCTAAGTTTTGCTAGCATGTTTTAACATGTTTCTAGCATGTTTAGAAGTCAATGGCATTTTTAACATGTTGCTAGAACGGCATCAACGTGTTAAACATGACACTTCCTTTTACCAGTAGGTGGCACTATTACTATAACTGAATATTCTCATGTAGATGTGTTCAGGCCATGACTCTTATCAAACGTGTGAAGTTTGGGGCAGATTGGACATTCCGTGCCTGAGTTACAGCAAATTCCTATTTAATTGCAGTAATAGCATGCTTTAGCACTAAGCTAAGTGTTTGCTAGCATGTTTTAGCATGCGTCTAGTATGTTGTTAGCATGTTTAGCACTTGCTGGCACTTTTTTATATGTTATCAGGAGTTCACAACAGTGTTTAACATGTCACTTCCTGTTGCCAGCAGGTGGCGCTATGACTGTAACTGAATATGAGCATGGTCATGTGTTCAGGACAGAACGCTTATCAAAAGTGTGAAGTTTGGGGCAGATTGGACATTGCCTTCTTGAGTAACAACAACATCCTGTTTCATTGAATTAGCATGCTTTAGCACTCAGCTAAGTTTTGCTAGCATGTTTTAACATGTTTCTAGCATGTTTAGAAGTCAATGGCATTTTTAACATGTTGCTAGAACGGCATCAACGTGTTAAACATGACACTTCCTGTTACCAGTAGGTGGCGCTATTACTATAACTGAATAATCTCATGTAGATGTGTTCAGGCCATGACTCTTATCAAACGTGTGAAGTTTGGGGCAGATTGGACATTCCGTGCCTGAGTTACAGCAAATTCCTATTTAATTGCAGTAATAGCATGCTTTAGCACTTAGCTAAGTGTTTGCTAACATGTTTTAGCATGTGTCTAGTATGTTGTTAGCATGTTTAGCACTTGCTGGCACTTTTTTATATGTTATCAGGAGTCCATAACAGTGTTAAACATGTCACTTCCTGTTGCCAGCAGGTGGCGCTATGACTATAACTGAATATGAGCATGGCCATGTGTTCAGGACAGAACTCTTATCAAACGTGTGAAGTTTGGGGCAGATTGGACATTCCATGCCTGAGTTACAGCAACTTCCTGTTTCATGGCGAAACATCGAAATTTGTAAGGCCGCCGAGGACCCGCCCTTCGACGAAAACTCAAGATCTTCGCAATTTAACGTCGCAAAGGCCTTAAGATTACACTCACCAAATTTGAAGATGATCAGATTAAAACTGTAGGAGGAGTTCGTTAAAGTACGAGGCCTGAAAATGGCAAAAACTGCACAAAAATCTGAGAGGAAGTTCAAAATGGCTGACTTCCTGTTGTGTTTAGGGCTATGCTCCAAGAGACTTTTTTGTAGGTATTAGGTCATTACACGTATGTACCGAATTTCGTGCACGTACGTTGAACGTTGCGGGAGGCGCACTCCGTTGAACTTTTATAGGTGGCGCTATCGAGCCATTTTGCCCCGTCCAATTCTGAAACCTATATCAGATGTAAATTTTCGCCAGTTCTGACGCGTGTGCAAAGTTTCGTGAGTTTTCGCGCATGTTTAGGCCCTCAAAAATGCAATTCAATGCGGAGAAGAATAATAATAATAATAATTAAAGCTGCAAGCAGCGATGAAAGGGCCCTCGCACCCGTGCCATCAACACTCGGTGGCTTTAGGAAGACAGAGCATGGTTGGGAAATGTACATTTAAGGAGGTATATATAGTAAGAGTATGTCAAAGTTAGTAACAAAATGTTTTGTATAATGGTGATAATAGCATGCTTCATGACTCAGCTAAGTGTTGCTAGCATGTTTAGTCTGTTTCTAGCATGCTTAGTACACAATAATTATGTGGTTAGTACTGCATTACTGTGTTAACCATGTCAGTTTCTGTTGCCAATAGGTGGCGTTATGACTATTGCTGAATATGAGCATGGATGTGTGTTCAGGACAGAACTCTTATCAAACGTGTGAAGTTTGGTGCAAATTGGAAATTGCCTTCTTGAGTAACAAAAAAGTCATGTTTCATTGAATTAGCATTCTTTAGCACTTAGCTAAGCATTGTTAGCATGTTTTAACATGTTTCTAGCATGTTTAGAACTCAATGGCATTTTTAACATGTTGCTAGAACGGCATCAACGTGTTAAACATGTCACTTCCTGTTGCCAGTAGGTGGCGCTATTACTATAAATGAACATTCTCATGTAGATGTATTCAGGCCATGACTCTTATCAAAAGTGTGAAGTTTGGGGCAGATTGGACATTCCATGCCTGAGTTACAGCAAATTCCTATTTAATTGCAATAATAGCATGCTTTAGCACTTAGCTAAGAGTTTGCTAGCATGTTTTAGCATGTTTATAATATGTTGTTAGCATGTTTAAAACTTGCTGGCACTTTTTTATATGTTATTAGGAGTCCATAACAGTGTTAAACATGTCACTTCCTGTTGCCAGCAGGTGGCGCTATGTCTGTAACTGAATATAAGCATGGTCATGTGTTCAGGACAGAACGCTTATCAAAAGTGTGAAGTTTGGGGCAGATTGGACATTCCATGCCTGAGTTACAGCAAATTCATATTTAATTGCAGTAATATCATTCTTTAGCACTTAGCTAAGTGTTTGCTAGTATGTTTTAGCATGTCTCTAGTATGTTGGTAGGATGTTTAGCACCTACTGGCATTTTTTTATATGTTATTAGGAGTCAAGAACAGTGTTAAACATCCCTTCCTGTTGCCAGCAGGTGGCGCTATGACTATAACTAAATATGAGCATGGACATGTGTTCAAGAGATAACTCTTATCAAACGTGTGAAGTTTGGGGTAGATTGTACATTGCCTTCTTGAGTAACAACAAAGTCCTGTTTCATTGAATTAGCATGCTTTAGCACTTAGCTAAGTATTGCTAGCATGTTTTAATATGTTTCTAACATGTTTAGAACTCAATGGCATTTTTAACATGTTGCTAGAATGGCATCAACGTGTTAAACATGACACTTCCTGTTACCAGTAGGTGGCGCTATTACTATAACTGAATTTGAGCATAGACATGTGTTCAGGCCATGATTCTTATCAAACGTGTGAAGTTTGGGGCAGATTGGACATTCCATGCCTGGGTTACAGCAAATTCCTATTTAATTGCAATAATAGCATGCTTTAGCACTTAGCTAAGAGTTTGCTAGCATGTTTTAGCATGCTTCTAGTATGTTGTTAGCATGTTTAGCACTTGCTGGCACTTTTTTATATGTTATTAGGAGTCCATAACAGTGTTAAACATGTCACTTCCTGTTGCCAGCAGGTGGCGCTATGACTGTAACTGAATATGAGCATGGTCATGTGTTCAGGACAGAATGCTTATCAAAAGTGTGAAGTTTGGGGCAGATTGGACATTCCATGCCTGAGTTACAGCAACTTCCTGTTTCATGGCGAAACATCGAAATTTGTCAGGCCGCCGAGGACCCGCCCTTTGACGAAAACTCAAGATCTTCGCAATTTAACGTCGCAAAGGCCTTAAGATTACACTCACCAAATTTGAAGATGATCAGATTAAAACTGTAGGAGGAGTTCGTTAAAGTACGAGGCCTGAAAATGGCAAAAACTGCACAAAAATCTGAGAGGAAGTTCAAAATGGCTGACTTCCTGTTGTGTTTAGGGCTATGCTTCAAGAGACTTTTTTGTAGGTATTAGGTCATTACACGTATGTACCGAATTTCGTGCACGTACGTGGAACGTTGCGGGAGGCGCACTCCGTTGAACTTTTATAGGTGGCGCTATCGAGCCATTTTGCCCCGTCCAATTCTGAAACCTATATCAGATGTAAATTTTCGCCAGTTCTGACGCGTGTGCAAAGTTTCGTGAGTTTTCGAGCATGTTTAGGCCCTCAAAAATGCAATTCAATGCGGAGAAGAAGAAGAAGAAGAATAATAATAATAATAATAATAAACAGAGCAATTCCAAGAGGGTCCTCACACCATCGGTGCTCGGGCCCTAATAAACAGAGCAATTCCAAGAGGGTCCTCACACCATCGGTGCTCGGGCCCTAATAAAGCTGCAAGCAGCGATGAAAGGGCCCTCGCACCCGTGCCATCAACACTCGGTGGCTTTAGGAAGACAGAGCATGGTTGGGAAATGTACATTTAAGGAGGTATATATAGTAAGAGTATGTCAAAGTCAGTTACAAAATGTTTTGTATAATGGTGATAATAGCATGCTTCATGACTCAGCTAAGTGTTGCTAGCATGTTTAGTCTGTTTCTAGCATGCTTAGTACACAATAATTATGTGGTTAGTACTTCATTACTGTGTTAACCATGTCAGTTTCTGTTGCCAGTAGGTGGCGTTATGACTATAACTGAATATGAGCATGGATGTGTGTTCAGGACAGAACTCTTATCAAACGTGTGAAGTTTGGTGCAAATTGGAAATTGCCTTCTTGAGTAACAACAAAGTCATGTTTCATTGAATTAGCATTCTTTAGCACTTAGCTAAGCATTGTTAGCATGTTTTAACATGTTTCTAGCATGTTTAGAACTCAATGGCATTTTTAACCATTGAACGTCTAGAACGGCATCAACGTGTTAAACATGTCACTTCCTGTTGCCAGCAGGTGGCGCTATTACTATAACTGAATATTCTCATGTAGATGTGTTCAGGCCATGACTCTTATCAAACGTGTGAAGTTTGGGGCAGATTGGACATTCCATGCCTGTGTTACAGCAAATTCCAATTTAATTGCAGCAATAGCATGCTTTAGCACTTAGCTAAGTGTTTGCTAGCATGTTTTAACATGTTTCTAGTATGTTGTTAGCATGTTTAGCACTTGCTGGCACTTTTTTTATATGTTTTTATGTCCACAACAGTGTTTAACATGTCACTTCCTGTTGCCAGCAGGTGGCACTATGACTGTAACTGAATATGAGCATGGTCATGTGTTCAGGACAGAACGTTTATTAAAAGTGTGAAGTTTGGCGCAGATTGGACATTGCCTTCTTGAGTAACAACAACATCCTGTTTCATTGAATTAGCATGCTTTAGCACTTAGCTAAGTATTGCTAGCATGTTTTAAAATGTTTCTAGCATGTTTAGAAGTCAATGGCATTTTTAACATGTTGCTAGAATGGCATCAACGTGTTAAACATGACACTTCCTGTTACCAGTAGGTGGCGCTATTACTATAACTGAATATTCTCATGTAGATGTGTTCAGGACAGAACGCTTATCAAAAGTGTGAAGTTTGGGGCAGATTGGACATTCCATGCCTGAGTTACAGCAAATTCCTATTTAATTGCAATAATAGCATGCTTTAGCACTTAGCTAAGAGTTTGCTAGCATGTTTTAGCATGCTTCTAGTATGTTGTTAGCATGTTTAGCACTTGCTGGCACTTTTTTATATGTTATTAGGAGTCCATAACAGTGTTAAACATGTCACTTCCTGTTGCCAGCAGGTGGCGCTATGACTGTAACTGAATATGAGCATGGTCACGTGTTCAGGACAGAACGCTTATCAAAAGTGTGAAGTTTGGGGCAGATTGGACATTCCATGCCTGAGTTACAGCAACTTCCTGTTTCATGGCGAAACATCGAAATTTGTCAGGCCGCCGAGGACCCGCCCTTTGACGAAAACTCAAGATCTTCGCAATTTAACGTCGCAAAGGCCTTAAGATTACACTCACCAAATTTGAAGATGATCAGATTAAAACTGTAGGAGGAGTTCGTTAAAGTACGAGGCCTGAAAATGGCCAAAACTGCACAAAAATCTGAGAGGAAGTTCAAAATGGCTGACTTCCTGTTGTGTTTAGGGCTATGCTCCAAGAGACTTTTTTGTAGGTATTAGGTCATTACATGTATGTACCGAATTTCGTGCACGTACGTGGAACATTGCGGGAGGCGCACTCCGTTGAACTTTTATAGGTGGCGCTATCGAGCCGTTTTGCCCCGTCCAATTCTGAAACCTATATCAGATGTAAATTTTCGCCAGTTCTGACGCGTGTGCAAAGTTTCGTGAGTTTTCAAGCATGTTTAGGCCCTCAAAAATGCAATTCAATGCGGAGAAGAATAATAATAATAATAATTAAAGCTGCAAGCAGCGATGAAAGGGCCCTCGCACCCGTGCCATCAACACTCGGTGGCTTTAGGAAGACAGAGCATGGTTGGGAAATGTACATTTAAGGAGGTATATATAGTAAGAGTATGTCAAAGTCAGTTACAAAATGTTTTGTATAATGGTGATAATAGCATGCTTCATGACTCAGCTAAGTGTTGCTAGCATGTTTAGTGTGTTTCTAGCATGCTTAGTACACAATAATTATGTGGTTAGTACTGCATTAGTGTGTTAACCATGTCAGTTTCTGTTGCCAGTAGGTGGCGTTATGACTATAACTGAATATGAGCTTGGATGTGTGTTCAGGACAGAACTCTTATCAAACGTGTGAAGTTTGGTGCAAATTGGACATTGCCTTCTTGAGTAACAACAAAGTCATGTTTCATTGAATTAGCATGCTTTAGCACTTAGCTAAGCATTGTTAGCATGTTTTAACATGTTTCTAGCATGTTTAGAACTCAATGGCATTTTTAACATGTTGCTAGAACGGCATCAACGTGTTAAACATGTCACTTCCTGTTGCCAGTTGGTGGCGCTATTACTATAATTGAACATTCTCATGTAGATGTGTTCAGGCCATGACTCTTATCAAAAGTGTGAAGTTTGGGGCAGATTGGACATTCCATGCCTGAGTTACAGCAAATTCCTATTTAATTGCAATAATAGCATGCTTTAGCACTTGGCTAAGAGTTTGCTAGCATGTTTTAGCATGTTTCTAGTATGTTGTTAGCATGTTTAACACTTGCTGGCACTTTTTTATATGTTATTAGGAGTCCATAACAGTGTTGAACATGTCACTTCCTGTTGCCAGCAGGTGGCGCTATGACTGTAACTGAATATAAGCATGGTCATGTGTTCAGGACAGAACGCTTATCAAAAGTGTGAAGTTTGGGGCAGATTGGACATTCCATGCCTGAGTTACAGCAAATTCATATTTAATTGCAGTAATATCATTCTTTAGCACTTAGCTAAGTGTTTGCTAGTATGTTTTAGCATGTTTCTAGTATGTTGGTAGGATGTTTAGCACCTACTGGCATTTTTTTTATATGTTATTAGGAGTCAAGAACAGTGTTAAACGTCACTTCCTGTTGCCAGCAGGTGGCGCTATGACTATAACTAAATATGAGCATGGACATGTGTTCAAGAGATAACTCTTATCAAACGTGTGAAGTTTGGGGTAGATTGTACATTGCCTTCTTGAGTAACAACAAAGTCCTGTTTCATTGAATTATCATGCTTTAGCACTTAGCTAAGTATTGCTAGCATGTTTTAATATGTTTCTAGCATGTTTAGAACTCAATGGCATTTTTAACATGTTGCTAGAACGGCATCAACGTGTTAAACATGTCACTTCCTGTTGCCAGTAGGTGGCGCTATTACTATAACTGAATTTGAGCATAGACATGTGTTCAGGCCATGATTCTTATCAAACGTGTGATGTTTGGGGCAGATTGGACATTCCATGCCTGGGTTACAGCAAATTCCTATTTAATTGCAGTGATAGCATGCTTTAGCACTTAGCTAAGTGTTTGCTAGCATGTTTCTAGTATGTTACTAACCTGTTTAGCACTTGCTGGCTCTTTTTTATATGTTATTAGGAGACCACAACAGTGTTAAACATGTCACTTCCTGTTGACAGCAGGTGGCGCTATTACTATAACTGAATATTCTCATGTAGATGTGTTCAGGCCATGACTCTTATCAAACGTGTGAAGTTTGAGGCAGATTGGACATTCCTTGCCTGTGTTACAGCAAATTCCTATTTAATTGCAGCAATAGCATGCTTTAGCACTTAGCTAAGTGTTTGCTAGCATGTTTTAGCATTTTTCTAGTATGTTGTTAGCATGTTTAGCACTTGCTGGCACTTTTTTTATGTTTTTATGTCCACAACAGTGTTTAACATGTCACTTCCTGTTGCCAGCAGGTGGCACTATGACTGTAACTGAATATGAGCATGGTCATGTGTTCAGGACAGAACGTTTATTAAAAGTGTGAAGTTTGGCGCAGATTGGACATTGCCTTCTTGAGTAACAACAACATCCTGTTTCATTGAATTAGCATGCTTTAGCACTTAGCTAAGTATTGCTAGCATGTTTTAAAATGTTTCTAGCATGTTTAGAAGTCAATGGCATTTTTAACATGTTGCTAGAATGGCATCAACGTGTTAAACATGACACTTCCTGTTACCAGTAGGTGGCGCTATTACTATAACTGAATGTTCTCATGTAGATGTGTTCAGGACAGAACGCTTATCAAAAGTGTGAAGTTTGGGGCAGATTGGACATTCCATGCCTGAGTTACAGCAAATTCCTATATAATTGCAATAATAGCATGCTTTAGCACTTAGCTAAGAGTTTGCTAGCATGTTTTAGCATGCTTCTAGTATGTTGTTGGCATGTTTAGCACTTGCTGGCACTTTTTTATATGTTATTAGGAGTCCATAACAGTGTTAAACATGTCACTTCCTGTTGCCAGCAGGTGGCGCTATGACTGTAACTGAATATGAGCATGGTCATGTGTTCAGGACAGAACGCTTATCAAAAGTGTGAAGTTTGGGGCAGATTGGACATTCCATGCCTGAGTTACAGCAACTTCCTGTTTCATGGCGAAACATCGAAATTTGTAAGGCCGCCGAGGACCCGCCCTTCGACGAAAACTCAAGATCTTCGCAATTTAACGTCGCAAAGGCCTTAAGATTACACTCACCAAATTTGAAGATGATCAGATTAAAACTGTAGGAGGAGTTCGTTAAAGTACGAGGCCTGAAAATGGCAAAAACTGCACAAAAATCTGAGAGGAAGTTCAAAATGGCTGACTTCCTGTTGTGTTTAGGGCTATGCTCCAAGAGACTTTTTTGTAGGTATTAGGTCATTACACGTATGTACCGAATTTCGTGCACGTACGTGGAACGTTGCGGGAGGCGCACTCCGTTGAACTTTTATAGGTGGCGCTATCGAGCCATTTTGCCCCGTCCAATTCTGAAACCTATATCAGATGTAAATTTTCGCCAGTTCTGACGCGTGTGCAAAGTTTCGTGAGTTTTCGAGCATGTTTAGGCCCTCAAAAATGCGATTCAATGCGGAGAAGAAGAATAATAATAATAATAATAATAATAATAATAAACAGAGCAATTCCAAGAGGGTCCTCACACCATCGGTGCTCGGGCCCTAATAATAAACAGAGCAATTCCAAGAGGGTCCTCACACCATCGGTGCTCGGGCCCTAAATATAGCTGCAAGCAGCCATTACCGGGGCCAAGCACAATCAGATGACAAGACATGCCAACATTGCTGAAAGTGTCAGACCAACTTCGACAATGAGCAATTAAAGACATTTAAAAAGGATTATAGGCAAAATGCCTGAAAAATCAGAGAAACAGTAAATAAAAATATGATTTAATGGATTATCACTTTTGACCAATAGGTGGCGCAGTTACAAAACTGATGTGATGTGGTCAGAGTGAAGTGACAATGACACACAAAGTTTGGTGTCAATATGTCAAGGAATTGCAGAGATAAAGCCTGAATAGTGCTATTAGCATCATGCCTCAACTTTGCTGCTGCGCTATACGAAAACAGTTTTGTCAATCGACACGAAATCCATAACTTTTAGTCGGCACGGTCTGGAGATGACACGATTCGATTTTGGTGAAAATCGGACAAACGGTCTAGGAGGAGTTCGAAAAAGTAGGTTTTGAATGAAAATCAAGATGGCGGACAGGAAGTTAGGCCAAATAAGGTAAACTTGGTATCTATGTTCTCAGCTTGACCCAAGGAATCTACTAAGATGAGTTGCATTACAATAGGCCAATTTATTCAAAAGTTATTAGCAATTTTGGAAATTTTGTTATAACTTTTGACCACTAGGTGGCGCTGTTTCTAAAAATGTTGGGTACCTTCAGGGGATGGTGCAGATGGCACATTCTGAGTTTTGTAATATTACACCAATGCATTTGTTTAGTATAGCATTTTATTTCACAAAACTGTATTGAAGTCAATGGGAATTTCATGTTTTGTTCTATTATAGCGCCACCAAGAGGCTCAGTCACACTATTTTTTTTATGTGTCCTCAGAGTGAGCCCATACATATGTGTGTCAATTTTGGTGAAGATATCTCAATTCGCTTCGGAGTTATAGACATTTATATAAAAAATCACGTAAAAAATGACTGACACATGACTTTGATTGGAATTTACTACCCCTAAACATCAATATTTTTGCATTTGGGCGTTGGCGTGTAGCTATCGACCTATGTTTCCAAACTTCTGACGGTGGTTTCGTCTTGATCGGACTATCGGTTTCGAAGATATAGCCAAATGTTTTTTAAGCGCTAAATCACAACGCTACACAAACCGTAAGGCGAAACCTAGCATGTTTGGTATCGTGGGACTCGGCAACGATTCAGGACTGTAATGAGATGAGTCTCGTGAAAATAAGTCGACCACACCCAAAGTTATAAGCATTTGGGAAAAAAAATTCACCACTAGGTGGCGCTGTTTCGAAAGTTCTCAGGTTCCTTCAGGACATCGTGATGATGACCAATACCAAGTTTCGTAACAATTCGTTCATGCGTTCATAAAATACAGCATTTTAGCACAAAATTCAAAATGGCTGACAGTCAAAATGGCCGATATGGTCAAATTGGATATCAGTCGAATCGGCATGTTGCCCTGAATCTAACGAGACCAATTTTATGATTTTTGGACAAACTGTTCAAAACCTATAAGCAAAAATAGCCATTTTCCATATCTCCGGACCAGTAGGTGGCGCTGCGCCGAAACACAGCATGTAGCCTCAGGTCATACCTGTGATGACATGTACCAAGTTTGGTCTGAATACGATAAACCGTTGCGGAGATAGAGCCCTACGACTGTTTTTGCAGGCGCTACGTAAAATTAGTTTGAGCGTTTTTCGAAAACGGTTTAACGAATCAATTTGAATTCCATAACTTTTTGTCAGCACTGCCTGAAGATGATCTGGTTCAATTTTCGTGTGAATCGGACAAACCGTCTAGGACGAGTTCGAAAAAGTAGGTTTTACGAAAAATTAAAAATGGCGGCCATATTGTTATGACGGAAAATGAAGTCATAGGGTGCAATCGAATCGGCATGAGCTCAGGAATCAGAGGAAAAAAGAATTTTGTTGATTGACCTCACGGTTCAAAAGTTATTAGCAAAATAAAAGTGAAACTTTGGACAGGTGGTGGCGCTAGAGGGAATGACTTAGAAACAACAAAATTGGTGTATTTAATGTTGGGAGAGTCCTCTATCAGAATGTCAATCCAAAACAACTTTCCCGCAATCGGTTCTATGGGCTGCCATAGACACCCAGTCGGAAGAAACGGAAGAATAATAATAAATATAGCTGCAAGCAGCCATTACCGGGGCCAAGCTGAATAAGACGACAAGACATGCCGACATGTCTGAAAGTGTCAGACCAACTGCAACAATGAGCAATTAAAGACATTTAAAGAGGATTTTAGGCAAAATGCCTGAAAAATCATAGAAACAATAAATAAAAATATGATTTGATGGATTATCACTTTCGACCAATAGGTGGCGCAGTTAAAAAACTGATGTGATGTGGTCAGAGTGAAGTTACAATGACACATACAAAGTTTGGTGTCAATATGTCAAGGCATTGCAGAGATAAAGCCTTAATTAATGCTATTAGCATCATGCCTCAACTTTGCTGCTGCGCTATACGAAAACGGTTTCGTCTATCGACACGAAATCCATAACTTTTAGTCGGCACGGTCTGGAGATGATACGATTCGATTTTGGTGAAAATCGGACAAACGGTCTAGGAGGAGTTCGAAAAAGTAGGTTTTGAATGAAAATCAAGATGGCGGACAAGAAGTTTGACCAAATAAGGAAAATTTGGTATCTATGTTCTCGGCTTGACCCAAGGAATCTATTAAGACCAGTGGCATTTACATAGGCCGATGTATTCAAAAGTTATTAGCAGTTTTGGAAATGTTGTTATAACTTTTGACCACTAGGTGGCGCTGTCTCTAAATATTTTGGGTACCTTCAGGGGATGGTGCTGATGGCACATTCTGAGTTTCGTAATATTACACCAATGCATTTGTTTAGTATAGCATTTTATTTCACAAAACTGCATTGAAGTCAATGGGAATTTCATGTTTTGTTCTATTATAGCGCCACCAAGAGGCTCAGTCCCACCATTTTTTTTATGTGTCCTCAGAGTGAGCCCATACATATATGTGTCGATTTTGGTGCAAAAATCTCAATTTGCTTCGGAGTTATAGACATTTATATGAAAAAACACGAAAAAAATGACTGACACATGACTTTGATTGGAAATTAGTACCCCTAAACATCAATATTTTCGCATTTGGGCATTGGCGTTTAGCTATCGACCTATGTTTCCAAACTTCTGACGGTGGTTTCGTCTCGATCGGACTAGCGGTTTCAAAGATATAGCCAAATGTTTTTTAAGCGCTAAATCACAACGCTACACAAACCGTAAGGCAAAACCTAGCATGTTTGGTATCGTAGGACTCGGCAATGATTCAGGAGTCTAAAAAGATGAGTTTCGTGAAAATAAGTCGACCACACCCAAAGTTATAAGCATTTGAAAAAAAAAATTCACCACTAGGTGGCGCTGTTTCGAAACTTCTCAGGCTCATTCAGGGCATTGTGCTGATGACCCATACCACGTTTCGTAACAATCCGTTCATGCGTTCATAAAATACAGAATTTTAGCAAAAAATTCAAAATGGCCGACAGCCAAAATGACCGATATGGTCAAATTGGATATCAGTCGACTCGGCATGTTGCCCTGAATCTAACGAGACCAATTGTATGATTTTTGGACAAACTGTTCAGAAGTTATAAGCAAAAATAGCCATTTTTCATATCTCCGGACCAGTAGGTGGCGCTGCGCCGAAACACAGCATGTAGCCTCAGGTCATGCTTGTGAGTACAAGTACCAAGTTTGGTCTGAATACGATAAACCGTTGCGGAGATACGGCCTTACGACTGTTTTTGCTAGCGCTACGTAAAATGTATTCGTGCGTTTATCGAAAACGGTTTGACGAATCCATTTGAATTCCATAACTTTTTGTCAGCACTACCTGAAGATGATCTGGTTCAATTTTCGTGCAAATCGGACAAACCGTCTAGGACGAGTTCGAAAAAGTAGCTTTTTTTGAAAATTCAAGATGGCGGCCATATTTTTATGACGGCAAATGACGTCATAGGGTGCAATCGAATCGCCATGAGCTCAGGAATCAGTGGAAAAAAGAATTTCGCTGATTGGCCTTACGGTTCAAAAGTTATTAGCAAAATAAAAGTGAAATTTTGGACAGGTGGTGGCGCTAGAGGGAATGACTTAGAAACACCAAAATTGGTGTATTTAATGTTGAGACGGTCCTCTATCAGAATGTCAAACCAAAACAACTTTCCCGCAATCGGTTCTATGGGCTGCCATAGACTCCCAGTCGGAAGAAGGAAGAATAATAATAATAAATATAGCTGCAAGCAGCCATTACCGGGGCCAAGCAGAATAAGACGACAAGACATGCCAACATGTCTGAAAGTGTCAGACCAACTGCGACAATGAGCAATTAAAGACATTTCAAGAGGATTTTTGGCAAAATGCCTGAAAAATCATAGAAACAATAATTAAAAATATGATTTGATGGATTATCACTTTCGACCAATAGGTGGCACAGTTACAAAACTGATGTGATGTGGTCAGAGTGAAGTTACAATGACACATACAAAGTTTGGTGTCAATATGTCAAGGCATTGCAGAGATAAAGCCTTAATTAGTGCTATTAGCATCATGCCTCAACTTTGCTGCTGCGCTATACGAAAACGGTTTTGTCTATCGACACGAAATCCATAACTTTTAGTCGGCACGGTTTGGAGATGATACGATTCGATTTTGGTGAAAATCGGACAAACGGTCTAGGAGGAGTTTGAAAAAGTAGGTTTTGAATGAAAATCAAGATGGCGGACAAGAAGTTTGACCAAATAAGGAAAATTTGGTATCTATGTTCTCGGCTTGACCCAAGGAATCTATTAAGACCAGTGGCATTTTAATAGCCAGATTTATTCAAAAGTTATTAGCCTTTTTGTAAATTTTGTTATAACTTTTGACCACTAGGTGGCGCTGTTTTGAAATATTTTGAGTACCTTCAGGGGAGGGTGCTGAAGGCACATTCTGAGTTTCGTAATATTACACCAATGCATTTGTTTAGTATAGCATTTTATTTCACAAAACTCTATTGAAATCAATGGGAATTTCATGTTTTGTTCTATTATAGCGCCACCAAGAGGCTCAGTCCCACCATTTTTTTTTATGTGTCCTCAGAGTGAGCCCATACATATATGTGTCGATTTTGGTGCAAAAATCTCAATTTTCTTCGGAGTTATAGACATTTATATAAAAAAACACGTAAAAAATGACTGACACATGACTTTGATTGAATATTACTACCCCTAAACATCAATATTTTCGCATTTGGGCATTAGCATTTTGTTAACAAGCTATGATTCCAAACTTCTGACGGTGGTTTCGTCTCGATCGGACAAACGGTTTCGAAGATATAGCCTAATGTTTTTTAAGCGCTAAAACACAACGCTACACAAACCGTAAGGCGAAACCTAGCATGTTTGGTATCGTAGGACTCGGCAACGATTCAGGAGTCTAAAAAGATGAGTTTCGTGAAAATAAGTCGACCACACCCAAAGTTATAAGCATTTGAAAAAAAAAATTCACCACTAGGTGGCGCTGTTTCGAAACTTCTCAGGCTCATTCAGGGCATTGTGCTGATGACCCATACCACGTTTCGTAACAATCCGTTCATGCGTTCATAAAATACAGAATTTTAGCACAAAATTCAAAATGGCCGACAGCCAAAATGACCGATATGGTCAAATTGGATATCAGTCGACTCGGCATGTTGCCCTGAATCTAACGAGACCAATTGTATGATTTTTGGACAAACTGTTCAGAAGTTATAAGCAAAAATAGCCATTTTTCATATCTCCGGACCAGTAGGTGGCGCTGCGCCGAAACACAGCATGTAGCCTCAGGTCATGCTTGTGAGTACAAGTACCAAGTTTGGTCTGAATACGATAAACCGTTGCGGAGATACGGCCTTACGACTGTTTTTGCTAGCGCTACGTAAAATGTATTCGTGCGTTTATCGAAAACGGTTTGACGAATCCATTTGAATTCCATAACTTTTTGTCAGCACTACCTGAAGATGATCTGGTTCAATTTTCGTGCAAATCGGACAAACCGTCTAGGACGAGTTTGAAAAAGTAGCTTTTTTTGAAAATTCAAGATGGCGGCCATATTTTTATGACGGCAAATGACGTCATAGGGTGCAATCGAATCGCCATGAGCTCAGGAATCAGTGGAAAAAAGAATTTCGCTGATTGGCCTTACGGTTCAAAAGTTATTAGCAAAATAAAAGTGAAATTTTGGACAGGTGGTGGCGCTAGAGGGAATGACTTAGAAACACCAAAATTGGTGTATTTAATGTTGAGACGGTCCTCTATCAGAATGTCAAACCAAAACAACTTTCCCGCAATCGGTTCTATGGGCTGCCATAGACTCCCAGTCGGAAGAAGGAAGAATAATAATAATAAATATAGCTGCAAGCAGCAATTATCGGGGCCAAGCGCAAGCAGATGACAGGATATGCCAACATGGCTGAAGGTGTCAGACCATCTGCAACAATGAGCAATTAAATACATTTAAAGAGGATTTTAGGCGAAATGGCTGAAAAATCATATAAAAAGTCATTCAAAATATGATTTAATGGATTATCACTTTCGACCAATAGGTGGCGCAGTTACAAATGTGATGTGATGTGGTCAGAGTGAAGTGACAATGACACATACAAAGTTTGGTGTCAATATGTCAAGGCATTGCAGAGATAAAGCCTGAATAGTGCTTTTAGCATCATGCCTCAAGTTTGCTGCTACGCTATACGAAAACGGTTTCGTCTATAGACACGAAATCCATAACTTTTAGTCAGCACAGTCTGGAGATGATACGATTCGATTTTGGTGAAAATCGGACAAACGGTCTAGGAGGAGTTCGAAAAAGTAGGTTTTGAATGAAAATCAAGATGGCGGACAGGAAGTTTGGCCAAATAAGGAAAACTTGGTATCTATGTTCTCGGCTTGACCCAAGGAATCTATTAAGACCAGTGGTATTTCAGTAGTCAGATTTATTCAAAAGTTATTAGCCTTTATGGAAATGTTGTTATAACTTTTGACCACTAGGTGGCACTGTCTTGAAATATTTTGGGTACCTTCAGGGAATGGTGCTGATGGCACATTTTGAGTTTCGTAATATTACACCAATGCATTTGTTTAGTATAGCATTTTATTTCACAAAACTGTATTGAAGTCAATGGGAATTTCATGTTTTGTTCTATTATAGCGCTACCAAGAGGCTGAGTCCCACCATTTTTTTTACATGTCCTCAGAGTGAGCTCGTACATATGTGTGTCGATTTTGGTGAAAATATCTCAATTCGCTTCGGAGTTATAGACATTTATATGAAAAAACACGTAAAAAATGACTGACACATGACTTTGATTGGAATTTACTACCCCTAAACATCAATATTTTCGCATTTGGGCATTGGCATATAGCTATCGACCTATGTTTCCAAACTTCTGAAGGTGGTTTCGTCTCGATCGGACTAGCGGTTTCGAAGATATAGCCAAATGTTTTTTAAGCGCTAAATCACAACGCTACACAAACCGTAAGGCAAAACCTAGCATGTTTGGTATCGTGGGACTCAGCAACGATTCAGGACTCTAATGAGATGAGTCTCGTGAAAATAAGTCGACCACACCCAAAGTTATAAGCATTTGGAAGCATTTGGGGAAAAAAATTCACCACTAGGTGGCACTGTTTCGAAACTTCTCAGGCTCCTTCAGGGCATCGTGCTGATGATCCATTCCGAGTTTTGTAACGATACATTCACGCGTTCATAAAATACAGCATTTTAGCACATAATTCAAAATGGCCGACAGCCAAAATGGCTGATCGGGGAAAATTGGATATCAGTCGACTCAGCATGATGCCCTGAATCTAACGAGACCACTTTTATGATTTTTGGACAAACCATTCAGAAGTTATAAGCAAAAATAGCCATTTTTCATATCTCCGGACCAGTAGGTGGCACTGTGCCGAAACGCAGCATGTTGCCTCAGGTCATGCTTGTGATGAGATGTACCAAGTTTGGTCTTAATATGATAAAGTGTTGAGGAGATACTGGCTTGTGTCTGTTTTCGCAAGCGCTACGTAAAATTTGTTTGCGCGGTATTCGAGAACGGTTTGATGAATCAACACGAATTCCATAACTTTTTGTCGGCATGGTCTGATGATGATCTGATTCAATTTTCGTGGAAATTGGAGCAACGGCCTAGGAGGAGTTTGAAAAAGTAGGTTTTTCGGAAAATTCAAAATGGCGGAAAAATTATTATGACGAAAAATGACGTCATAGGGTGCAATCGAATCGCCCTGAGCTCAGAAATCAGAGGAAAAAAGAATTTTGTTTCTAGCCCTTGTGGTTCAAAAGTTATTAGCAGAAACATGAGTGAAACTTTGGACAGTTGGTGGCGCTAGAGGGAATGACTTAGACACACCAAAATTGGTGTATTTAATGTTGGGACTGTCCTCTATCAGAATGTCAAACCATTACAACTTTCCCGCAATCGGTTCTATGGGCTGCCATAGACTCCCAGTCGGAACAATGAAGAATAATAATAATAATAATAATAATAATAAGAACGCGAACGAAAACAATAGGTGCCTCCGCACCTTCGGTGCTTGGCCCCTAAATATAGCTGCAAGCAGCAATTACCGGGGCCAAGCAGAATAAGACGACAAGACATGCCAACATGTCTGAAAGTGTCAGACCAACTGCAACAATGAGCAATTATAGACTTTAAAGAGGATTTTATGCAAAATGCCTGAAAAATCATAGAAACAATAATTAAAAATATGATTTTATGGATTATCACTTTCGACCAATAGGTGGCGCAGTTACAAAACTGATGTGATGTGGTCAGAGTGAAGTGACAATGACACATACAAAGTTTGGTGTCAATATGTCAAGGCATTGCAGAGATAAAGCCTGAATAGTGCTATTAGCATCATGCCTCAACTTTGCTGCTGCGCTATACGAAAACGGTTTCGTCTATCGACACGAAATCCATAACTTTTAGTCGGCACGGTCTGGAGATGATACGATTCGATTTTGGTGAAAATCGGACAAACGGTCTAGGAGGAGTTCGAAAAAGTAGGTTTTGACTGAACATCAAGATGGCGGACAGGAAGTTCGGCCAAATAAGGAAAACTTGGTATCTATGTTCTCGGCTTGACCCAAGGAATCTATTAAGACCAGTGGCATTTCAATAGACAGATTTATTCAAAAGTTATTAGCCTTTTTGGAAATTTTGTTATAACTTTTGACCACTAGGTGGCGCTGTCTTGAAATATTTTGGTTGCCTTCAGGGGATGGTGCTGATGACACAATCTGAGTTTCGTAATATTACACCAATGCATTTGTTTAGTATAGCATTTTATTTCACAAAACTGTATTGAAGTCAATGGGAATTTCATATTTTGTTCAATTATAGCGCCACCAAGAGGCTCAGTCCCACAATTTTTTTTACGCGTCCTCAGAGTGAGCCCATACATATGTGTGTCAATTTTGGTGAAAATATCTCAATTCGCTTCGGAGTTATAGACATTTATATGAAAAAACACGAAAAAAATGACTGACACATGACTTTGATTGGAAATTAGTACCCCTAAACATCAATATTTTCGCATTTGGGCATTGGCGTATAGCTATCGACCTATGTTTCCAAACTTCTGACGGTGGTTTCGTCTCGATCGGACTAGCGGTTTCAAAGATATAGCCAAATGTTTTTTAAGCGCTAAATCACAACGCTACACAAACCGTAAGGCGAAACCTAGCATGTTTGGTATCGTAGGACTCGGCAACGATTCAGGAGTGTAAAAAGATGAGTTTCGTGAAAATAAGTCGACCACACCCAAAGTTATAAGCATTTGAAAAAAAAAATTCACCACTAGGTGGCGCTGTTTCGAAACTTCTCAGGCTCATTCAGGGCATTGTGCTGATGACCCATACCACGTTTCGTAACAATCCGTTCATGCGTTCATAAAATACAGAATTTTAGCACAAAATTCAAAATGGCCGACAGCCAAAATGACCGATATGGTCAAATTGGATATCAGTCGACTCGGCATGTTGCCCTGAATCTAACGAGACCAATTGTATGATTTTTGGACAAACTGTTCAGAAGTTATAAGCAAAAATAGGCATTTTTCATATCTCCGGACCAGTAGGTGGCGCTGCGCCGAAACACAGCATGTAGACTCAGGTCATGCTTGTGAGTACAAGTACCAAGTTTGGTCTGAATACGATAAACCGTTGCGGAGATACGGCCTTACGACTGTTTTTGCTAGCGCTACGTAAAATGTATTTGTGCGTTTATTGAAAACGGTTTGACGAATCCATTTGAATTCCATAACTTTTTGTCAGCACTACCTGAAGATGATCTGGTTCAATTTTCGTGCAAATCGGACAAACCGTCTAGGACGAGTTCGAAAAAGTAGCTTTTTTTGAAAATTCAAGATGGCGGCCATATTTTTATGACGGCAAATGACGTCATAGGGTGCAATCGAATCGCCATGAGCTCAGGAATCAGAGGAAAAAAGAATTTCGCTGATTGGCCTTACGGTTCAAAAGTTATTAGCAAAATAAAAGTGAAACTTTGGACAGGTGGTGGCGCTAGAGGGAATGACTTAGAAACACCAAAATTGGTGTATTTAATGTTGAGACGGTCCTCTATCAGAATGTCAAACCAAAACAACTTTCCCGCAATCGGTTCTATGGGCTGCCATAGACTCCCATGGCGGAAGAATAATAATAATAATAATAATAAATATAGCTGCAAGCAGCAATTACCGGGGCCAAGCAGAATCAGACGACAAGACATGCCAACATGTCTGAAAGTGTCAGACCAACTGCAACAATGAGCAATTAAAGACATTTAAAGAGGATTTTAGGTGAAATGGCTGAAAAATCATGTAAAAAGTGATTCAAAATATGATTTAATGGATTGTCACTTTTGACCAAAAGGTGGCGCTGTTACGAAATTGATGTGGTGTGGTCAGAGTAAGGAGACAGTGACACATACAAAGTTTTGTGTCAATATGTCGAGGCATTGCAGATATAAAGCCTGAATAGTCATTTTGGCATCATGCCTCAACTTTGCTGCTGTGCTATACGAAAACGGTGTCATCAATCGACACGAAATCCATAACTTTTTGTCGGCACAGTCTGGAGATGATACGATTCGATTTTGATGAAAATCGGACAAACGGTCTAGGAGGAGTTCGAAAAAGTAGGTTTTGAATGAAAATCAAGATGGCGGACAGGAAGTTTGGCCAAATAAGGAAAACTTGGTATCTATGTTCTCGGCTTGACCCAAGGAATCTATTAAGACCCGTGGCATTTCAATAGCCAGATTTATTCAAAAGTTATTAGCCTTTTTGGAATTTTTTTTATAACTTTTGACCACTAGGTGGCGCTGTCTTGAAATATTTTGGTTGCCTTCAGGGGATGGTGCTGATGGCACATTCTGAGTTTCGTAAATATTACACCAATGCATTTGTTAAGTATAGCATTTTATTTCACAAAACTGCATTGAAGTCAATGGGAATTTCATGTTTTGTTCTATTATAGCGCCACCAAGAGGCTCAGTCCCACCATTTTTTTTATGTGTCCTCAGAGTGAGCCCATACATATATGTGTCGATTTTGGTGCAAAAATCTCAATTTGCTTCGGAGTTATAGACATTTATATGAAAAAACACGTAAAAAATGACTGACACATGACTTTGATTTAATATTACTACCCCTAAACATCAATATTTTCGCATTTGGGCATTGACGTCTAGCTGTCGACCTATGTTTCCAAACTTCTGACGGTGGTTTCGTCTCGATCGGACAAACGGTTTCGAAGATATAGCCTAATGTTTTTTAAGCGCTAAATCACAACGCTACACAAACCGTAAGGCGAAACCTAGCATGTTTGGTATCGTTGGACTCGGCAACGATTCAGGAGTCTAAAAAGATGAGTTTCGTGAAAATAAGTCGACCACACCCAAAGTTATAAGCATTTGAAAAAAAAAATTCACCACTAGGTGGCGCTGTTTTGAAACTTCTCACGCTCCTTCAGGACATCGGGCTGATGACCCATACCAAGTTCCGTAACAATCCGTTCATGCGTTCTTAAAATACAGCATTTTAGCACAAAATTCAAAATGGCCGACAGCCAAAATGGCCGATATGGTAATATTGGATATCAGCCGACTCGGCATGTTACCCTGAATCTAACGAGACCAATTTTATGATTTTTGGACAAACTGTTCAGAAGTTATAAGCAAAAATAGCCATTTTTCATATCTCCGGACCAGAGGGTGGCACTGCGACGAAACGCAGCATGTAGGCTCAGGTCATGCTTGTGATGATATGTGCTTAGTTTGGTCTGAATACGATAAAGCGTTGCGGAGATACAGGCTTGTGTCTGTTTTCGCAAGCGCTACATAAAATTTGTTTGCGCGGTATTCGAAAACGGTTTGACGAATCAACACGAATTCCATAACTTTTTGTCGGCATGGTCTGAAGATGATCTGGTTCAATTTTCGTGGAAATTGGAGCAACGGCCTAGGAGGAGTTCGAAAAAGTAGGTTTTTTGAAAAATTCAAAATGGCGGAAAAATTATAATGACGGAAAATGACGTCATAGGGTGCAATCGAATCGTCATGAGCTCAGGAATCAGAGGAAAAAAGAATTTTGTTTCTAGACTTGAAAGACTTAGACACACCAAAATTGGTGTATTTAATGTTGGGACTGTCCTCTATTAGAATGTCAAAATCATTACAACTTTCCCGCGATCGGTTCTATGGGCTGCCATAGACTCCCAGTCGGAAGAAGGAATAATAATAATAATAATAATAATAATAAGAACGGGAACGAAAACAATAGGTGCCTCTGCACCTTCGGTGCTTGGTCCCTAATAAGAACGGGAACAGATACAATAGGTGCCTCCGCACCTTCGGTGCTTGGCCCCTAAATATAGCTGCAAGCAGCAATTACCGGGGCCAAGCAGAATAAGACGACAAGACATTTCGACATGTCTGAAAGTGTCAGACCAACTGCAACAACTGGTCAGAGTGAAGTGACAATGACACATACAAAGTTTGGTGTCAATATGTCAAGGCATTGCAGAGATAAAGCCTGAATAAAGCTTTTAGCATCATGCCTCAAATTTGCTGCTGCGCTATACGAAAACGGTTTCGTCAATTGACACGAAATCCACAACTTTTAGTCGGCACAGTCTGGAGATGATATGATTCGATTTTGGTGAAAATCGGAAAAACGGTGTGGGAGGAGTTCGAAAAAGTAGATGTTGAATGAAAATAGCATTTTATCTCACAAAACTGTATTGAAGTCAATGGGAATTTCATGTTTTGTTCTATTATAGCGCCACCAAGAGGCTCAGTCCCACCATTTTTGTTATGTGTCAGCAGAGTGAGCCCATACATATATGTGTCGATTTTGGTGCAAAAATCTCAATTTGCTTCGGAGCTATAGACATTTATATGAAAAAAAACGTAAAAAATGACTGACACATGACTTTGATTGAATATTACTACCCCTAAACATCAATATTTTCGCATTTGGGCATTATCTTTTATTTAACAAGCTATGATTCCAAACTTCTGACGGTGGTTTCGTCTCAATCGGACAAACGGTTTCGAAGATATAGCCTAATGTTTTTTAAGCGCTAAATCACAACGCTACACAAACCGTTAGGCGAAACCTAACATGTTTGGTATCGTTGGACTCGGCAAGGATTCAGGAGTCCAATGAGATGAGTTTCGTGAAAATAAGTCAATCACACCCAAAGTTATAAGCATTTGAAAAAAGAAATTCACCACTAGGTGGCGCTGTTTCGAAACTTCTCACACTCCTTCAGGACATCGTGTTGATGACCCATACCAAGTTTTGTAACAATCCGTTCATGCATTGTTAAAATACAGCATTTTAGCACAAAATTCAAAATGGCCGACAGTCAAAATGGCCGATATGGCAAAATTGGATATCAGTCGACTCGGCATGTCGCCCTGAATCTATCGAGACCAATTTTATGATTTTTGGACAAACTGTTCAGAAGTTATAAGCAAAAATAGCCATTTTTCATATCTCCGGACCAGTAGGTGGCGCTGCGCCGAAACGCAGCATGTAGCCTCAGGTCATGCTTGTGAGTACATGTACCAAGTTTGGTCTGAATACGATAAACTTTTGCGGAGATACAGCCTTACGACTGTTTTTGCTAGCGCTACGTAAAATGTATTCGTGCGTTTATCGAAAACGGTTTGACGAATCAATTTGAATTCCATAACTTTTGGTCAGCACTGCCTGAAGATGATCTGGTTCAATTTTCGTGCAAATCGGACAAACCGTCTAGGACGAGTTTGAAAAAGTAGCTTTTTCAGAAAATTCAAAATGGCGGCCATATTTATATGACGGAAAATGACGTCATAGGGTGCAATCGAATCGGCATGAGCTCAGGAATCAGAGGAAAAAAAGAATTTTGTTGATTGGCCTTACGGTTCAAAAGTTATTAGCAAAATAAAAGTGAAACTTTGGACAGGTGGTGGCGCTAGAGGGAATGACTTAGAAACACAAAAATTGGTGTATTTAATGTTGGGACTGTCCTCTATCAGAATGTCAAACCAAAACAACTTTCCCGCAATCGGTTCTATGGGCTGCCATAGACTCCCATGGCGGAAGAAGAAGAAGAAGAATAAATATAGCTGCAAGCAGCAATTATCGGGGCCAAGCGCAAGCAGATGACAGGATATGCCAACATGGCTGAAGGTGTCAGACCAACTGCAACAATGAGCAATTAAAGACATTTAGAGAGGATTTTAGGCGAAATGGCTGAAAAATCATATAAAAAGTAATCCAGAATATGATTTAATGGATTATCACTTTCGACCAATAGGTGGAGCAGTTACAAAACTGATGTGATGTGGTCAGAGTGAAGTGACAATGACACATACAAAGTTTGGTGTCAATATGTTAAGGCATTGCAGAGATAAAGCCTGAATAGTGCTATTAGCATCATGCCTCAACTTTGCTGCTGCGCTATACGAAAACGGTTTCGTCTATCGACACGAAATCCATAACTTTTAGTCGGCACAGTCTGGAGATGATATGATTCGATTTTGGTGAAAATCAGACAAACGGTCTAGGAGGAGTTCGAAAAAGTACGTTTTGAAGGAAAATCAAGATGGTGGACAGGAAGTTAGGCCAAATAAGGAAAGCTTGGTATCTATGTTCTCGGCGTAACCCAAGGAATCTATTAAGACCAGTGGCATTTCAATAGCCAGATTAATTCAAAAGTTATTAGCCTTTTTGTAAATTTTGTTATAACTTTTGAACACTAGGTGGCGCTGGTTCGAAACTTCTCATGCTCCTTCAGGGCATCGTGCTGATTACCCATACTGAGTTTCGTAATGATACGTTCATGCGTTCATAAAATACAGCATTTTAGCACATAATTCAAAATGGCCGACAGCCAAAATGGCTGATCTGGGAAAATTGGATATCGGTCGACTCAGCATGACGTCCTGGATCTAACGAGACCACGTTTATGATTTTTGGACAAAGCAATCAGAAGTTATAAGCAAAAACAGACATTTTTCATATCTCCGGACCAGTAGGTGGTGCTGTGCCGAAACGCAGCACGTAGCCTCAGGTCATGCTTGTGATGACATGTACCAAGTTTGGTCTGAATCGGATAAAGCGTTGCGGAGATACAGCCTTATGTCTGTTTTCGCAAGACTACGTAAAATTTGTTCGTGGTTTTATCGAAAACGGTTTAGAGAATCAACATGAATTCCATAACTTTTTGTCGGCATGGTCTGGAGATGATCTGGTTCAATTTTCGTGAAAATCGGAGTAACGGCCTAGGAGGAGTTCGAAAAAGTTGTTTTTTCGGAAAATTCAAAATGGCGGAAAAATTTTCATGACGGAAAATGACGTCATAGGGTGCAATTGAATCTTCTTGAGCCAAGGCATCAGAGGAAAAAAGAATTTTGTTTTTAGCCCTTGTGGTTCAAAAGTTATTAGCATAAACATGAGTGCAACTTTGGACAGCTGGTGGCGCTAGAGAGAATGAATTGGAGACTCCAAATTTGCTATGCTGATAGATCAGACTCTCCTCTATCAGTGTGCCAAATTTTATAACTTTCCCGCAAGCGGTTCTATGGGCTGCCATAGACTCCCAGTCGGAAAAATGAAGAATAATAATAATAAGAACGGGAACAGATACAATAGGTGCCTACGCACCTTCGGTGCTTGGCCCCTAATAAGAACCGGAACAAACACAATAGGTGCCTCCGCACCTTCGGTGCTTGGCCCCTAATAATAATAAATATAGCTGCAAGCAGCAATTACCGGGGCCAAGCAGAATAAGACGACAAGACATTTCGACATGTCTGAAAGTGTCAGACCAACTGCAACAATGAGCAATTAAAGACATTTAAAGAGGATTTTAGGCAAAATGCCTGAAAAATCATAGAAACAGTAAATAAAAATATGATTTAATGGATTATCACTTTTGACCAATAGGTGGCGCAGTTACAAAACTGATGTGATGTGGTCAGAGTGAAGTGACAATGACACATACAAAGTTTGGTGTCAATATGACAAAGCATTGCAGAGATAAAGCCTGAATAATGCTTTTAGCATCATGCCTCAACTTTGCTGCTGCGCTATACGAAAACGGTTTCGTCAATCGACACGAAATCCATAGCTTTTAGTCGGCACAGTCTGGAGATGATATGATTCGATTTTGGTGAAAATCGGACAAACGGTGTGGGAGGAGTTCGAAAAAGTAGATTGTGAATGAAAATAGCATTTTATTTCACAAAACTGTATTGAAGTCAATGGGAATTTAATGTTTTGTTCTGTTATAGCGCCACCAAGAGGCTAAGTCCCACAATTTTTTTTACGTGTCCTCAGAGTGAGCCCATGCATATGTGTGTCAGTTTTGGTGAAAATATCTCAATTCGCTTTAGAGTTATAGACATTTATATGAAAAAACATGTAAAAAATGACTGACACATGACTTTGTTTGAATTTTACTACCCCTAAACATCAATATTTTCACATTTGGGCATTGGCGTATAGCTATCGACCTATGTTTCCAAACTTCTGACGGAGGTTTCGTCTCGATCGGACAATCGGTTTCGAAGATATAGCCAAATGTTTTTTAAGCGCTAAATCACAACGCTACACAAACCGTAAGGCGAAACCTAGCATGTTTGGTATCGTAGGACTCGGCAAGGTTTCAGGAGACTAATTAGACTAGTCTCGTGAAAATAAGTCGACCACACCCAAAGTTATAAGCATTTGAAAAAAAAAATTCACCACTAGGTGGCGCTGTTTCGAAACTTCTCAGGCTCATTCAGGGCATTGTGCTGATGACCCATACCACGTTTCGTAACAATCTGTTCATGCATTCTTAAAATACAGCATTTTAGCACAAAATTCAAAATGGCCGACAGTCAAAATGGCCGATATGGTAATATTGGATATCAGTCGACTCGGCATGTTACCCTGAATCTAACGAGACCAATTTTATGATTTTTGGACAAACTGTTCAGAAGTTATAAGCAAAAATAGCCATTTTTCATATCTCCGGACCAGTAGGTGGCGCTGCGCCGAAACACAGCATGTAGCCTCAGGTCATGCTTGTGATGACATGTACCAAGTTTGGTCTGAATCCGATAAAGCGTTGCGGAGATACGGCCTTACATCTGTTTTCGCAAGCGCTACGTAAAATGTATTCGTGGGTTTATCGAAAACTGTTAAGCGAATCAACTTGAATTCCATAACTTTTTGTCAGCATGGTCTGTAGATGATCTGGTTCAATTTTCGTGCAAATCGGACAAACCGTCTAGGACGAGTTCGAAAAAGTAGCTTTTTAGATAAATTCAAAATGGCGGCCATATTGTTATGACAGAAATGATGTCATAGGGTGCAATCGAATTGGCATGAGCTCAGGAATCAGAGAGAAAAATAATTTTGTTGATTGGCCTTACGGTTCAAAAGTTATTAGCAAAATAAAAGTGAAACTTTGGACAGGTGGTGGCGCTAGAGGGAATGACTTAGACACACCAAAATTGGTGTATTTAATGTTGGGACTGTCCTCTATCAGAATGTCAAACCAAAACAACTTTCCCGCATTCGGTTCTATGGGCTGCCATAGACTCCCAGTTGGAAGAAGGAAGAATAATAATAAATATAGCTGCAAGCAGCAATTATCGGGGCCAAGCGCAAGCAGACGACAGGATATGCCAACATGGCTGAAGTTGTCAGACCAACTGCAACAATGAGCAATTAAATACATTTAAAGAGGATTTTAGGCGAAATGGCTGAAAAATCATATAAAAAGTCATTCGAAATATGATTTAATGGATTATCACTTTCGACCAATCTGTGGCGCAGTTACAAAACTGATGTGATGTGGTCAGAGTGAAGTGACAATGACACATACAAAGTTTGGTGTCAATATGTCAAGGCATTGCAGAGATAAAGCCTGAATAGTGCTTTTAGCATCATGCCTCAACTTTGCTGCTACGCTATACGAAAACGGTTTCGTCTATAGACACGAAATCCATAACTTTTAGTCAGCACAGTCTGGAGATGATACGATTCGATTTTGGTGAAAATCGGACAAACGGTCTAGGAGGAGTTCGAAAAAGTAGGTTTTGACTGAAAATCAAGATGGCGGACAGGAAGCTAGGCCAAATAAGGAAACCTTGGTATCTATGTTCTCGTCTTGACCCAAGGAATCTATTAAGACCAGTTGCATTACAATAGGCCAACTTATTCAAAAGTTATTAGCAGTTTTGTAAATTTTGTTATAACTTTTGACCACTAGGTGGCACTGTCTCGAAATATTTTGGGTACCTTCAGGGGATGGTGCTGATGGCACATTTTGAGTTTCGTAATATTACACCAATGCATTTGTTTAGTATAGCATTTTATTTCACAAAACTGCATTGAAGTCAATGGGAATTTCATGTTTTGTTCTATTATAGCGCCACCAAGAGGCTGAGTCCCACCATCTTTTTTACATGTCCTCAGAGTGAGCTCATACATATGTGTGTCGATTTTGGTGAAAATATCTCAATTCGCTTCGGAGTTATAGACATTTATATGAAAAAACATGTAAAAAATGACTGACACATGACTTTGTTTGGAATTTACTACCCCTAAACATCAATATTTTCGCATTTGGGCATTGGCGTATGGCTATCGACCTATGTTTCCAAACTTCTGACGGTGGTTTCATCTCGATCGGACTAGCGGTTTCAAAGATATAGCCAAATGTTTTTTAAGCGCTAAATCACAACGCTACACAAACCGTAAGGCGAAACCTAGCATGTTTGGTATCATAGGACTCGGCAACGATTCAGGAGTCTAAAAAGATGAGTTTCGTGAAAATAAGTCGACCACACCCAAAGTTATAAGCATTTGAAAAAAAAAATTCACCACTAGGTGGCGCTGTTTCGAAACTTCTCAGGCTCATTCAGGGCATTGTGCTGATGACCCATACCACGTTTCGTAACAATCTGTTCATGCGTTCTTAAAATACAGCATTTTAGCACAAAATTCAAAATGGCCGACAGTCAAAATGGCCGATATGGTAATATTGGATATCAGTCGACTCGGCATGTTACCCTGAATCTAACGAGACCAATTTTATGATTTTTGGACAAACTGTTCAGAAGTTATAAGCAAAAATAGCCATTTTTCATATCTCCAGACCAGTAGGTGGCGCTGCGCCGAAACACAGCATGTAGCCTCAGGTCATGCTTGTGATGACATGTACCAAGTTTGGTCTGAATCCGATAAAGCGTTGCGGAGATACGGCCTTACATCTGTTTTCGCAAGCGCTACGTAAAATGTATTCGTGGGTTTATCGAAAACTGTTAAGCGAATCAACTTGAATTCCATAACTTTTTGTCAGCATGGTCTGTAGATGATCTGGTTCAATTTTCGTGCAAATCGGACAAACCGTCTAGGACGAGTTTGAAAAAGTAGCTTTTTAGATAAATTCAAAATGGCGGCCATATTGTTATGACAGAAATGATGTCATAGGGTGCAATCGAATTGGCATGAGCTCAGGAATCAGAGAGAAAAATAATTTTGTTGATTGGCCTTACGGTTCAAAAGTTATTAGCAAAATAAAAGTGAAACTTTGGACAGGTGGTGGCGCTAGAGGGAATGACTTAGACACACCAAAATTGGTGTATTTAATGTTGGGACTGTCCTCTATCAGAATGTCAAACCAAAACAACTTTCCCGCATTCGGTTCTATGGGCTGCCATAGACTCCCAGTTGGAAGAAGGAAGAATAATAATAAATATAGCTGCAAGCAGCAATTACCGGGGCCAAGCAGAATAAGACGACAAGACATGCCAACATTGCTGAAAGTGTCAGATCAACTGCAACAATTAGCAATTAAAGACATTTAAAGAAGATTTTAGGCGAAATGCCTGAAAAATCATATAAACAGTAATTAAAAATATGATTTAATGGATTATCACTTTCGACCAATAGGTGGCGCAGTTACAAAACTGATGTGATGTGGTCAGAGTGAAGTGACAATGACACATACAAAGTTTGGTGTCAATATGTCAAGGCATTGCAGAGATAAAGCCTGAATAATGCTTTTAGCATCATGCCTCAACTTTGCTGCTGCGCTATACGAAAACGGTTTCGTCAATCGACACGAAATCCATAACTTTCAGTCGGCACAGTCTGGAGATGATATGATTAGATTTTGGTGAAAATCGGACAATCGGTGTAGGAGGAGTTCGAAAAAGTAGGTTTTGAATGAAAATAGCATTTTATTTCACAAAACTCTATTGAAGTCAATGGGAATTTCATGTTTTGTTCTATTATAGCGCCACCAAGAGGCTCAGTCCCACAATTTTTTTTACGTGTCCTCAGAGTGAGCCCATACATATGTGTGTCAGTTTTGGTGAAAATATCTCAATTCGCTTCAGAGTTATAGGCATTTATATGAAAAAACACGTAAAAAATGACTGACACATGACTTTGTTTGGAATTTACTACCCCTAAACATCAATATTTTCGCATTTGGGCATTGGCGTTTAGCTATCGACCTATGTTTCCAAACTTCTGACGGTGGTTTCGTCTCGATCGGACTAGCTGTTTCGAAGATATAGCCAAATGTTTTTTAAGCGCTAAATCACAACGCTACACAAACCGTAAGGCGAAACCTAGCATGTTTGGTATCATAGGACTCGGCAATGATTCAGGAGTCTAAAAAGATGAGTTTCGTGAAAATAAGTTGACCACACCCAAAGTTATAAGAATTTGAAAAAAAAAATTCACCACTAGGTGGCGCTGTTTCGAAACTTCTCACGCTCCTTCAGGACATCGGGCTGATGACCCATACCAAGTTCCGTAACAATCCGTTCATGCGTTCTTAAAATACAGCATTTTAGCACAAAATTCAAAATGGCCGACAGCCAAAACGGCCGATATGGTAATATTGGATATCAGTGGACTCGGCATGTTACCCTGAATCTAACGAGACCAATTTTATGATTTTTGGACAAACTGTTCAGAAGTTATAAGCAAAAATAGCCATTTTTCATATCTCCGGACCAGTAGGTGGCGCTGCGCCGAAACACAGCATGTAGCCTCAGGTCATGCTTGTGATGACATGTACCAACTTTGGTCTGAATCTGATAAAGCGTTGCGGAGATACGGCTTTACATCTGTTTTCGCAAGCGCTACGTAAAATTTATTCGTGGGTTTATCGAAAACTGTTAAGCGAATCAACTTGAATTCCATAACTGTTTGTCAGCATGGTCTGTAGATGATCTGGTTTAATTTTCGTGCAAATCGGACAAACCGTCTAGGACGAGTTCGAAAAAGTAGCTTTTTAGATAAATTCAAAATGGCGGCCATATTGTTATGACGGAAATGACGTCATAGGGTGCAATCGAATTGGCATGAGCTCAGGCATCAGAGAGAAAAAGAATTTTGTTGATTGGCCTTACGGTTCAAAAGTTATTAGCAAAATAAAAGTGAAACTTTGGACAGGTGGTGGCGCTAGAGGGAATGACTTAGACACACCAAAATTGGTGTATTTAATGTTGGGACTGTCCTCTATCAGAATGTCAAACCAAAACAACTTTCCCGCATTCGGTTCTATGGGCTGCCATAGACTCCCAGTTGGAAGAAGGAAGAATAATAATAAATATAGCTGCAAGCAGCCATTACCGGGGCCAAGCTGAATAAGACGACAAGACATGCCGACATGTCTGAAAGTGTCAGACCAACTGCAACAATGAGCAATTAAAGACATTTAAAGAGGATTTTAGGCAAAATGCCTGAAAAATCATAGAAACAATAAATAAAAATATGATTTGATGGATTATCACTTTCGACCAATAGGTGGCGCAGTTACAAAACTGATGTGATGTGGTCAGAGTGAAGTTACAATGACACATACAAAGTTTGGTGTCAATATGTCAAGGCATTGCAGAGATAAAGCCTTAATTAATGCTATTAGCATCATGCCTCAACTTTGCTGCTGCGCTATACGAAAACGGTTTCGTCTATCGACACGAAATCCATAACTTTTAGTCGGCACGGTCTGGAGATGATACGATTCGATTTTGGTGAAAATCGGACAAACGGTCTAGGAGGAGTTCGAAAAAGTAGGTTTTGAATGAAAATCAAGATGGCGGACAAGAAGTTTACCAAATAAGGAAAATTTGGTATCTATGTTCTCGGCTTGACCCAAGGAATCTATTAAGACCAGTGGCATTTACATAGGCCGATGTATTCAAAAGTTATTAGTAGTTTTGGAAATGTTGTTATAACTTTTGACCACTAGGTGGCGCTGTCTCTAAATATTTTGGGTACCTTCAGGGGATGGTGCTGATGGCACATTCTGAGTTTCGTAATATTACACCAATGCATTTGTTTAGTATAGCATTTTATTTCACAAAACTGCATTGAAGTCAATGGGAATTTCATGTTTTGTTCTATTATAGCGCCACCAAGAGGCTCAGTCCCACCATTTTTTTTATGTGTCCTCAGAGTGAGCCCATACATATATGTGTCGATTTTGGTGCAAAAATCTCAATTTGCTTCGGAGTTATAGACATTTATATGAAAAAACACGAAAAAAATGACTGACACATGACTTTGATTGGAAATTAGTACCCCTAAACATCAATATTTTCGCATTTGGGCATTGGCGTATAGCTATCGACCTATGTTTCCAAACTTCTGACGGTGGTTTCGTCTCGATCGGACTAGCGGTTTCAAAGATATAGCCAAATGTTTTTTAAGCGCTAAATCACAACGCTACACAAACCGTAAGGCAAAACCTAGCATGTTTGGTATCGTAGGACTCGGCAATGATTCAGGAGTCTAAAAAGATGAGTTTCGTGAAAATAAGTCGACCACACCCAAAGTTATAAGCATTTGAAAAAAAAAATTCACCACTAGGTGGCGCTGTTTCGAAACTTCTCAGGCTCATTCAGGGCATTGTGCTGATGACCCATACCACGTTTCGTAACAATCCGTTCATGCGTTCATAAAATACAGAATTTTAGCACAAAATTCAAAATGGCCGACAGCCAAAATGACCGATATGGTCAAATTGGATATCAGTCGACTCGGCATGTTGCCCTGAATCTAACGAGACCAATTGTATGATTTTTGGACAAACTGTTCAGAAGTTATAAGCAAAAATAGCCATTTTTCATATCTCCGGACCAGTAGGTGGCGCTGCGCCGAAACACAGCATGTAGCCTCAGGTCATGCTTGTGAGTACAAGTACCAAGTTTGGTCTGAATACGATAAACCGTTGCGGAGATACGGCCTTACGACTGTTTTTGCTAGCGCTACGTAAAATGTATTCGTGCGTTTATCGAAAACGGTTTGACGAATCCATTTGAATTCCATAACTTTTTGTCAGCACTACCTGAAGATGATCTGGTTCAATTTTCGTGCAAATCGGACAAACCGTCTAGGACGAGTTCGAAAAAGTAGCTTTTTTTGAAAATTCAAGATGGCGGCCATATTTTTATGACGGCAAATGACGTCATAGGGTGCAATCGAATCGCCATGAGCTCAGGAATCAGTGGAAAAAAGAATTTCGCTGATTGGCCTTACGGTTCAAAAGTTATTAGCAAAATAAAAGTGAAATTTTGGACAGGTGGTGGCGCTAGAGGGAATGACTTAGAAACACCAAAATTGGTGTATTTAATGTTGAGACGGTCCTCTATCAGAATGTCAAACCAAAACAACTTTCCCGCAATCGGTTCTATGGGCTGCCATAGACTCCCAGTCGGAAGAAGGAAGAATAATAATAATAATAAATATAGCTGCAAGCAGCCATTACCGGGGCCAAGCACAATCAGATGACAAGACATGCCAACATTGCTGAAAGTGTCAGACCAACTGCGACAATGAGCAATTAAAGACATTTAAAAAGGATTATAGGTAAAATGCCTGAAAAATCAGAGAAACAGTAAATAAAAATATGATTTAATGGATTATCACTTTTGACCAATAGGTGGCGCAGTTACAAAACTGATGTGATGTGGTCAGAGTGAAGTGACAATGACACACACAAAGTTTGGTGTCAATATGTCAAGGAATTGCAGAGATAAAGCCTGAATAGTGCTATTAGCATCATGCCTCAACTTTGCTGCTGCGCTATACGAAAACGGTTTCGTCAATCGACACGAAATCCATAACTTTTAGTCGGCACGGTCTGGAGATGATACGATTCGATTTTGGTGAAAATCGGACAAACGGTCTAGGAGGAGTTCGAAAAAGTAGGTTATGAATGAAAATCAAGATGGCGGACAGGAAGTTAGGCCAAATAAGGTAAACTTGGTATCTATGTTCTCAGCTTGACCCAAGGAATCTACTAAGATGAGTTGCATTACAATAGGCCAATTTATTCAAAAGTTATTAGCAGTTTTGGAAATTTTGTTATAACTTTTGACCACTAGGTGGCGCTGTTTCTAAATATGTTGGGTACCTTCAGGGGATGGTGCAGATGGCACATTCTGAGTTTTGTAATATTACACCAATGCATTTGTTTAGTATAGCATTTTATTTCACAAAACTGTATTGAAGTCAATGGGAATTTCATGTTTTGTTCTATTATAGCGCCACCAAGAGGCTCAGTCACACAATTTTTTTTTTACGTGTCCTCAGAGTGAGCCGATACATATGTGTGTCAATTTTGGTGAAAATATCTCAATTCACTTCGGAGTTATAGACATTTATATGAAAAAACACGTAAAAAATGACTGACACATGACTTTGATTGGAATTTACTACCCCTAAACATCAATATTTTCGCATTTGGGCATTGGCGTATAGCTATCGACCTATGTTTCCAAACTTCTGACGGTGGTTTCGTCTCGATCGGACAAACAGTTTCGAAGATATAGCCAAATGTTTTTTAAGCGCTAAATCACAACGCTACACAAACCGTAAGGCAAAACCTAGCATGTTTGGTATCGTAGGACTCGGAAAGGTTTCAGGAGTCTAATTAGATGAGTCTCGTGAAAATAAGTCGACCGCACCCAAAGTTATAAGCATTTGAAAAATAAAATTCACCACTAGGTGGCGCTGTTTCGAAACTTCTCAGGCTCCTTCAGAACATCGTGCTGATGACCCATGCCAAGTTTCGTAACAATCCATTCATGCGTTCATAAAATACAGCATTTTAGCACAAAATTCAAAATGGCCGACAGTCAAAATGGCCGATATGGTAAAATTGGATATCAGTCGACTCGGCATGTCGCCCTGAATCTATCAAGACCAATTTTATGATTTTTGGACAAACTGTTCAGAAGTTATAAGCAAAAATAGCCATTTTTCATATCTCCGGACCAGTAGGTGGCGCTGCGCCGAAACGCAGCATGTAGCCTCAGGTCATGCTTGTGAGTACATGTACCAAGTTTGGTCTGAATACGATAAACCGTTGCGGAGATACAGCCTTACGACTGTTTTTGCTAGCGCTACGTAAAATGTATTCGTGCGTTTATCGAAAACGGTTTGACGAATCAATTTGAATTCCATAACTTTTTGTCAGCACTGCCTGAAGATGATCTGGTTCAATTTTCGTGCAAATCGGACAAACCGTCTAGGACGAGTTCGAAAAAGTAGCTTTTTCAGAAAATTCAAAATGGCGGCCAAATTTATATGACGGAAAATGACGTCATAGGGTGCAATCGAATCGGCATGAGCTCAGGAATCAGAGGAAAAAAGAATTTTGTTGATTGGCCTTACGGTTCAAAAGTTATTAGCAAAATAAAAGTGAAACTTTGGACAGGTGGTGGCGCTAGAGGGAATGACTTAGAAACACAAAAATTGGTGTATTTAATGTTGGGACTGTCCTCTATCAGAATGTCAAACCAAAACAACTTTCCCGCAATCGGTTCTATGGGCTGCCATAGACTCCCAGTCGGAAAAATGAAGAATAATAATAAATATAGCTGCAAGCAGCCATTACCGGGGCCAAGCTGAATAAGACGACAAGACATGCCGACATGTCTGAAAGTGTCAGACCAACTGCAACAATGAGCAATTAAAGACATTTAAAGAGGATTTTAGGCAAAATGCCTGAAAAATCATAGAAACAATAAATAAAAATATGATTTGATGGATTATCACTTTCGACCAATAGGTGGCGCAGTTACAAAACTGATGTGATGTGGTCAGAGTGAAGTTACAATGACACATACAAAGTTTGGTGTCAATATGTCAAGGCATTGCAGAGATAAAGCCTTAATTAATGCTATTAGCATCATGCCTCAACTTTGCTGCTGCGCTATACGAAAACGGTTTCGTCTATCGACACGAAATCCATAACTTTTAGTCGGCACGGTCTGGAGATGATACGATTCGATTTTGGTGAAAATCGGACAAACGGTCTAGGAGGAGTTCGAAAAAGTAGGTTTTGAATGAAAATCAAGATGGCGGACAAGAAGTTTGACCAAATAAGGAAAATTTGGTATCTATGTTCTCAGCTTGACCCAAGGAATCTATTAAGACCAGTGGCATTTACATAGGCCGATGTATTCAAAAGTTATTAGCAGTTTTGGAAATGTTGTTATAACTTTTGACCACTAGGTGGCGCTGTCTCTAAATATTTTGGGTACCTTCAGGGGATGGTGCTGATGGCACATTCTGAGTTTCGTAATATTACACCAATGCATTTGTTTAGTATAGCATTTTATTTCACAAAACTGCATTGAAGTCAATGGGAATTTCATGTTTTGTTCTATTATAGCGCCACCAAGAGGCTCAGTCCCACCATTTTTTTTATGTGTCCTCAGAGTGAGCCCATACATATATGTGTCGATTTTGGTGCAAAAATCTCAATTTGCTTCGGAGTTATAGACATTTATATGAAAAAACACGAAAAAAATGACTGACACATGACTTTGATTGGAAATTAGTACCCCTAAACATCAATATTTTCGCATTTGGGCATTGGCGTATAGCTATCGACCTATGTTTCCAAACTTCTGACGGTGGTTTCGTCTCGATCGGACTAGCGGTTTCAAAGATATAGCCAAATGTTTTTTAAGCGCTAAATCACAACGCTACACAAACCGTAAGGCAAAACCTAGCATGTTTGGTATCGTAGGACTCGGCAATGATTCAGGAGTCTAAAAAGATGAGTTTCGTGAAAATAAGTCGACCACACCCAAAGTTATAAGCATTTGAAAAAAAAAATTCACCACTAGGTGGCGCTGTTTCGAAACTTCTCAGGCTCATTCAGGGCATTGTGCTGATGACCCATACCACGTTTCGTAACAATCCGTTCATGCGTTCATAAAATACAGAATTTTAGCACAAAATTCAAAATGGCCGACAGCCAAAATGACCGATATGGTCAAATTGGATATCAGTCGACTCGGCATGTTGCCCTGAATCTAACGAGACCAATTGTATGATTTTTGGACAAACTGTTCAGAAGTTATAAGCAAAAATAGCCATTTTTCATATCTCCGGACCAGTAGGTGGCGCTGCGCCGAAACACAGCATGTAGCCTCAGGTCATGCTTGTGAGTACAAGTACCAACTTTGGTCTGAATACGATAAACCGTTGCGGAGATACGGCCTTACGACTGTTTTTGCTAGCGCTACGTAAAATGTATTCGTGCGTTTATCGAAAACGGTTTGACGAATCCATTTGAATTCCATAACTTTTTGTCAGCACTACCTGAAGATGATCTGGTTCAATTTTCGTGCAAATCGGACAAACCGTCTAGGACGAGTTCGAAAAAGTAGCTTTTTTTGAAAATTCAAGATGGTGGCCATATTTTTATGACGGCAAATGACGTCATAGGGTGCAATCGAATCGCCATGAGCTCAGGAATCAGTGGAAAAAAGAATTTCGCTGATTGGCCTTACGGTTCAAAAGTTATTAGCAAAATAAAAGTGAAATTTTGGACAGGTGGTGGCGCTAGAGGGAATGACTTAGAAACACCAAAATTGGTGTATTTAATGTTGAGACGGTCCTCTATCAGAATGTCAAACCAAAACAACTTTCCCGCAATCGGTTCTATGGGCTGCCATAGACTCCCAGTCGGAAGAAGGAAGAATAATAATAATAATAATAATAATAATAATAAGAACGGGAACGAAAACAATAGGTGCCTCCGCACCTTCGGTGCTTGGCCCCTAATAAGAACGGGAACAGATACAATAGGTGCCTACGCACCTTCGGTGCTTGGCCCCTAATAATAATAAGAACGGGAACGAAAACAATAGGTGCCTCCGCACCTTCGGTGCTTGGCCCCTAATAATAATAAATATAGCTGCAAGCAGCCATTACCGGGGCCAAGCTGAATAAGACGACAAGACATGCCGACATGTCTGAAAGTGTCAGACCAACTGCAACAATGAGCAATTAAAGACATTTAAAGAGGATTTTAGGCAAAATGCCTGAAAAATCATAGAAACAATAAATAAAAATATGATTTGATGGATTATCACTTTCGACCAATAGGTGGCGCAGTTACAAAACTGATGTGATGTGGTCAGAGTGAAGTTACAATGACACATACAAAGTTTGGTGTCAATATGTCAAGGCATTGCAGAGATAAAGCCTTAATTAATGCTATTAGCATCATGCCTCAACTTTGCTGCTGCGCTATACGAAAACGGTTTCGTCTATCGACACGAAATCCATAACTTTTAGTCGGCACGGTCTGGAGATGATACGATTCGATTTTGGTGAAAATCGGACAAACGGTCTAGGAGGAGTTCGAAAAAGTAGGTTTTGAATGAAAATCAAGATGGCGGACAAGAAGTTTGACCAAATAAGGAAAATTTGGTATCTATGTTCTCGGCTTGACCCAAGGAATCTATTAAGACCAGTGGCATTTACATAGGCCGATGTATTCAAAAGTTATTAGCAGTTTTGGAAATGTTGTTATAACTTTTGACCACTAGGTGGCGCTGTCTCTAAATATTTTGGGTACCTTCAGGGGATGGTGCTGATGGCACATTCTGAGTTTCGTAATATTACACCAATGCATTTGTTTAGTATAGCATTTTATTTCACAAAACTGCATTGAAGTCAATGGGAATTTCATGTTTTGTTCTATTATAGCGCCACCAAGAGGCTCAGTCCCACCATTTTTTTTATGTGTCCTCAGAGTGAGCCCATACATATATGTGTCGATTTTGGTGCAAAAATCTCAATTTGCTTCGGAGTTATAGACATTTATATGAAAAAACACGAAAAAAATGACTGACACATGACTTTGATTGGAAATTAGTACCCCTAAACATCAATATTTTCGCATTTGGGCATTGGCGTATAGCTATCGACCTATGTTTTCAAACTTCTGACGGTGGTTTCGTCTCGATCGGACTAGCGGTTTCAAAGATATAGCCAAATGTTTTTTAAGCGCTAAATCACAACGCTACACAAACCGTAAGGCAAAACCTAGCATGTTTGGTATCGTAGGACTCGGCAATGATTCAGGAGTCTAAAAAGATGAGTTTCGTGAAAATAAGTCGACCACACCCAAAGTTATAAGCATTTGAAAAAAAAAATTCACCACTAGGTGGCGCTGTTTCGAAACTTCTCAGGCTCATTCAGGGCATTGTGCTGATGACCCATACCACGTTTCGTAACAATCCGTTCATGCGTTCATAAAATACAGAATTTTAGCACAAAATTCAAAATGGCCGACAGCCAAAATGACCGATATGGTCAAATTGGATATCAGTCGACTCGGCATGTTGCCCTGAATCTAACGAGACCAATTGTATGATTTTTGGACAAACTGTTCAGAAGTTATAAGCAAAAATAGCCATTTTTCATATCTCCGGACCAGTAGGTGGCGCTGCGCCGAAACACAGCATGTAGCCTCAGGTCATGCTTGTGAGTACAAGTACCAAGTTTGGTCTGAATACGATAAACCGTTGCGGAGATACGGCCTTACGACTGTTTTTGCTAGCGCTACGTAAAATGTATTCGTGCGTTTATCGAAAACGGTTTGACGAATCCATTTGAATTCCATAACTTTTTGTCAGCACTACCTGAAGATGATCTGGTTCAATTTTCGTGCAAATCGGACAAACCGTCTAGGACGAGTTCGAAAAAGTAGCTTTTTTTGAAAATTCAAGATGGCGGCCATATTTTTATGACGGCAAATGACGTCATAGGGTGCAATCGAATCGCCATGAGCTCAGGAATCAGTGGAAAAAAGAATTTCGCTGATTGGCCTTACGGTTCAAAAGTTATTAGCAAAATAAAAGTGAAATTTTGGACAGGTGGTGGCGCTAGAGGGAATGACTTAGAAACACCAAAATTGGTGTATTTAATGTTGAGACGGTCCTCTATCAGAATGTCAAACCAAAACAACTTTCCCGCAATCGGTTCTATGGGCTGCCATAGACTCCCAGTCGGAAGAAGGAAGAATAATAATAATAACAAGCAGCCATTACCGGGGCCAAGCTGAATAAGACGACAAGACATGCCGACATGTCTGAAAGTGTCAGACCAACTGCAACAATGAGCAATTAAAGACATTTAAAGAGGATTTTAGGCAAAATGCCTGAAAAATCATAGAAACAATAAATAAAAATATGATTTGATGGATTATCACTTTCGACCAATAGGTGGCGCAGTTACAAAACTGATGTGATGTGGTCAGAGTGAAGTTACAATGACACATACAAAGTTTGGTGTCAATATGTCAAGGCATTGCAGAGATAAAGCCTTAATTAATGCTATTAGCATCATGCCTCAACTTTGCTGCTGCGCTATACGAAAACGGTTTCGTCTATCGACACGAAATCCATAACTTTTAGTCGGCACGGTCTGGAGATGATACGATTCGATTTTGGTGAAAATCGGACAAACGGTCTAGGAGGAGTTCGAAAAAGTAGGTTTTGAATGAAAATCAAGATGGCGGACAAGAAGTTTACCAAATAAGGAAAATTTGGTATCTATGTTCTCGGCTTGACCCAAGGAATCTATTAAGACCAGTGGCATTTACATAGGCCGATGTATTCAAAAGTTATTAGCAGTTTTGGAAATGTTGTTATAACTTTTGACCACTAGGTGGCGCTGTCTCTAAATATTTTGGGTACCTTCAGGGGATGGTGCTGATGGCACATTCTGAGTTTCGTAATATTACACCAATGCATTTGTTTAGTATAGCATTTTATTTCACAAAACTGCATTGAAGTCAATGGGAATTTCATGTTTTGTTCTATTATAGCGCCACCAAGAGGCTCAGTCCCACCATTTTTTTTATGTGTCCTCAGAGTGAGCCCATACATATATGTGTCGATTTTGGTGCAAAAATCTCAATTTGCTTCGGAGTTATAGACATTTATATGAAAAAACACGAAAAAAATGACTGACACATGACTTTGATTGGAAATTAGTACCCCTAAACATCAATATTTTCGCATTTGGGCATTGGCGTATAGCTATCGACCTATGTTTCCAAACTTCTGACGGTGGTTTCGTCTCGATCGGACTAGCGGTTTCAAAGATATAGCCAAATGTTTTTTAAGCGCTAAATCACAACGCTACACAAACCGTAAGGCAAAACCTAGCATGTTTGGTATCGTAGGACTCGGCAATGATTCAGGAGTCTAAAAAGATGAGTTTCGTGAAAATAAGTCGACCACACCCAAAGTTATAAGCATTTGAAAAAAAAAATTCACCACTAGGTGGCGCTGTTTCGAAACTTCTCAGGCTCATTCAGGGCATTGTGCTGATGACCCATACCACGTTTCGTAACAATCCGTTCATGCGTTCATAAAATACAGAATTTTAGCACAAAATTCAAAATGGCCGACAGCCAAAATGACCGATATGGTCAAATTGGATATCAGTCGACTCGGCATGTTGCCCTGAATCTAACGAGACCAATTGTATGATTTTTGGACAAACTGTTCAGAAGTTATAAGCAAAAATAGCCATTTTTCATATCTCCGGACCAGTAGGTGGCGCTGCGCCGAAACACAGCATGTAGCCTCAGGTCATCCTTGTGAGTACAAATACCAAGTTTGGTCTGAATACGATAAACCGTTGCGGAGATACGGCCTTACGACTGTTTTTGCTAGCGCTACGTAAAATGTATTCGTGCGTTTATCGAAAACGGTTTGACGAATCCATTTGAATTCCATAACTTTTTGTCAGCACTACCTGAAGATGATCTGGTTCAATTTTCGTGCAAATCGGACAAACCGTCTAGGACGAGTTCGAAAAAGTAGCTTTTTTTGAAAATTCAAGATGGCGGCCATATTTTTATGACGGCAAATGACGTCATAGGGTGCAATCGAATCGCCATGAGCTCAGGAATCAGTGGAAAAAAGAATTTCGCTGATTGGCCTTACGGTTCAAAAGTTATTAGCAAAATAAAAGTGAAATTTTGGACAGGTGGTGGCGCTAGAGGGAATGACTTAGAAACACCAAAATTGGTGTATTTAATGTTGAGACGGTCCTCTATCAGAATGTCAAACCAAAACAACTTTCCCGCAATCGGTTCTATGGGCTGCCATAGACTCCCAGTCGGAAGAAGGAAGAATAATAATAATAAATATAGCTGCAAGCAGCAATTATCGGGGCCAAGCGCAAGCAGATGACAGGATATGCCAACATGGCTGAAGGTGTCAGACCATCTGCAACAATGAGCAATTAAATACATTTAAAGAGGATTTTAGGCGAAATGGCTGAAAAATCATATAAAAAGTCATTCAAAATATGATTTAATGGATTATCACTTTCGACCAATAGGTGGCGCAGTTACAAATGTGATGTGATGTGGTCAGAGTGAAGTGACAATGACACATACAAAGTTTGGTGTCAATATGTCAAGGCATTGCAGAGATAAAGCCTGAATAGTGCTTTTAGCATCATGCCTCAAGTTTGCTGCTACGCTATACGAAAACGGTTTCGTCTATAGACACGAAATCCATAACTTTTAGTCAGCACAGTCTGGAGATGATACGATTCGATTTTGGTGAAAATCGGACAAACGGTCTAGGAGGAGTTCGAAAAAGTAGGTTTTGAATGAAAATCAAGATGGCGGACAGGAAGTTTGGCCAAATAAGGAAAACTTGGTATCTATGTTCTCGGCTTGACCCAAGGAATCTATTAAGACCAGTGGCATTTCAGTAGTCAGATTTATTCAAAAGTTATTAGCCTTTATGGAAATGTTGTTATAACTTTTGACCACTAGGTGGCACTGTCTTGAAATATTTTGGGTACCTTCAGGGAATGGTGCTGATGGCACATTTTGAGTTTCGTAATATTACACCAATGCATTTGTTTAGTATAGCATTTTATTTCACAAAACTGTATTGAAGTCAATGGGAATTTCATGTTTTGTTCTATTATAGCGCTACCAAGAGGCTGAGTCCCACCATTTTTTTTACATGTCCTCAGAGTGAGCTCGTACATATGTGTGTCGATTTTGGTGAAAATATCTCAATTCGCTTCGGAGTTATAGACATTTATATGAAAAAACACGTAAAAAATGACTGACACATGACTTTGATTGGAATTTACTACCCCTAAACATCAATATTTTCGCATTTGGGCATTGGCGTATAGCTATCGACCTATGTTTCCAAACTTCTGAAGGTGGTTTCGTCTCGATCGGACTAGCGGTTTCGAAGATATAGCCAAATGTTTTTTAAGCGCTAAATCACAACGCTACACAAACCATAAGGCAAAACCTAACATGTTTGGTATCGTTGGACTCGGCAACGATTCAGGAGTCTAAAGAGATGAGTCCTGTGAAAATAAGTTGACCACACCCAAAGTTAGAAGCATTTGGAAGTATTTGGGGAAAAAAATTCACCACTAGATGGCACTGTTTCGAAACTTCTCAGGCTCCTTCAGGACATCATGCTGATGACCCATACCGAGTTTCGTAACGATACGTTCATGCATTCCTAAAATACAGCATTTTAGCACATAATTCAAAATGGCCGACAGCCAAAATGGCTGATCGGGGAAAATTGGATATCAGTCGACTCAGCATGACGCCCTGAATCTAACGAGACCACTTTTATGATTTTTGGACAAACTGTTCAGAAGTTATAAGCAAAAATAGCCATTTTTCATATCTCCGGACCAGTAGGTGGCGCTGCGCCGAAACGCAGCATGTAGCCTCAGGTCATGCTTGTGATGACATGTACCAAGTTTGGTCTGAATATGATAAAGTGTTGAGGAGATACTGGCTTGTGTCTATTTCCGCAAGCGCTACATAAAATTTGTTTGCGCGGTATTCGAGAACGGTTCGACGAATCAACACGAATTCCATAACTTTTTGTCGGCATGGTCTGAAGATGATCTGATTCAATTTTCGTGGAAATTGGAGCGACGGCCTAGGAGGAGTTCGAAAAAGTAGCTTTTTCGGAAAATTCAAAATGGCGGAAAAATTATAATGACGGAAAATGATGCCATAGGGTGCAATCGAATCGCCATGAGCTCACGAATCAGAGGAAAAAAGAATTTTGTTTCTAGCCATTGTGGTTCAAAAGTTATTAGAAGAAACATGAGTGAAACTTTGGACAGTTGGTGGCGCTAGAGGGAATGACTTAGACACACCAAAATTGGTATATTTAATGTTGGGACTGTCCTCTATCAGAATGTCAAACCATTACAACTTTCCCACAATCGGTTCTATGGGCTGCCATAGACTCCCAGTCGGAACAATGAAGAATAATAATAATAAATATAGCTGCAAGCAGCCATTACCGGGGCCAAGCACAATCAGATGACAAGACATGCCAACATTGCTGAAAGTGTCAGACCAACTGCGACAATGAGCAATTAAAGACATTTAAAAAGGATTATAGGTAAAATGCCTGAAAAATCAGAGAAACAGTAAATAAAAATATGATTTAATGGATTATCACTTTTGACCAATAGGTGGCGCAGTTACAAAACTGATGTGATGTGGTCAGAGTGAAGTGACAATGACACACACAAAGTTTGGTGTCAATATGTCAAGGAATTGCAGAGATAAAGCCTGAATAGTGCTATTAGCATCATGCCTCAACTTTGCTGCTGCGCTATACGAAAACGGTTTCGTCAATCGACACGAAATCCATAACTTTTAGTCGGCACGGTCTGGAGATGATACGATTCGATTTTGGTGAAAATCGGACAAACGGTCTAGGAGGAGTTCGAAAAAGTAGGTTTTGAATGAAAATCAAGATGGCGGACAGGAAGTTAGGCCAAATAAGGTAAACTTGGTATCTATGTTCTCAGCTTGACCCAAGGAATCTACTAAGATGAGTTGCATTACAATAGGCCAATTTATTCAAAAGTTATTAGCAGTTTTGGAAATTTTGTTATAACTTTTGACCACTAGGTGGCGCTGTTTCTAAATATGTTGGGTACCTTCAGGGGATGGTGCAGATGGCACATTCTGAGTTTTGTAATATTACACCAATGCATTTGTTTAGTATAGCATTTTATTTCACAAAACTGTATTGAAGTCAATGGGAATTTCATGTTTTGTTCTATTATAGCGCCACCAAGAGGCTCAGTCACACAATTTTTTTTTACGTGTCCTCAGAGTGAGCCGATACATATGTGTGTCAATTTTGGTGAAAATATCTCAATTCACTTCGGAGTTATAGACATTTATATGAAAAAACACGTAAAAAATGACTGACACATGACTTTGATTGGAATTTACTACCCCTAAACATCAATATTTTCGCATTTGGGCATTGGCGTATAGCTATCGACCTATGTTTCCAAACTTCTGACGGTGGTTTCGTCTCGATCGGACAAACAGTTTCGAAGATATAGCCAAATGTTTTTTAAGCGCTAAATCACAACGCTACACAAACCGTAAGGCAAAACCTAGCATGTTTGGTATCGTAGGACTCGGAAAGGTTTCAGGAGTCTAATTAGATGAGTCTCGTGAAAATAAGTCGACCGCACCCAAAGTTATAAGCATTTGAAAAATAAAATTCACCACTAGGTGGCGCTGTTTCGAAACTTCTCAGGCTCCTTCAGAACATCGTGCTGATGACCCATGCCAAGTTTCGTAACAATCCATTCATGCGTTCATAAAATACAGCATTTTAGCACAAAATTCAAAATGGCCGACAGTCAAAATGGCCGATATGGTCAAATTGGATATCAGTCGACTCGGCATGTCGCCCTGAATCTATCAAGACCAATTTTATGATTTTTGGACAAACTGTTCAGAAGTTATAAGCAAAAATAGCCATTTTTCATATCTCCGGACCAGTAGGTGGCGCTGCGCCGAAACGCAGCATGTAGCCTCAGGTCATGCTTGTGAGTACATGTACCAAGTTTGGTCTGAATACGATAAACCGTTGCGGAGATACAGCCTTACGACTGTTTTTGCTAGCGCTACGTAAAATGTATTCGTGCGTTTATCGAAAACGGTTTGACGAATCAATTTGAATTCCATAACTTTTGGTCAGCACTGCCTGAAGATGATCTGGTTCAATTTTCGTGCAAATCGGACAAACCGTCTAGGACGAGTTCGAAAAAGTAGCTTTTTCAGAAAATTCAAAATGGCGGCCATATTTATATGACGGAAAATGACGTCATAGGGTGAAATCGAATCGGCATGAGCTCAGGAATCAGAGGAAAAAAGAATTTTGTTGATTGGCCTTACGGTTCAAAAGTTATTAGCAAAATAAAAGTGAAACTTTGGACAGGTGGTGGCGCTAGAGGGAATGACTTAGAAACACAAAAATTGGTGTATTTAATGTTGGGACTGTCCTCTATCAGAATGTCAAACCAAAACAACTTTCCCGCAATCGGTTCTATGGGCTGCCATAGACTCCCAGTCGGAAAAATGAAGAATAATAATAAGAACGGGAACAGATACAATAGGTGCCTACGCACCTTCGGTGCTTGGCCCCTAATAATAATAAGAACGGGAACAGATACAATAGGTGCCTACGCACCTTCGGTGCTTGGCCCCTAATAATAATAATAAGAACGGGAACGAAAACAATAGGTGCCTCCGCACCTTCGGTGCTTGGCCCCTAATAATAATAATAATAAGAACGCGAACGAAAACAATAGGTGCCTCCGCACCTTCGGTGCTTGGCCCCTAATAATAATAATAATAAGAAACGGAACAGATACAATAGGTGCCTCCGCACCTTCGGTGCTTGGCCCCTAATAATAATAATAAGAACGCGAACGAAAACAATAGGTGCCTCCGCACCTTCGGTGCTTGGCCCCTAAATATAGCTGCAAGCAGCAATTATCGGGGCCAAGCGCAAGCAGATGACAGGATATGCCAACATGGCTGAAGGTGTCAGACCAACTGCAACAATGAGCAATCAAAGACATTTAAAGAGGATTTTAGGCGAAATGGCTGAAAAATCATATAAAAAGTCATTCAAAATATGATTTAATGGATTATCACTTTCAACCAATAGGTGGCGCAGTTACAAAACTGATGTGATGTGGTCAGAGTGAAGTGACAATGACACATACAAAGTTTGGTGTCAATATGTCAAGGCATTGCAGAGATAAAGCCTGAATAGTGCTTTTAGCATCATGCCTCATCTTTGCTGCTACGCTATACGAAAACGGTTTTGTCTATAGACACGAAATCCATAACTTTTAGTCAGCACAGTCTGGAGATGATACGATTCGATTTTGGTGAAAATCGGACAAACGGTCTAGGAGGAGTTCGAAAAAGTAGGTTTTGACTGAAAATCAAGATGGCGGACAGGAAGCTAGGCCAAATAAGGAAACCTTGGTATCTATGTTCTCGGCTTGACCCAAGGAATCTATTAAGACCAGTTGCATTACAATAGGCCAACTTATTCAAAAGTTATTAGCAGTTTTGTAAATTTTGTTATAACTTTTGACCACTAGGTGGCACTGTCTCGAAATATTTTGGATCCCTTCAGGGGATGGTGCTGATGGCACATTATGAGTTTCGTAATATTACACCAATGCATTTGTTTAGTATAGCATTTTATTTCACAAAACTGTATAGAAGTCAATGGGAATTTCATGTTTTGTTCTATTATAGCGCCACCAAGAGGCTGAGTCCCACCATTTTTTTTACATGTCCTCAGAGTGAGCTCATACATATGTGTGTCGATTTTGGTGAAAATATCTCAATTATCTTCGGAGTTATAGACATTTATATGAAAAAACACGTAAAAAATGACTGACACATGACTTTGATTGGAATTTACTACCCCTAAACATCAATATTTTCGCATTTGGGCATTGGCGTATAGCTATCGACCTATGTTTCCAAACTTCTGGCGGTGGTTTCGTCTCGATCGGACTAGCGGTTTCGAAGATATAGCCAAATGTTTTTTAAGCGCTAAATCACAACGCTACACAAACCGTAAGGCGAAACCTAGCATGTTTGGTATCGTGGGACTCGGCAACGATTCAGGACTCTAATGAGATGAGTATCGTGAAAATAAGTCGACCACACCCAAAGTTATAAGCATTTGAAAGCATTTGGTGAAAAAAATTCACCACTAGGTGGCACTGTTTCGAAACTTCTCAGGCTCCTTCAGGGCATCGTGCTGATGATCCATTCCAAGTTTTGTAACGATACGTTCACGCGCTCATAAAATACAGCATTTTAGCACATAATTTAAAATGGCCGACAGCCAAAATGGCTGATCGGGGAAAATTGGATATCAGTCGACTCAGCATGACGCCCTGAATCTAACGAGACCACTTTTATGAGTTTTGGACAAACCATTCAGAAGTTATAAGTAAAAATAGCCATTTTTCATATCTCCGGACCAGTAGGTGGCACTGCGCCGAAACGCAGCATGTTGCCTCAGGTCATGCTTGTGATGAGATGTACCAAGTTTGGTCTGAATACGATAAACCGTTGCGGAGATACAGCCCTACGACTGTTTTCACAAGCGCTACGTAAAATTTGTTTGCGCGGTATTCGAGAACGGTTTGATGAATCAACACGAATTCCATAACTTTTTTTCGGCATGGTCTGAAGATGATCTGATTCAATTTTCGTGGAAATTGGACCAACGGCCTAGGAGGAGTTCAAAAAAGTAGGTTTTTCGGAAAATTCGAAATGGTGGAAAAAATGTTATGACGAAAAATGACGTCATAGGGTGCATTCGAATCGTCATGAGCTCAGGAATCAGAGGAAAAAAGAATTTTGTTTCTAGCCCTTGTGGTTCAAAAGTTATTAGCATAAACATGAGTGCAACTTTGGACAGTTGGTGGCGCTAGAGGGAAAGACTTAGACACACCAAAATTGGTGTATTTAATGTTGGGACTGTCCTCTATTAGAATGTCAAATCATTACAACTTTCCCGCGATCGGTTCTATGGGCTGCCATAGACTCCCAGTCGGAAGAAGGAAGAATAATAATAATAAATATAGCTGCAAGCAGCAATTACCGGGGCCAAGCAGAATAAGACGACAAGACATGCCAACATGTCTGAAAGTGTCAGACCAACTGCAACAATGAGCAATTAAAGACATTTAAAGAGGATTTTAGGCGAAATGGCTGAAAAATCATGTAAAAAGTGATTCAAAATATGATTTAATGGATTGTCACTTTTGACCAAAAGGTGGCGCTGTTACGAAATTGATGTGGTGTGGTCAGAGTAAGGAGACAGTGACACATACAAAGTTTTGTGTCAATATGTCGAGGCATTGCAGATATAAAGCCTGAATAGTCATTTTGGCATCATGCCTCAACTTTGCTGCTGTGCTATACGAAAACGGTTTCATCAATCGACACGAAATCCATAACTTTTTGTCGGCACAGTCTGGAGATGATACGATTCGATTTTGGTGAAAATCGGACAAACGGTCTAGGAGGAGTTAGAAAAAGTAGGTTTTGAATGAAAATCAAGATGGCGGACAGGAAGTTTGGCCAAATAAGGAAAACTTGGTATCTATGTTCTCGGCTTGACCCAAGGAATCTATTAAGACCCGTGGCATTTCAATAGCCAGATTTATTCAAAAGTTATTAGCCTTTTTGGAAATTTTGTTATAACTTTTGACCACGAGGTGGCGCTGTCTTGAAATATTTTGGTTGCCTTCAGGGGATGGTGCTGATGACACAATCTGAGTTTCGTAATATTACACCAATGCATTTGTTTAGTATAGCATTTTATTTCACAAAACTGTATTGAAGTCAATGGGAATTTCATATTTTGTTCAATTATAGCGCCACCAAGAGGCTCAGTCCCACAATTTTTTTTACGTGTCCTCAGAGTGAGCCCATACATATGTGTGTCAATTTTGGTGAAAATATCTCAATTCGCTTCGGAGTTATAGACATTTATATGAAAAAACACGAAAAAAATGACTGACACATGACTTTGATTGGAAATTAGTACCCCTAAACATCAATATTTTCGCATTTGGGCATTGGCGTATAGCTATCGACCTATGTTTCCAAACTTCTGACGGTGGTTTCGTCTCGATCGGACTAGCGGTTTCAAAGATATAGCCAAATGTTTTTTAAGCGCTAAATCACAACGCTACACAAACCGTAAGGCGAAACCTAGCATGTTTGGTATCGTAGGACTCGGCAACGATTCAGGAGTCTAAAAAGATGAGTTTCGTGAAAATAAGTCGACCACACCCAAAGTTATAAGCATTTGAAAAAAAAAATTCACCACTAGGTGGCGCTGTTTCGAAACTTCTCAGGCTCATTCAGGGCATTGTGCTGATGACCCATACCACATTTCGTAACAATCCGTTCATGCGTTCATAAAATACAGAATTTTAGCACAAAATTCAAAATGGCCGACAGCCAAAATGACCGATATGGTCAAATTGGATATCAGTCGACTCGGCATGTTGCCCTGAATCTAACGAGACCAATTGTATGATTTTTGGACAAACTGTTCAGAAGTTATAAGCAAAAATAGCCATTTTTCATATCTCCGGACCAGTAGGTGGCGCTGCGCCGAAACACAGCATGTAGCCTCAGGTCATGCTTGTGAGTACAAGTACCAAGTTTGGTCTGAATACGATAAACCGTTGCGGAGATACGGCCTTACGACTGTTTTTGCTAGCGCTACGTAAAATGTATTTGTGCGTTTATTGAAAACGGTTTGACGAATCCATTTGAATTCCATAACTTTTTGTCAGCACTACCTGAAGATGATCTGGTTCAATTTTCGTGCAAATCGGACAAACCGTCTAGGACGAGTTCGAAAAAGTAGCTTTTTTTGAAAATTCAAGATGGCGGCCATATTTTTATGACGGCAAATGACGTCATAGGGTGCAATCGAATCGCCATGAGCTCAGGAATCAGAGGAAAAAAGAATTTCGCTGATTGGCCTTACGGTTCAAAAGTTATTAGCAAAATAAAAGTGAAACTTTGGACAGGTGGTGGCGCTAGAGGGAATGACTTAGAAACACCAAAATTGGTGTATTTAATGTTGAGACGGTCCTCTATCAGAATGTCAAACCAAAACAACTTTCCCGCAATCGGTTCTATGGGCTGCCATAGACTCCCATGGCGGAATAATAATAATAATAATAATAAATATAGCTGCAAGCAGCCATTACCGGGGCCAAGCAGAATAAGACGACAAGACATGCCAACATGTCTGAAAGTGTCAGACCAACTGCAACAACGAGCAATTAAAGACATTTAAAGAGGATTTTAGGCGAAATGGCTGAAAAATCATGTAAAAAGTGATTCAAAATATGATTTAATGGATTGTCACTTTTGACCAAAAGGTGGCGCTGTTACGAAATTGATGTGGTGTGGTCAGAGTAAGGAGACAGTGACACATACAAAGTTTTGTGTCAATATGTCGAGGCATTGCAGATATAAAGCCTGAATAGTCATTTTGGCATCATGCCTCAACTTTGCTGCTGTGCTATACGAAAACGGTTTCATCAATCGACACGAAATCCATAACTTTTTGTCGGCACAGTCTGGAGATGATACGATTCGATTTTGGTGAAAATCGGACAAACGGTCTAGGAGGAGTTCGAAAAAGTAGGTTTTGAATGAAAATCAAGATGGCGGACAGGAAGTTTGGCCAAATAAGGAAAACTTGGTATCTATGTTCTCGGCTTGACCCAAGGAATCTATTAAGACCCGTGGCATTTCAATAGCCAGATTTATTCAAAAGTTATTAGCCTTTTTGGAAATTTTGTTATAACTTTTGACCACTAGGTGGCGCTGTCTTGAAATATTTTGGTTGCCTTCAGGGGATGGTGCTGATGACACAATCTGAGTTTCGTAATATTACACCAATGCATTTGTTTAGTATAGCATTTTATTTCACAAAACTGTATTGAAGTCAATGGGAATTTCATATTTTGTTCAATTATAGCGCCACCAAGAGGCTCAGTCCCACAATTTTTTTTACGTGTCCTCAGAGTGAGCCCATACATATGTGTGTCAATTTTGGTGAAAATATCTCAATTCGCTTCGGAGTTATAGACATTTATATGAAAAAACACGAAAAAAATGACTGACACATGACTTTGATTGGAAATTAGTACCCCTAAACATCAATATTTTCGCATTTGGGCATTGGCGTATAGCTATCGACCTATGTTTCCAAACTTCTGACGGTGGTTTCGTCTCGATCGGACTAGCGGTTTCAAAGATATAGCCAAATGTTTTTTAAGCGCTAAATCACAACGTTACACAAACCGTAAGGCGAAACCTAGCATGTTTGGTATCGTAGGACTCGGCAACGATTCAGGAGTCTAAAAAGATGAGTTTCGTGAAAATAAGTCGACCACACCCAAAGTTATAAGCATTTGAAAAAAAAAATTCACCACTAGGTGGCGCTGTTTCGAAACTTCTCAGGCTCATTCAGGGCATTGTGCTGATGACCCATACCACGTTTCGTAACAATCCGTTCATGCGTTCATAAAATACAGAATTTTAGCACAAAATTCAAAATGGCCGACAGCCAAAATGACCGATATGGTCAAATTGGATATCAGTCGACTCGGCATGTTGCCCTGAATCTAACGAGACCAATTGTATGATTTTTGGACAAACTGTTCAGAAGTTATAAGCAAAAATAGCCATTTTTCATATCTCCGGACCAGTAGGTGGCGCTGCGCCGAAACACAGCATGTAGCCTCAGGTCATGCTTGTGAGTACATGTACCAAGTTTGGTCTGAATACGATAAACCGTTGCGGAGATACGGCCTTACGACTGTTTTTGCTAGCGCTACGTAAAATGTATTTGTGCGTTTATCGAAAACGGTTTGACGAATCCATTTGAATTCCATAACTTTTTGTCAGCACTACCTGAAGATGATCTGGTTCAATTTTCGTGCAAATCGGACAAACCGTCTAGGACGAGTTCGAAAAAGTAGCTTTTTTTGAAAATTCAAGATGGCGGCCATATTTTTATGACGGAAAATGACGTCATAGGGTGCAATCGAATCGCCATGAGCTCAGGAATCAGAGAAAAAAAGAATTTCGCTGATTGGCCTTACGGTTCAAAAGTTATTAGCAAAGTAAAAGTGAAACTTTGGACAGGTGGTGGCGCTAGAGGGAATGACTTAGAAACACCAAAATTGGTGTATTTAATGTTGAGACGGTCCTCTATCAGAATGTCAAACCAAAACAACTTTCCCGCAATCGGTTCTATGGGCTGCCATAGACTCCCATGGCGGAAGAATAATAATAATAATAATAATAATAATAATAATAAGAAACGGAACAGATACAATAGGTGCCTCCGCACCTTCGGTGCTTGGCCCCTAATAAATATAGCTGCAAGCAGCAATTACCGGGGCCAAGCAGAATAAGACGACAAGACATGCCAAAATGTCTGAAAGTGTCAGACCAACTGCAACAATGAGCAATTAAAGACATTTAAAGAGGATTTTAGGCGAAATGGCTGAAAAATCATGTAAAAAGTGATTCAAAATATGATTTAATGGATTGTCACTTTTGACCAAAAGGTGGCGCTGTTACGAAATTGATGTGGTGTGGTCAGAGTAAGTAGACAGTGACACATACAAAGTTTTGTGTCAATATGTCGAGGCATTGCAGATATAAAGCCTGAATAGTCATTTTGGCATCATGCCTCAACTTTGCTGCTGTGCTATACGAAAACGGTTTCATCAATCGACACGAAATCCATAACTTTTTGTCGGCACAGTCTGGAGATGATACGATTCGATTTTGGTGAAAATCGGACAAACGGTCTAGGAGGAGTTCGAAAAGTAGGTTTTGAATGAAAATCAAGATGGCGGACAGGAAGTTTGGCCAAATAAGGAAAACTTGGTATCTATGTTCTCGGCTTGACCCAAGGAATCTATTAAGAACCGTGGAATTTCAATAGCCAGACTTATTCAAAAGTTATTAGCCTTTTTGGAAATTTTGTTATAACTTTTGACCACTAGGTGGCGCTGTCTTGAAATATTTTGGTTGCCTTCAGGGGATGGTGCTGATGACACAATCTGAGTTTCGTAATATTACACCAATGCATTTGTTTAGTATAGCATTTTATTTCACAAAACTGTATTGAAGTCAATGGGAATTTCATATTTTGTTCAATTATAGCGCCACCAAGAGGCTCAGTCCCACAATTTTTTTTACGTGTCCTCAGAGTGAGCCCATACATATGTGTGTCAATTTTGGTGAAAATATCTCAATTCGCTTCGGAGTTATAGACATTTATATGAAAAAACACGAAAAAAATGACTGACACATGACTTTGATTGGAAATTAGTACCCCTAAACATCAATATTTTCGCATTTGGGCATTGGCGTATAGCTATCGACCTATGTTTCCAAACTTCTGACGGTGGTTTCGTCTCGATCGGACTAGCGGTTTCAAAGATATAGCCAAATGTTTTTTAAGCGCTAAATCACAACGCTACACAAACCGTAAGGCGAAACCTAGCATGTTTGGTATCGTAGGACTCGGCAACGATTCAGGAGTCTAAAAAGATGAGTTTCGTGAAAATAAGTCGACCACACCCAAAGTTATAAGCATTTGAAAAAAAAAATTCACCACTAGGTGGCGCTGTTTCGAAACTTCTCAGGCTCATTCAGGGCATTGTGCTGATGACCCATACCACGTTTCGTAACAATCCGTTCATGCGTTCATAAAATACAGAATTTTAGCACAAAATTCAAAATGGCCGACAGCCAAAATGACCGATATGGTCAAATTGGATATCAGTCGACTCGGCATGTTGCCCTGAATCTAACGAGACCAATTGTATGATTTTTGGACAAACTGTTCAGAAGTTATAAGCAAAAATAGCCATTTTTCATATCTCCGGACCAGTAGGTGGCGCTGCGCCGAAACACAGCATGTAGCCTCAGGTCATGCTTGTGAGTACAAGTACCAAGTTTGGTCTGAATACGATAAACCGTTGCGGAGATACGGCCTTACGACTGTTTTTGCTAGCGCTACGTAAAATGTATTTGTGCGTTTATTGAAAACGGTTTGACGAATCCATTTGAATTCCATAACTTTTTGTCAGCACTACCTGAAGATGATCTGGTTCAATTTTCGTGCAAATCGGACAAACCGTCTAGGACGAGTTCGAAAAAGTAGCTTTTTTTTAAAATTCAAGATGGCGGCCATATTTTTATGACGGCAAATGACGTCATAGGGTGCAATCGAATCGCCATGAGCTCAGGAATCAGAGGAAAAAAGAATTTCGCTGATTGGCCTTTTGGTTCAAAAGTTATTAGCAAAATAAAAGTGAAACTTTGGACAGGTGGTGGCGCTAGAGGGAATGACTTAGAAACACCAAAATTGGTGTATTTAATGTTGAGACGGTCCTCTATCAGAATGTCAAACCAAAACAACTTTCCCGCAATCGGTTCTATGGGCTGCCATAGACTCCCATGGCGGAAGAATAATAATAATAATAATAATAATAAATATAGCTGCAAGCAGCAATTATCGGGGCCAAGCGCAAGCAGATGACAGGATATGCCAACTTGGCTGAAGGTGTCAGACCAACTGGAACAATGAGCAATTAAATACATTTAAAGAGGATTTTAGATGAAATGGCTGAAAAATCATATGAAAAGTAATTTAGAATATGATTTAATGGATTATCACTTTTGACCAATAGGTGGAGCAGTTACAAAACTGATGTGATGTGGTCAGTGTGAAGTGACAATGACACATAACTAGTTTGGTGTTAATATGTCAAGGCATTGCAGAGATAAAGCCTGAATAGTGCTTTTAGCATCATGCCTCAACTTTGCTGCTGCGCTATATGAAAACAGTTTCGTCAATCGACACGAAATACATAACTTTTAGTCGGCACGGTCTGGAGATGATACGATTCGATTTTGGTGAAATTCGGACAAACGGTCTAGGAGGAGTACGAAAAAGTATGATTTTAGGCGAAATGGCTGAAAAATCATATAAAAAGTAATTAAAAATATGATTTAATGGATTATCACTTTTGACCAGTAGGTGGCGCAGTCACAAAACTGATGTGATGTGGTCAGAGTGAAGTGACAATGAGACATGCAAAGTTTGGTGTCAAAAACAAAGTCCTGCCGTTTGGCCTGTTCTGGCTAAAGCGCGAGTACTGCGTCGAGCGTGGACCTCCGGTCTCTTATGCCTCAAGGTAGATCAAAAATGCATCTCAGCTCTGAAACCTTGGAAAGCGACCGACTGGTACAGGTCAGGTGTAAGCCTGGGGACTTCCTCGAGTGTGAAGGTAGTGTCCAAGGACGCCTCCACCTCGGGATGGGGAGCGCTGCTCGAGGGCAGACCGTTCTTTGGCCAGTGGTCAGAACGGGAAAAGCTTCTACACATAAACTGCCTGGAAATTATGGCAGTTGACAATGCGCTGAGGCGTTTTCTGTCCCAAAATAAAAGGATACCGCGTCTTGGTCCGATCGGACAACATGTCGGTGGTGGCCTATATAAATTCCCAAGGAGGTATCAGATCCCGAAGCCTTTACAGGCTGACGGAACGCCTCCTGATCTGGGCTCAGCATAATCTGCGCTTGCTGAGAGCAGCGCACGTGCCAGGTCACCTGAATGTAGGACCAGGCAGACTGTTCAGGAACAATGTTCTGGCAGGGGAATGGTCTTTACATCCGCAGACAGTCCAACTGCTGTGGAAGATATTCGGCAGAGCGAAGGTAGACCCATTTGTGTCTCAGGAAAATGCTCACTGTTCGGACTTTTTCTCCAAGAGCAGGGATGCGCTGGCTCACATCTGGCCCCGCTGCCTGCTCTATGCTTTTCCCCCCGTCACGCTCTTACCGCAGGTATTAGGGCGAATCAGGGAAAACGGATGCGCAGTGCTACTTGTGGCTCCGCTCTGGACGAACCAAGCCTGGTTCCCAGTTCTGATGCAGCTGACGAGCACTGCTCCATGGTTGATACCAGTGAGGAGGGACCTCCTCTTTCAGGCCAAGGGGTTGATCTGGCATCCCTGCATGCTAGCGTAACCTCGGTTCCCTGAGATGATACAGATGCACCAGCAATACCAACTCTAAATGATATAGGCATTAGCTCAATAAAACACCCAGGATGACCTTTAAAAATGTTAGCAATTTACACCGATAAACTTTAAAAACAGTGTGGCTAAGGTGACACCTAATCTATGTCATCCCTGTTACCCCACATGTCAAAACCTGTTACTATACAAAAGTAACAGGCCTGACAGTAACAGGTTTGACAAATTCAAGCTAATTTGCTAATTGCTAGCTATTAGGGCAAGGCCACAAAAGCACATGTTGTACACTTTGAAAGGATATTACTTGTAGATATTGATTACATTAATTTAAATTTATACTTTAACAATCAGTAACAGTTTTGACATTGCATGATGTCCGCACCTCAGTTAAACCTAATAAATCATCAAAATAGAGTATTATAGAAGAGAGAGAGAAACTTGCTTGTGTTCTAACTGTTGGAATAATGAATGAGAGATGATGTAACTTTCTGGAAGTGATGTCACAGGAATGTACCATTATTTTACAAGGGGTGTTTGGTGAGGGTAACAGGCATGACATGAAATCAGGGGATACCGATAAAATTATTTATATTTTATTAAAAATAATGTATATTTATGCCAAAACATTGCTTAACAGTGACACTATACTTAGAAAAATATGAAAATGTGATTGTTGTATAATTTTGTGTTCAATTTGCAAATTAAAAGTCCTGCTGAAAAAGAACAATCACAGGGAGGGACAGGCCAAAAACTTTACCATTATCAGCATAAATGCAATTTTTATTATTTAAAATAATATATAAATGACTTTAATTTAATGTAATCTTGAGGAAATAATACATAGTACTATTATGTTTTTAAATCACAAATTTATTTGTTGTTATAGTAATTCTACGTCTGATTATTTCTCAGGGACACAAAAGGCACCAATTTTGTGGAATGACCACGAACAGCTTACAACGCCTATTTTACTATGTAGATCCTCATCTGCATATCATTTGCATATGATTATTCATACACGTGATAACGTTTAACGGTACAAGACACATTACATTAATAAAAATCAAGTTGTTGCCTATCCTTGCCTTGTTTTTGAATACATACATCAAATAGTGTTAAATACATTTCAGAGAAAGTTTTTCTCAATCTTTTCCACTGGCCGTATTGTATTTTTAATTGATATTTTTAATGGAAACAGATAGGCCTTGGGCATTATTTGCACGAAACTATTTTCTCAGACAATCTGGTATTATCATGATAAGCAGTTTTCTCTGTGGTTAAAACATTAAAACACAGCATGCCAGAGGAAAAGTGTTCAAAAACATTGCATCCACAACAAATATTTCTATTGACTGAATTTGAATATAAAAATGTTGTAACTTCTGAGTAATGATTTCATGTTTAAGTGCAACTGCATTAATATGAATGGCATATTTAATCTAAATGTATATATTAGAAGTAAAACATAGTTTAAATCATTATTTTATTTATTTAAACTGTTATTTGCGTCAGTTTCAAACGGCCCAATGCGCTCGCTGGCGCGGACATTTAAGAAGGGATGGATATTTGCTTCAAGTGACAAGCTTGGTGAGTGAAATTATATTTGTATTATTTTTCTGTATGTTAAATTTTCTTTTGATTTTCTGTCTAAAAGTGACCAAAAAGACAATTAACTCCAGCTCACCATCGGTGTCGCCAATTCCCTTTGTCTCCAGAATGTGCGTACGCACGGCTCAATGTTTGCTTAAAGGTGCGCATATTCTCCCGTCAAGTTTGTTTTTTATAGATCACAACCTTTGCGTGGGAACTGGCGTACGTACGTTTCCAGCCCCGTTTTGTGCGTACGCACGCTTTATAAATGAGACCCCTGGTGAATAAATGGTCAGTTATGTTAATGTAATAAAGTAAAAGTTATGCTATGTATGCAAGGAGGGTAAATGTTTATTCATTCCCAGATCCCAGCCACTGGGGGAGCTGCGACTGTTGGCAGAGAGAACATTTCCGGTTGGTAGGAAGTTATTGTGTTCCCATTTCTCTAACGGTAAGAACGTGCTCTCATGTGTTGTCTATATAATCTTATTAATCAGTATTTATTATTGCTTATTCATAATATATCTAACATAATTTGAAGTATGTGTATATTAGTTGACGTGTATGTTTATTTGTGAGAAATAGGCGTTAGTTGGTGTTTTAATTTAATGAGGTTTGCTCATTGTGGTGTTGTAAAGCTAACGTTAATCTTAACAAAATAGCATGCAAAAGTATTTTAAAATAATCCTATATGTAGTGTGTTGTATAGATGAGGTGTTTTGAAGGTATGATTCGTTTGAAAATATGTTATTCTCGAATCCTGTGGTCGTTGAAGAGAGCATTAACTTTAGTTCAGTACGTGTAGGAATGTGCGTATTTGTACCATTTTGAGAGAGCCTATCATGATTCATAAGAAAACAACACGAAATGCGACAGACTAAAGTGCGTATTGTTCTGTGAGGTAAATATTCCGGTTGTCATTTGTAGTGCGAATGCTTTTTGATCACGTTTAGTGTCCATGTAAACAATATTCAGATTCATTCATCGGAATGAATTCAGATTGTACGAGTTTTGTTCGTAGATGATTAAAATACGTTCACGATCTACTTTTGAAGAAATATATTATCATGCAATAGTAGCACACATTTTATCAGTTTTCTGGCGTTTCCGCCACTGTACAACGCGACGTGCATTGACATCACATGTTAATGCAGAGGTAGAGTTACACTCACGGGACACTGCAATTCACTAAAGGGCATTATTTGCATTTGCATGGTTAAATATTTCATTCGTGTGCTGATGCGCTGTTCATGCGTGTTTCTGAGCGCATTAAACCCGAAGTGTATGTTAGACACTTAAAGCCTGTTAAACAGCGCCTTGGTTAATGGACTAAGTTGTCTTTGTGTCTTATTAAGCCAATACTTGTCAATAAAAGATTTACGTAAACACATTTGGTTTATGACTAAAGTGAAAGCAAGAAAACATTTGAGAGAAAACTGGGTGCGAGTCATGCGTGTATTAGACGCGTCGCGTGCAGGTCTTAAAGTGACAGAGTAGCCTTATAATAAACATGTTTCGGCTTATCATTAAAAGAAAAGTTCACTCAAAAATGATAATTGTGTCATTTTTTACTCATTCTAAATTTGCTCCAAACCTGTATTAATTTCTTTCTTGTGCTGAACACAAAATAAGATATTTTGAATAATGTATCTATCCATAAAGTTGCTGACCTCCATTGAATTGCATAGTAGGGAAAACTATACTAAGGAAGTCAATGGGGACTAGGAGAAAATAACTATTTGCTGTTGACTGAGAACTTTACTAGTAGCTTTAATACGAATCAATCTATAAATACAGTAAAGTCAATTTAGTGTTTTATTTTTGTATTTTAATGTTACTGTTTAACACCTACTGTAGGTGAAAAGTAATAATAATATATAAAGCATTGTTTATTTGAATATTTTGGTGTGTATATGCAATGTGTATCTTTGTTTGTAATTTTTAATAACAAAGAAAATATTGACAACGATTTTTATGTTTGCCACTTTGGCCTAAATGCTTGCAATTATTTTTTTTTGTTACTTTTTGTTACCTTGTAATGTTTTGTTTAAAAAATAGGGAGATTAGTTACTTGCAAAATGGTAAAACCAACATAAAAAGAACTGTGATAAATTTGTTAATTGTGATTTTTTATTTTATTTAAATAATCGTTATATGATATTTTTGCCACATTGGCCACGCTTACGTGCATGTATGTATTATATACTGGTTTGTTATGTTTTAATTTAAGTGTTCATTGGGATCCTGACATTTGTATTGATGTGTTTTGTTTCATTACTGCAACGAAACAGCTGGTTTACAAAATATTATTTGTTATTATTTCTCTACTTCATTCTACTATTAATTCTATACAGACACTATATAGTGTAACAGATACATATGTGTTAGCTTAGCGATGAACAATTAATTGCATTTGTGATATGATGAAATGCATTTTTTTTTAAGTGCAAAGCTGCGATTACAGTCTGGTCCCGTGATGTGCGAGAGTAAACCAGTTTGTATTGCAGATGAAGCATCAACTTGGCACGCTACGCATAACAGTTTGTTTAATTTATGTGATATTGTGTTATAGATTCTCTCCAGCGATTCTATATTGATTAAGATAATTTCAGATTTATGTCTTAGCTTAGTTTTAAAACAGATACATGATGATGCGTGTGCTTTACAAACAACCACATTCTGCTTGTTTCTAATTCCTCTCTGTCACACACACACACACACACGACACCACTCGAACCTTACGAGAAATAATATTTAATGAAGTTTGACGATCTGCGTGATGGCATGCGTAGAAACACGTCTGTGCAAATAAAAGTGTATAGTGTTGCCTCTGTGCTACTTTACGTATTCTAATTATGTAGGCCAGCACTCTTAAATATTATAAATATATGCATTGAGTTGCATTCTGCTCCTATCCTCAATTAAATATTTAAAATTTACTCCATTGGTTTCACATTCAAGGCTTAAGCTAGTCCAAGGGTAAAATGCATGTTTGAGTGATTTTAGACATATCTTAAAATATATATTATATTATCAAAATATATATTATTTAATATCATTGTTTTGTCTCAATATGCACACTAGTAATGTTTTTTCTAGGGCATGTTTATAAAACCTACTTAAATATCATAATTGAACTAAGGCCTAATCCTGGTTTAGGTTAAGCCCTGTCTTTGAAATGATGCCACTGAGATTAATTTGCTTCTAATGTGGAGAATAACTGTGAAATGATTACAATATAAAATCATTAAAAGCTCAAATATTTTTAATAGTGATTATTTGGTGAATGTGTAATGTAGTACATTTTTAATAGATTGAAAAGACTAATTATATATATATTTTTAATGAATTTTATGAGTTTGTCTTTTTAATGAAACAAATACTGATACTCATTGAAATTGATTATTATAATTGATTATCATAATTGGTGACTAATTGTCTATTAATGTTGTGTGAACTGAATTTGAGATTTTTCCTTGTGTTTCAGAAGACTTTCAGAAGTAATCTAAGGTAAGGCCTGGTAAACTATTTTTTATCTATGTGAAAATATAGGTAATACAAGGCATTGTGTAGAAGTTAAATACATGCTTTATTTTACAGTTTACAAGTTAATTGAATCAATTGGTCATTGGTAATTTAGTTATAATGAAAAATTATTTTTGTACCCGTGTATTTTTGTGAATGTAAACACATTTGTAATGTGTTCAGGAGAACGTTTTTGTCAAAAAGGATGTACAAATTAAGGGCACAAATAAATATATATATATATATATATATGTCTGTATATGTCTGTGTGTTTTCATATAATTGCAGATGCCACGTGGAAAGGGTTTCCGTCGGTCCCGGGCGGCAAAGAGGAGGAATGCTGAGCGCGTTCTGCTCACTTCCTCCATGGAGTTGGCTGAGGTTATGCCTCCTCTTGAAAAAAAGGCATCGTTCTCTGGTTCTACTGTCGAGAGCCTGGATTTCCAAAACTTTCCGGCAATTGCCAAAAACTTCCAAATACCTTCCAAAAACCTTCCAATGACTTCCAATAACCTTCCAATGACTTCCAATAACCTTCCAATGACTTCCAATAACCTTTCAATGGGTTCCAATAATTTTTCAATGGTTTACAATAATCCCTCAATGGTTTACAATAACCCCTCAATGGCTTGCAATAATGTTTCAATGGATTCCAATAACCTTCCGATGTGTTCATCTCTTGATGTCGATAACTCTGATTATTTTCCACAGAGAGTCTTACAGGGTTCCTTCCATCAAGCTGATTCCAGATTTGGTTTCAACCGTGGCAGACAGTGTGCAGCAAACAGCATCACAGCAGTCATGATGAGTGTGCTGAAGGATGTGCTGACGTGGACAAGAGATGACCTGGATGCTGTTCTGTTGCATGGAGATGACCTGTACACATCCATGGACTTACAGGGGAAGATCAATGATTCAGCATGGCGTGGTTATGTTGCTGTTCCAGAATTGCCAACTGTGCACACACTCTTCAACACAACATTCTCAATAAAGATGTCAGATTCTCTGAGTGGTGTTTTTGGTAATGATGTGTATGATGGTGCATTGAGAGGTGTGTGCATGTCTATAGAGGATGCACTTCAGAGGGCCCTGTTTCAGTCTGATGCATGTTTGTTGAACATTTATGGCTACATTTGTGCAGTTATAAAGGCAGGGTCAATGTTTGCTGTGGTTGATTCCCATTCACGTGATGATAAAGGTATGGTTAAGTCTAATGCAGGCACAAGCGTAGTAGTTTATTGTGACGACATTTACATGTTGTTTTATCATGTTGATAACCTTGCCACATCACTGAAAGGTCAGGGAGAATCATTTGAAGTGACGGGTGTGACAGCAACAGTAATCGATAAGGCAACGAGTGCTGAGATGCGTTCATGTAGGTCTGGTCAACAAGGCAACGTCGCACAAGTTTCACCTACGAGTGCAGCAGAGCAGAGTAAGTGTGTTGGAGACTCTGGTGAACGAACATGTGCACAGAAACCAGCAACTATGTGCAAATCTGTTAAGACATGTCTGGATTCAAGTAAGAAAGATAAACGGGTGCAGACCACGTCGAAAGTTTCACATGTGAGCAAGTTGCATGACAATGTATTAATGGATGATGTCATTGTTGGACCTACAGTTAATGCCGAGTTAAGTTCCAAACCTTTAACTGTTGAGACAAGGTCATGTAAGTCTGTTAAAAAAAGCGTCACACAAGTTTCACGTACGAGAGCAACAAAGCAGAGTAAGTGTGTCGCAGACACTGGTAAACAAACACGTGTAGACAAACCAGCAACTATGTGCAAATCGGTTGACACCTGTGTGAATTCAAGTAAGAAAAATAGACGTGTACAGACAAAGTCCAAAATTTCACATATAAGCAAGTTACATGATAATTTATTAATGGATGATGATGATATCATTATTGGCCCTACAGTAAATACTGAGTTTAGTTTCAAACCGTTAACATATGCAGATGAGGATGCTCTGTGTGCATGCTTACAGCTGACTAATGAAAGCGTTGTTGTTCAAGCCACAAATGTGTGTTCTTTAGGAGTACCGTGTAAAACAAAGGGCATTAAAGGAGACGGTAATTGCTTGTTTAGATCAATAGCACATGCAGTATGCGGCAATCAAGAGAAACACCTGAAAATCAGGCGTGCAGTTGTTAAACATCTGGAAGATAACAGTTCTAAATTTGTGAAATATTTAAGAGAAGAGGACAGATCAATGAAAGATTATTTGACACAGTCTAAAATGTATTTTTCAGGAACGTGGGGAAGTCATGTGGAATTATTTGGTCTAGCTGATTTTTTAAAAATAAATATAATGACCTTTAATGATGACAGATGGAATGCACACGCCCCTACCGAACAGTCATTTACAGATAATGCAATCTATTTGAAGCACTGCAATGGAAATCACTATGAAGTTGTTACATGTGTTAAACATAGAAATCAAGCTAATGTTTGTGCACAAGCTTGTAACATTGAAGTGCATGATCAGAGGACAAATCGCTGTTTGCGAAAAAGGAAATTAAATGACACAGATGAGAACTCTAAATCCAAAAGAGCACGTGAGCGATACCACAGCAATGCCGATTTTAGGCAGAAAAAAATAGAGAGTTCTAAAAAGAAATACCGTCAAAACCGAGAATATAGGCAGAATATGATTGAAACTTGTCAAACCAAATACTGTGAAGACACTGATTATAAGGAGAAGAAACTTGATCAGCTTCGAAAGAAATATAAGAACAATATTCATGTACAGGAGTCAAAACGTGAAAATTCAAAGATTAAGTATTCCAAAAATGCTAGTTTTCAAAGACTTGTTCGGTACTATTCTCAGACCAAGTATAAGAGCAATAAAGCCTTTAGAGCAAGTGTGTCTGAATATTCAAAGAATAAATATCGCACAAACCTCGCATTTAAAGCAAGTGTATGTGAATACTCGAAGAGAAAATATCGCAGAAATCTTGCATTTAAAACAAGTGTTTGTGAATACTCAAAGAGAAAATATCGCAGAAACCTTGCATTTAAAACAAGTGTTTGTGAATACTCAAAGAAAAAATATCGCAGAAACCTTGCATTTAAAACAAGTGTTTGTGAATACTCAAAGAGAAAATATCACAGAAACCTTGCATTTAAAACAAGTGTTTGTGAATACTCAAAGAGAAAATATCGCAGAAACCTTGCATTTAAAACAAGTGTTTGTGAATACTCAAAGAGAAAATATCACAGAAACCTTGCATTTAAAACAAGTGTTTGTGAATACTCAAAGAGAAAATATCGCAGAAACCTTGCATTTAAAACAAGTGTTTGTGAATACTCAAAGAGAAAATATCGCAGAAACCTCGCATTTAAAACAAGTGTTTGTGAATACTCAAAGAGAAAATATCGCAGAAACCTCGCATTTAAAACAAGTGTTTGTGAATACTCTAAAAAGAAATACCATGACGATGAAAATTTTCGTATGAGTAAAAAACAAAAAAGATCTGAAATTTCTGCAGAACAGAGGGAGAGACAGAAAGACATTGATTTCACTATTAATCAGTTTCATCAAGAAGTCAATACAGGTCCAGAATTTGTTTGCTGTGTTTGTCATCGTTTATTGTTCAGAAAACAGGTC